>NC_141554.1:43462500-43776071 GCF_021556685.1 Rattus norvegicus
CATGTCACCACTGCCGGGGTCACCTGAATTGAACTTTGGGAGCCTCCCCCATCGCAGGTCCCTGGCATGTCCAAAAGATTTCCCCTCCCCACACCCCCAGCAGCTGCATATTTCCATTCATTCTCCTGGCCCTCTGGACCTCTCTCCTGTTTCTCCCCACATCTGATCCTGCTATGGCATTTTATACCCTCTCAAGAGTCCCCAGAATTGCAAATGTAAACTATCTTCAGCTAGCAGAATCATGCCCCTGCCAGAGCACAAGACAAATCATAGTTAGCTGATGTGGACAATCTGAAATAACCCCATATTCCCACACCTGGGACTAAAACAAAAACATATTTGCATGACATAACTGGGTTTTAGAAGAAACCAAAATTCTCACTACATAGGACAGACAGTGAGCAAGAAATGTGTTTAGAAGCTACCCAGTCAGCAACAATTTGTTATATCAGCTCAAATGGGCTTATACACCAATAAATACCTTCCAAACTTTTACCATGAGATCCAGTGTACTAATATCTGACATATCCTATCAGATTAGACTCCTACTTGTCCAGCAACCACTCATTCTTTGACTCATTAAATTAATTTTTCTGGACCAGAAAGATGGCTCAGTGGAGAAAGGGGCTTATTGCACAAATCAGACGACTTGAGTTGGTTACATGGGCCCTTTCTGGTGGCAGGAGAAAACCAGCCCAAGATAATTGTCCTCTGACTTTCCACCTGTACTGTGGCATGCACAGACCCACACAAATAGACACATGCACATGAAAAAATATTTTAAAATAAAAATTCCTTCTTAAAATCCACATTCAATTTCACTTTCTTTACTGACACCCACTTGTCATGCTGGATATACCTACTACTTTTCTTTTAGTCCTCTGTAAAATACAGTCCATTCCCATGGTGCACTGACTGGCATTGCTTGTGTATTATTTCTAAGGATGCTCCTTCTTGTGAAACTGGGAGTTTATGAAGAGTCTCTAAGTTGTTTTGTCAGTTTCTGAAATAATTACATAATTTAATGAAGTATTATATAAGCTGATGAAACATGAACACATTCATAATTCAAAGAGTTATTTTTCCCTGTGAAAATAAGGCTGGAGGCTTTAGGAAGACTCAATAAAGACAGGTTGTTCAATAAAGGAAATTGCTGTTCAATTAGGCATGAGAAATCTGCAAAAGATCTCAGAAAGCAAGGCTCTACGAGGATTCTCTACGCTGGATGCTTGCAAATATATTTTAGTTCTTAAATGGAATTGAAAAGGCAAATTAGAAGTAACAATTCATGGACCAGAGAGAGATCAAGGCAAACCATTTCTCTTACCAAGACCTAAGAAAAAGTCTTGCTTATGCATTGGAAGATTGGTGACCAAATAGACACTGTGAATAATACAGTAAAAGTATGCATGTGTCATTTTTAATAATTTTCATTTTATGGTGCTTTTTAATACATTTCAATTACTTGCGTGGATTACATATGATTATATTATATCTTTAATATAACATATTTGAATTCTTTCCTGTTTATTTGTCATGAAGTCACAAATCTTCACAATGGCTGATGAAATCTGATTCAGGTAACTTGACCTAACCTCACGATAAAACCTCAAGTTCATCTTGAACATTGTGTTTCCCATCCATGGGCTTCCTTTACTCTCTGTGCTAGTCATGTGATCTTCTTTCACAGGGACTTTTGGTATGCTGTTTCCTCATCCCAAAGCACTCCCTACTTCTTTTTTTAATCCCTCATATCATCATTTGAAGATGTCTAATGTTGGCAAACATAGGAGATAGTTTATCTTGGGATGCCCACTTGGTTTTGGTTTATGAACACTCCCTTTTGCAATAATCTACATGACAGCTCAGTTCATTCACCCACTCATACTGTGCACATGCATCTCTCTCCTAACAATGCACCCAGCATCACCAGAACCCCTTCCAGTCCTCTCCCTATATTGGAATGTACATATTTCCATCTTTGAGCAATGGAACCCAGAGCTTTACCCATGCTAGACAAGCACCCTAACACTGAGTTACAACTCCAACCTACAGGTAAGGTACTGCCTTGGAACGATGCATCCTATCTCCTGGTCTAGTGTCCTGTGTTGCCAAAGTAGATTGTCAGTGGCTTTAGTGAATTAAATACATATTAGACAGGATATTTTCAAAATATGAGGTATTTATCAAAATATAATCCTACTTTAAATTGTGAATATCTGGACTCTACAGCATATGTTCTTCAAATATATTATATTGGAGTGACAAGTTTCTTGGTAGTGTTATTACCTATGACTATCGTATCATTTAATAATAACAGAAATTTCATCTGTGTACAAAAAGAAACAAATTTTAAGAAATTCAAAGTGCACTCCCTTCCTAAATGCTTGAAACACAGGCCACTGATTTTATGGAAGTATTTTTGCTTTCAAATGTGGTACAAGCACAGTAATTTCTATATTAGATTTATACATGGTATAATTATAGAAAAGTAACGTACACTATAGCCTCCTGGGAAGAAGTTGTGCCTCTGTCTATAGACCTTATCTGGCACTGTGGAATTTAAGAAACTAGCAAGAGTGACAATCATTCTGGTTGTAGATGTACCACAACTGACCACCTTCTGAGAACAGGTCCCCTGTTGGATATAAAACTAACAGCTCTTCACTGCATCAAGGGTCCTGTATTCTTTCCTATAAGAAGCCAGTATTGATTTCTTTGAAGTATTTTTTTTTAGCTGATGGATATGGAAGTAGATCGTTGCCTTCATTTTCATTCCCAATGCTATAGCTTTACAGAAAGAAGGATCTTGGAAACCAACCAAGAAAGGCTGTAATGCCCGTTAGGGGATAACTGCAATAGCAACTTTCCACTTATGCATCTGGAAGGTCCTGAATACTTTATCTATATCATGGCAAACCTTCACATCAACCCATTAGGTTCTAGAAACTTCCAGCTTCAACTTAATAGATAGTAAAACTAGGACTCAGGGGTTAAAAAATTGGCTCAATGTCACAGAACTAATGAATATATCTTAGAATTGAAACCAGCTTGACTCCAAAGCCTACATAATTTTCACTTTGCCAAGCTACTTACTCAAGTTTTCTCTAAGGAAAAGAGCTGGTCTTTGTTGATTTATTGCTGAGTTGTTATCAACAGTGTTTAGATTTCTCTCTATTCAAATTGAGATGCTTGCACCCTGTCAGGGTAAGTCAAGCTACAAAATCAATGGCACATCTTTTGTGTCAGGTCACTTATGAGGTATATTTTTTTCTTTTTTTCTTTTCTTTTTTTTTTCAGAGCTGGGGACTAAACCCAGGGCCTTGCGCTTGCTAGGCAAGCGCTCTACCACCGAGCTGAATCCCCAACCCCATGAAGCATATTTTTATGGAGACAAAAATTAAGTTGAAACAAGGGATTAAAGCATATTTCTTGCATTTCAGAAACTGTTTTTGACTAAACAATGAGATGCCAGGACTGGAAAGAGGAGAAGACACATTCATCTCTACTTTTAGAAGGTGCCTTTGTCAAATACTCAAAAACTCGCACTTGGAAACTACCATAGTGTAATAATTGGGGATTAGTCAAAGACAGAAGCTTCCCTAGGTATTCCAGAGGGAACTGGATTGGAATACCAGGCATTGTTTATAAAGTGTTGGCAAGCTACAAGGAGCCAAAAATGGAATAGTGAGGAAATGCAGAGTAGTTACTGTCGGAAGTGCCCCTCTCCAGGGACCAGAGAACCCAAGGGACAAAAAGAAGCGATGCTATCAGAACCTAGTAGCATCCTTTCCACTGAAGTCATTCATAGTTACTGATTTGGGAATTCTGTTACTGGGGCCCTGTAAGCTGTCCACTTCAGATCTGCTAATATCACTGAAGCATTCAGTTGCTGGCAGCTACCAGCATTTGCTCATCACCACAGCAGCTTGAAAAGCAGAAGGCCATCTGCAAAGTCAGATATCCCACTAGAACCAAATGTCTTACCCTTTTCGTCCACCTTCCAATCTGCTGTCATTCTTCCTCAGTGGTAGCACCTAACCATAGGTCAACAGGCTGAGAATTTTAATTTGCATTTTTGTAATAAAGAGGTTACTGAAAGAAAAAAAGGAGTAAAATCAGGTTATTTGGCCAGCCATGGTCTATTATGTGTTTGACAATATGACCAGTTTATATGAATGTTTGCCTATATTTTCTCCCAAGGGAATTAAGGAATTGCATCTTATGTAAGAGAAGTCTATATAAGTAGTCTTGGAATCCAGAAACCTATCTGGGGTCTGAGTTCAGATATAGTTTGCACAACAAGCTCAGATAGTGAATGATATCTGGTGGGTGTGTATAAGAAGGAAGGGAGACAAAAAGAGGGAGGGAGGGACAGAGGGAGAGAGAGAGAGAGAGAGAGAGAGAGAGAGAGAGAGAGAGAGAGAGAGAGGGTTAACTTTTATACTCTAGTGACAGCATTCACACAGAGTGAATGGAAGTGTTGAAAACATCTATGGGTTAATTCCTCAATCCAGTAAGCACTCATAATGATGACCTTATTGAGAATCATTTCTTCAGAAAAGATTTCACACTCTATGCCCTGTGGTTACTATATATGGTGCAAGTTTGCATGGGCCAATATTTTCTTTTTGGTCCAAGTTGTGTATTACAGGATCCTCTGTATAGCTTTTCAATGCATACATATATTAGCAGACTTTGTCTTTAGGTGACAACCAAATTTAACCTAATTTTGTTTGCTTCAGAAAGTTCTTTATAAACAGCAGGCATTGCATTATTACCTGCTGCCACAGAGAACCACCATCAGACGTCTCCAAAGCAAATTATAAAATGTATCCATGTATCATTTAGCCAAGTGTGTGATCAGAACTGTATCCCTTGCTTTTTGCCTTTGGCACACCAGTTTTTACTTTCTGAGCCTTTATTTCCCCATCTGCAAAATGAAGCCAATAATAACTGCCTTGCCAACCCAATCCAAAGACAAAATGAGATCATATAAAAGCTATCTATTTCTAGCACCCACAAAGGTAAAAATTACTGGACTTTTACTGTCTGTTTGAGCTCTCACAGCTCATCAGGGGTTTATGCTGCCTTTCCTGCGTGGGTCCTTTTGAGCAGAGTGACAATTCTAGAATCATTACTTTAACTTTCTGTGACTCAACACTTACAGGGCAAGCATGGTCTGCTGGGTCTAGCTCTCAGGTGACTCCTGCTAGTCATAACCTATGTATTTAGCTCATTTTGTTCCTCTCTGAACCATCCTAGACACTATTGCCAGACCTACTCTAAAAACAGATCTCTGATTTCAAACTTAAAACAGAGATGTCAAATTCTCTTTGCTTGCCATAGCTAAGTCTAACTTTTCTTCATATATGCTAATCAACACCCATTCCCAACCTCACGTGCTTCTTATTACCAGCACCAAAGTTCCTGCCACACAGTCTAGACCTTGTTCTCTGTTAAAATTCTAAGAAACCCAGACTCAAGTTCTAATGTAGACTCTCATTAGTAGTGCAACCTGGGACCTTTTTCCTCTCTAAAAGGAGTTGCTGCTGCTAACGCTTATTTATGGTATTGCTTTTAGAACTGCATGAAGTGATATATACTAAGTCCTCAGCACAGTGCCTTGCAAAATTAAGTGGTCAAGAAATGTTATTCACTATAGATATTTTCATTAGCATTAGAAATGATAATTTCCTTTTCCATGTTTTTTTTTCTTCATCTGGGAAGTCCCTTCATCTTGGCCCCATCACTTAAAATCATAATCATTTTTCACGTGACCTTGGCAAGTGATTTTGAGTTTTCTCAGCCTTTGTTTCTTCATTTGCAGAATGCAGAAAGTCATAGCTATAGTATTTCATTGGACTGTTCTGTGGGATCCATGAGCTTATATGGAAAGCTCTTTTGTGAACTAGAAAGTATGGTGTACTCCTGCTCTAGGAGATTCCTTTAATTATCTCCTGCCTAGTCACCATCAGTTTGCTAGTTCCTGAATATATACTTTGTACTTCATCTTTGAATTTGTCATAGCACAGCCTTGTTATAATTGTTCTTGCGATTTACGTCCATATCTAAATTGGACATTTCCTCTTTGTGGCGATGGGGTCTTATTCTGTAGTCCAGGTTGGACCTGAACACACAACAAACTCTGCGCCTCAGCCTATTGAATACTGGGGTTACAGATGTGCACCTCAACACCAGCTGTTGCAGTACAAGTCAGGGCAGTAAGCTTGCCGAACTTTGCTGAGATGTAAATTCATGGTACAACTTGAGTGGATAGTGTGTGTGTGTGTGTGTGTGTGTGTGTGTGTGTGTGTGTATCTCTGTGTGCCTGTTTGTTTGTGTGTAGGCAAGAGGTCAGTGCTGAGTGCCTTCTATCATTTCTCAATTTTTTTTTTTTGAAAAATGGTCTTTCACTGGTCTGGAAGTAGCTGGGTAGGCTTGGCTAACTGACCTGAGAGCTCCAGGGACCCCATATGTCTCTAATGCCACCCTCATCCAGCACCGGGATTACAGATGCACACTACTATGACTGGATCTGAACTCAAGTTCTCGTGCTTATGTGACAAGCACTTTACAAGGGGGGCAATCTCCGGAGCCTGAGTTAGTATTTTCACTTTTGTATCTTTCTTTATCCTGGGAGAGGAATCCCTTACAGTGAGGTTTCTGCTTTTATTGACTAGGTTATAAGCACAGACCAGAGCTATGTCATGGGTAGCTTCCAACTGAATTGCAGCAGCCACTGGGGACTTGTTAGAGCTGAAGAAACTTGGGCTTCACCCGAAACCTACTGAATCAGAGTCACATGGCTGGAAAGGAGGACTTTGTGTTTGAGCAAATCTTAGGCACATCAACATCTCAGAAGCATTTGTGCAGACAGTTTAAAGGGAGAAAAATTAATCTCCATTTGACATTTTATAAAGGAGTGCTTACTTGTAATAGTCTGTTTAATGAAAATGTGATTTATTGCTGGCAAACCATATGTGTTCGAATAAGCAACATTCCTTCCAATTTAACAGAATTTTCTGGAGTATCCCAACATTCAAGGAAGAGTATTTTTATTAGTATGTTATTAGTTATTTGTTTAAGTTTAAAAAGGAAGAGGAGAATCAAACGTAAAAGGGGGGGAAAGCAGTCATTGGTACTTTGCTGATCATATCTATAAAAGTGTGAAGTGTTTTTTTCAAGTGTGGGGTTGTTGACTGTGTATCCTCCTTAAAAGTCTTAGCCCATGCTATTAAGTGAAGAAAAACATTGTGCAGCCTCTGCCTTTCCACTTTGAAGACTTCCTGCTTCTATATTGAAAATAGGAACTGTATATTGCAAACAGTAATGGTTCTCTGCTGGAACCTGTTAGAAATATCATCCTCTTGGCTGTGTGAATAAACACTTCAGAGCTTAGATACTAATTACTGTCACACGAAAAAGCAAGGAGACATATTATGATGTCTTGGCTGTTAGGAAGCCCATCTTCTTGCAAATGGCAGCACATCACGGGGAATTTTACACTGTACAGTTTATAATTTACATGGCTGACCTGTTATTTTAAAATACCAACAGGAAGATTTAAGGATGCTGAAAAAGCAATGCCAGCCAATGCCCTTTGACCTTCCTAAGCCCAGTGCAGAAAATTCCCTGCCTTTTAAGGAAGATTAGAATCTGCCACAACAGAAAAAAAAGAGGGGTTACAAAGGGATTTATGTTCTATACTAAGTTTTGAACAATCCAGACCTTTTCCTCAAACAATTGCAGGCTGTAGTATGATTGGGTTTCATAGGCATGGCTGGGTAACTTTGGCCTAGGTTGTTTCTAATAAAAGAACAGGACAAAGGATTGCTGAGATAAGTTTGATCTGTTCCTGAATTCTGGATCTTGTTTGGGGGATTGCCAAGAGAATAAATCATTCAGGGCTTTGGTGAAACACATATGACTGCAGGACATTGGGACTTCTCTAGAATTAAATGGAATTAAGTGAGTTAATATTTGTAAAGAACATTGCACAATGCCTACCACATGGAAACTGCTCTGCAAATGTTTGCTAAATACATGAGAAGTTCTGCTTTGAACTGAGGAAGACCTCATCTGTGTGCCTAGAAATACTTTTGAGTTATAAAATGGATGGATCTTAAGTTTGAGCCTCTAGAACTCCCACTCAGTTGGTACAAATTGCTTGTTTTGCTCACAACTGGGTTTTTCCCCTTTAAACATTGTGGCTCACTTGAGATTTGTCCGAGAGCTACCTAAACTAGAAAGCCACACTCAAGACAGTTTATTCTCAGATATCCACTTCTAGTTCAACCAGGGGCAACAGGAGCTACAGATTGGGTGAGTCACTCAGGATAGCTAAAAGTTGACATATTTCCCAGAGGAGTGGTGAAATACTGTAACAAGAATGTCAGGAAACTCCCCTTGAATGTAATATATGGCTGAGAAGAGCCCTCAGTCCCTAATATTAAAACCTCTACTAAAGAGTTACCAAAGACAATTCAGTCATCATCTTCCTGACTCATAAAAACAGCAGCGAATTGGAAACATTTACTGTAATTGTCTCTTTCTTGCCTACTCAACATGCTTTCTGCCTTCTCTTATAACACAGCTGTTCTCTCCTCCCCCTCTCTTTCCATCCATGTGTTTTGGGGAAACCAATTCTATCTACATATTCAGGGATAGCCTAGTTGGCTGAAGGTTATCCCCAGTCTCCTTAAATAGACACATGACCCAACTCTGGCAGATGAGACTTGGGACAGCTTGTTCAAAGGTTTCTAGGAAATTTCTTCACTCCTAAGAGAGCCACAAATAGAGACAGTCTCTTTCACATGCCTGCAGCACATGCCTGAAACAGCTGCAGCCATCTTGTTGCTTGTTCAAGGCTGCTGAAGTAAGAATGGAAAGCTACTAAGGGGCAGAACAGGTTAAAGACTTTGTGAGCTGAAACGACCCATATGTTATCTCATCAATCATTCCAACATTGTTTGAGGTGTCTTATGTTATCCCTAAAGGTCAGGATGAGTAAACCAAGAGGTTAAACTGCTCAGGGTCACACAACACATAGGTGGAAGATCTAAAATTCAAACTGAACTCTGTTGAACTTTAGAGGCTGTGTTTAAGTTGTTGTGCTGTCCAAACCTTGATTCAGATGATGAGTGAACAAGAAGCAGAACCTGAGGGCTGGCTGGCCTACTTTTTTTCCCTTTCCTTTTTTTCTTTTTTCCTCTTTTGACTTAGACGCCTAACATTTGACCTTTCTTGACCTCTATTTCATCATGGGTAAGATAGTTGGACCAGATGTTTACTGAGGTTCTTTTTGGCTCTAAGATCTTTTGAAATGCTTGGCAAACCACAGGGAAGGATAAAAGAAAACAAATAACATACACTTTGGAATCTTGAGGACAGGACAGGATTTGCCCTTCGAGTCCAAGATTCAGAGAACCCAAAGAACAACAGAAGGTTCCATGTGGAATTCAAGGGAACAAGCTCAAAACATATTTCTTGCAGCAGCAAGTATGATAGAGCTAGAAAGGGACCAGTGAGAGGTATTTTCTGTAGGTTCCTCTTCAGCAAAGCAACCAACTCGATTGCTCAGTTCCTGAAGAGGGAGTGAAATTCTGAAACACTTTCATGCTATCTCCACACTGGTTAAACCATTATAGACCTGCCAGTTTCCATGGTGTTTAAAGTATTACAGACATGCAATTTCCACTTAAAGCATTACAGACGTGATGTGTGTGGGGGTACATTATATGAAGTGCCTTTAAATGTGACTTACATTCCCCACTTAGGTTCATTTGTTTTTGTTTTTTTTTTGTTTTTTTTTCTTTTCTGTTTTTGAATTTGATTTTGGATGGACAAGTAGCCATTGGCTATGGTCGGGGCACCATAGGATATTTTAGTCAATGCATACTTTGTGCTGGGATGAAATTAACACCATCAACCTGTCCATCACCTTAAACGTTTATCTTTTTTTTTTCCTGTGGTGAGAAGATTCAAATTCTTTTAGCTATTTTGAAACGTATATTAGATATTGCAAGAAAACTTGTTTTTCTGATATTATCACCAGAGACAGCAGTAGTGTTCAAAGAAACTTTATCCCTGAGTCACCATGGGGAGGCATTCCTTTATGGCCAAGACACGAGTCCAGCCTATTATACGTATTATGTGTCCTTAAGTTCTTTCTTTGCCTATATTAATTTTTAAAAAGATTTATTTATTTTTATGTGCATTGGTGTTTTACCTGCATGTATGTCTGTGTGAGTGTATCAGACGTCCTAGAACTGGAGTTACAGACAGTTGTGAGCTGCCATGTGGGTGTTGGGAATTGAACCGTGTCCTCTTCAAGAGCAGCCAGTACTCTTAACTGCAGAACTATTTCTTTAACCCGTATATTAGTTTAAAAGCGCTTCTGTACAACATTCAACAAATGGGTGGTTTAAAACCAACATATGCAGGCGAGATATTTTAAAACTCGAGGTGCTAGCAGGCCACACTCCCTGTGAAACCTGTTAGGGAGGATTGTTGCTCGCCTCTGTTTGCTTCTAATCATTTGTTGGAGATCTGACTATTCCTTGGCTTGCATCATGGGATGTGTCATGTCAGTCCCTGCTTCCATCACCATGGGGCTGTCTTCTTGCGTGTTTTTTTCTTTTCAGGACACAAGTCATATTGGAGTAAGTGTCCACCCTATTCCAGAATGACCTCGCCTGAACTATTTGTCTCTGATGTGACTTTATTTCTACATAAGGTTACAATTCAGTGCCTGATATCACCCATTTAGACACAGTCCTACTCACAGCTAATTGAGTTCTTAATGTATGAAGCAGTGTGTTTTTTCTATTTGGAGTGATTGTTTTCTTTTAATTTCCTTGTTTCCCTCCTCCACCTTCGTCTCTGCCCTCTCTCCTTCTCTCCTTTTCCTCCATCCCTCCTCCCTCCCTCATCCCTCCTTCCTTCCTTCCTTCCTTCCTTCCTTCCTTCCTTCCTTCCTTCCTTCCTTCCTTATTTTTGAGACAGGATCTTACTATATAGCCTAGGCTGGCCTGGCCTCAATCATACAATCCTCTTGTTTTAGCCTCTCAAGTTCTATCATTTTTTTATTTGCTTGCTTATTTATTTATTTACTTATTTATTTATTTATTTATTTATTTATTTATATTACAGGCATGAGTTACTACACCTGCACTTTTTTTCTTCACTCTCACTTTTTAAAAGATGTGTGTTGAAATGTATTCTGTTTGCCAGAGGTGGGAGGAGCTGGGTGTTCCTAGACTAGCAGCCAAAGGTCTAGTACCCTAGACTACTGATTCTCCAACAGTATTGTGTGTGGAAATCCCCTGAGAACCTTCTTAGAAATCCACTCTTCGATGCAGTAAGCCTAGGTGGGGCTGGCCTGGGATCTGACTTTTCTAACAAGTTGATGCTGCTGGTCCACAAAGTAGTAGGCTCTAGATCTAGGGTGGATGATGCTCACATCTGTTTATTCAGAACATTCATAATATTCTTGGGAGGTTTCAAAATTTTAGCTGTGTATTAGCCAGAAAAAGTCTCAGTAAACTATTTCCTATTTTAAAAAATCCAAAAATGGGAAAGAGTAATTCAATTATTTCATTTTCATGCGAGAGTGAAGTCAGAAACATCTGTGCGCAGTCATCTGGAGAGAGTGTTTTCTAATTTCTGGACCATGGTGACTAGTTTGAGATATGCATGTCTGAAGCTGTCAGTCTTAGGATTCAAGGTTTAGGACAACCAAGCAGTTTCCTGTTCAGAAAATAATTTCATTTTGAGAAACTTAAGACCAGTTTTGACAGATATTGCCCAGTTCTTGTTTCAAGAAGTCAAACATTCAGATTGCTTGGGGTTCAAATACTACTGGAAGCTTGATTCCAGGGCCCACCCAGAAGATCCCCAAAGACTACATCTGCAGCATTGTTCACTCCCACACCCAGAATCCTCTTCACTTCTTGCTCACTCAGATTACATCGATTACTCCCTGACACTCTCCATCCATGCTAGACCAGGTGAGAGAATCAAGGTGTACCCACCTCTTGGAGGGCTCAGCTTTTGGATGAACCTCTTCAGAATAGGTTCCAGAGCCATGCAATAATAGGTCTGTGATGTTGGGGACTGTCAACTTGGTTTTCAAAATCCAACAATGTCCTGATTATTTCCAGCTCGATGCCTCCAATGCATTATTAGCTCTCTAATGAAACTTAGTTGGACGTTTCAAAGAATATAGTTGTCTGTTTGGCAATTATATCTTTTGAGTCAGAATGTTAATTTGTTTTCATGGTCACCACTATCACTATAGAGTTTGTAATAAAACCCAATTGTATCAAACTGCAAAACTATGCCCCATCTTATAATGGTTGAAAGGATGGGGAGAAATCAGGAGAATTTTGATCACCTATTTATGTATATCAAGCTGCCCACTGCCCAACACTTAGTGATTTAAAGGAAAAGCTATTTTACGTGCTAATGACTGTTGATTAGTGAGTTGGAGAGGCACAGTTGGGATACTGTATGTCTGGCTTGGAATATCTGGATCTCTGGCTTGCTAGCTTGGAAGGGTGAGAACTGGCTGACATGCGTATATTGGGGTCATGTGGGGCTTCTCCGCATGACTAGTTGGATCTACATGTGGTGGTGGTTTCGAGATAGTTTGCCATTGTTGGAATGAGAGAATGGAAGCTTGCAGGTCACCCAAAGGCTTGATGCTCAGGGTTAGGGCTCAGAAACCAGCAAACTATCATTTCTACCATCTTCTACTGGTCAAAGCAAGTCACAGAGCATGCCTAGATTTAAGCCAAGGGGAGATGAACTCTTACCTCTGAAAGGGAAGGATTACAAAGATTTTGTGGACATCTTTATCTTACTGCTGATAGAGAAACTTTTTCCCCCATATTCCTTTCAGGTTCTGAACAGATTAACTCAAGGCTGGCTGCTAAGAGAATATCCCATGATTTCTGAGATCATTATCCATTGGCCAATCTTTAACTTGTAGAGTGGAAAGTCAGTAATTAGTCTTTGAACCGTCAGTTACAGTCATACTCTTCGACTTTTCACTGTTAGCTTTCAAAACTTCTCCTTTGCTTTTCTGCTTTTCAATAGGTAATCTTTTCTGAGTAAAAACAGTTTTTAAGAAGAAGAAATTGTCATGGTTTTGTTGATTTATAAAAATCTCTAAGTGATATCTGGATACTGTTGTACTACTAAAATTTTGGTGATATTTAGTACATATAACAAAATATAAAAGTGTTTCCTTGTTTTGACTCTCCAAAGAAATAATCACAAACAGTTCATCTTGTCTCCCTTTTCTTTACATATACATTTGAGTCTCTATATGATTGTTTATAGTAGTATTTTCTTAAGCAAAACTGTACATTATGATGCAACTTACCTTTCCTAATTTCCATAATTTCCATTTAGCAATATGGCTGGGCACATGCCACTAATTCCAGCACTTAGGAGACAGAAGCAGAAAGATTTTTTGAGTTCAAGACCAGCCTGGTCTACAGAGGAGTTCTAGGACAGTGGGGGGGGGGTGTACACAGGGAAACCTTGTCTGGAAAAGCTAAATCAACCAACCAACCAAACAAACAAACAAACAAAATATTCCATTTAGATTGATCCATACTAATACATTTACACAGCGAATTCCTTTAAGAAAGATTTTAGCTTTAATTATCTATATATTGCATAAGTGTGGGTTTGTGCACATGGGGAAAGTGCCTGTGGAGGTTAAGAAGACGTACTGGAACCTCTGTAGCTGAAGACATATGTAGTTGTAAGCTATGTATGTGCATGCTGGGGGCCAGAGCCAGGCCATCTACAAGAGCAGTAGTTACTGCTAACCGCCCTTCGGGCCACCTCTCCAGTCCCAACAGACTGCGTTTCAAAATATAGGCTCCAATTCTTCCATGATACGGACATGACACGATATAGACTGTCCTGGTAACACTTAAAGACCTTCTGTGTGTAACTTTTAAAAACGATAAATAGTAATAGCAATTCCAACAAGTATTCTCATATCTACGTCTGGAAATTTTGCCCATGGGCAGGTATTTCTATATGATGGATGCCTGGAAGTTTAATAGCTGTGTTATAGGGTATGGACATTTATTATTTTTATCTTTATTAACTTGAGTATTTCTTATTTACATTTCCAATGTTATTCACTTTCCCAGTTTCCAGGCCAACATCCCCCTAACCCCTCCCCCTCCCCTTCTATATGGGTGTTTCCCTCCCCATCCTCCCCCCATTACCGCCCTCCCCCCAACAATCACGTTCACTGGGGGTTCAGTCTTGGCAGGATCAAGGGCTTCCCCTTCCACTGGTGCTCTTACTAGGCTATTCATTGCTACCTATGAGGTTGGAGCCCAGGGTCAGTCCATGTATAGTCTTTGGGTAGTTGCTTAGTCCCTGGAAGCCCTGGTTGCTTGGCATTGTTGTTCATATGGGGTCTTGAGCCCCTTCAAGCTCTTTCAGTGAGTATGGACATTTATAATTTCAATATATTCAGACAAGTAATCCTCAAAACAGGGGTACTGTGTACATGCTCTCAATCCTGAAGTTTTAAATTCTACCAAGTTAATTAATGAAAGGAAATATTTTACCATTTCATTTCTTTCCTATTATTATTTCTTTCTGCTATTTTTCTTTGAACTATCCTCTAATATCATCTGTCAAGTAAAACATATTTTTGCTAAATATTTGTGAGTTTACTTATATTCATCCTTTGTTATCTTTAAGGTAAAATTTCCAGATGTGCAATTGTTGGGTCTAAGGGTTAAACCATGAGGGAAGGCTTTTGACATTTATTAGATGCATTTCAGGGGAATTTTTTCCAATCCTTCCTGAAATTTTACAGTTGGTTGAGAGTCATCCTACCTTACTGATGATCTGGGCTTCATTCAGAGTTAAAAAATCATTTACATAAAAAAGACCAAACTGTGAATTAGATACTAATGTGTCAGAAAACACTTGAGACCCAGTGATGCTTAGTTACTATGCACAAAAAAGCAACAACTTTTTCTTGAATGGAGATTATCTAATAGCTTGCCCAGTAGCCATAAGAGATAAGGGCATCTTTCATTCAATGACTATGCACTTTTCCTTGTTGTTCTGAAGAAGGAGAATTCAGAGTCTGGATAGTTACTCTTTGTTGAGTACTTGGTAGGGTCCAGCCATTAAATTTTATAATTTAGACTCTTTAAAGATGAGCCAGTTTCTGAATGTGGTGGTAAAGTGAAGGGCATCTGCCATTCTGGATTCTTGCTTTGGCAGTGTGAATTCTACTTCCTGAGCCTGTGGTATGCAATTGTATCATTTAATCAGTAAGGTCAGCTGGCCGCCTAGCCTGTCAACCCTGGTGCGGTTTTTATGTTCTCCACTTACATCAGGTACAAAGCAGTTAAAAGATTTTTCTTTGTTAGACATGGCTGTAAGTGAAAGAGAAAACACTGGTAAAAGTTGAAAAGTAGATAAGTTGTGGTGTGTGGACAGGAACAGGAAATAAGTTGCTCTTAAAAGGAAATATGATTTAGGAGATAGACAGGAGCTTGCACAAACGTTTCTGTCATTTCAGAGTGTAGAAACCTGTAGACGTCTCCGATTATAACTCTGCAGCACACAACCAACACATTTTAGAAACATTTCATCAAACACTGATGACCCAGAGATACCTGTGGTCAAATGATTTGTGTCCAAAAACATAGAAAAATATATATTCTTACCCTAAGTAACTAAAAGTTATACTTGGAGGTGGTTTTTTTCTTGGGCAGACTAGTGGTTTGTTCAGTTGAACTCTTTGAAGTAAATATGGGTACTCAGTACATGCAGAGCACAGATATGCTTGCTACCTACACTGTTAATAATTGGAGGGACATACTTAGTCCTAGTGGGATACATGAGATTTGAAGTCTCAAGATTTTGGTGTTGTTTTGCTTTATTTATTTTTGTTATTGTTCTTTTTCTATAGCCATAGCTTTCTTTCTAACAACCCTTGGAAATACACTCAATATCAGTGGATTTTCTTCTTTTTTGTGCACATGTGTACATGTGTATGTTTGTGTCTGCAGATGTTTGTGTACAAATGTGAGCATATGTGAAAATCAAAGGGCAACCTAAAGTGTCACCTGTCAAGTGCTGTCTAGCTTATTTTTTTGAGACGCTGCCCCTTACTAGCTTGCAAATCAGCAAGTAAGCAGGACTTTCTGGTCAGGGTGTCCTAAAGATTCTCCCTAGCTCTGCCTCCCCAGTTCTGGGGTTATAAATACACATCACAATGCCTAGAGCTAGCTAGCTTCCTTCCTTCCTTCCTTCCTTCCTTCCTTCCTTCCTTCCTTCCTTTCTGTCTGTCTGCCTGTCTCTCTCTCTTTTTCTTTCTTACTATTTAAAAAAAATATTCACTTTACATCCCACTCACTGCCCCTTCCCAGTCACCTTCTCCCACAATCCCCCCATACCTCTCTCCTTCTTCTCTGAGAAGGGTATCCTCTCATCCTGGCATTTCAAGTCTCTGCAAGGATAGGCACTGCCTTTCCCTTTGACGCCAGACAAAGCAACCTAGTTAGAGTAATGGGATCCACAGACAGGTAATAGCTTTTGAGATAGCTCCTACTCCCGTTGTTTGGGACCCACATGAAGGTCAAGCTGTATGTACATCTGCTACATATGTCCTGGGAGGCCTAGGCTCAGCCCATGTATGTTCTTTGGCTGGTGGCTCAGGTTCTGAGAGCCCCAAGGGTTCACTCTGTTCACTCAGTTGACTCTGTTGGCCTTCCTGTGGAGTTCCTATTCCCCTCAGGGCCCACAATCAATTCCCCTATTCTTCCATTAGATTCCCCAAGCTCCAACCACTGTTTGACTGTGGGAGTTTGCATTCATTTGAGTCAGCTGCTGGGAGGAGCCCAGAAGTTGCAGATTTCTATTTATTCTCATGGCCATCACTCCTGTCCCTCTCCACACCTGATCCTGAACACACCATTCCCCTTCCTATCTTCTTTCCCACCAAGTTCCCCCACTCCAACTGCCTCTTATGACTATTTTACTCCTCCTTCTAAGTGAGATGAATGTAGCCTTGCTTGGGCCTCCCTTCTTACTTAGCTTCTTTGGGTCTGTGGAGTGTAGCATAGTACCTGTACTTTATAGCTAATATCCACTTATAAGGAAGTACATACAATGCATGTCCTTTGAGAACTGGGTTGCTTCACTCAGGATACTTTCTTTCATTTTTTTATTGGCTATTGTATGTATTTACATTTCAAATGTCATCCCCTTTCCCGGTTCCTCTTCTGCTACCTCCCAATCCCATCCCCTACCCTCCTGCTTCAATGGGGGCGCTCCCCCACCGATGGACCTGTTCCCACATCACTGTCCCGGCATTCCCTTATACTGGGGCATCGAGCCTTCACAGGCCCAAGGTCCTCTCTTCCCACTGATGTCTTTTCACTATCCTCTGCTACCTATGCAACTGGAGCCTTTGGATGGTGGTTTAGTCCCTGGAAGCACTGGGGGAGTCTGGTTGGTTGATATTGTTCTCACTATGGGATTGCAAAGCCCTTCAGCTCCTGCAGTTCTTTCAGTCCTTTCTCTGATTCCTTCAAAGGGGTTCCAATTCTCAGTTCCGTGGTTTGCTGCTAGAATTCGCCTATGTATTTGCCATATTCTGGCTGTGTCTCTCAGGAGAGATCTACATCCGGTTCCTGTCAGTCTGCAATTCTTTGCTTCATCCATCTTGTCTAATTGGGTGGCTGTATATGTATGGGCCACATGTGGGGCAGACTCTGAATGGGTGTTCCTTCAGTCTCTGTTTTAATCTTTGCCTCTCCCTTCCCTGCCAAGGGTATTCTTGTTTCCCTTTTAAAGAAGGAGTGAAGCATTCGCATTTTGGTCATCCTTGAGTTTCATGGTTTCTGTGCATCTAGGTCAATTTTGGCAAAATACCATGAGATGGTGAGAAGAAGGTATATCCTTTTGTTTTAGAGTAGAATGTTCTATAAATATCTGTTAAGTCCATTTGGTTCATGACCTCTGTTAGTCTGTCTAGGTCTCTGTTTAATTTCTGTTTCCATGATCTGTCCATTGATGAGAGTGGGGTGTTGAAATCTCCTACTATTATTGTGTGAGGTGCAGTGTGTGCTTTGATCTCTAGTAAGGTTTCTTTATGTATTTAGGTGCCATTGTATTTGGAGCATAGATATTTAGGATTGAGAGTTCATCTTGGTGGATTTTTCCTTTGATGGATATGAAGTGTCCTTCCTTATCTCTTTTGATGACTTTTGGTTGAAATTCGATTTTATTCTATAGTAGAATGTCTATTCCAGCTTGCTTCTTCAGACCATTTGCTTGGAAAGTTGTTTTCCAGCCTTTTACTCTGAGGCAGTGCTGTCTTTGTCTCTGAGGTGTGCTTCCTGTAGGTAGCAAAATGTTGGGTCTTCATTGCATATCCAGTTTGTTAATCTGTGTCTTTTTATTGGGGCAATTGAGTCCATTGTTGTTGAGAGATATTAAGGAATAGTGATTGTTGCTTCCTGTTATATTCGTGTTTGGAGGTGAGATCAGATTTGTGTCCTTGTCTTCTCTTTGTTTTGTTGCAAAATGATTAGTTTCTTGCTTTTTCTGGGGTGTAGCTTGCCTGCTTGTGTTGGACTTTACCATTTACTATCCTTTGTATGGCTGGATTTGTACAAAGATATTGTGTAAATTTGGTTTTGTCATGGAATATCTTGGTTTCTCCATCTATGTTAATTCAGAGTTTTGCTGGATACAGTAACCTGGCCTGGCATTTGTGTTCTCTTAGGGTCTGTATGGCATCTGTCCAGGATCTTCTGGTTTTCACCGTCTCTGGTGAGAAGTCTGGTGTAATTCTGATAGGTCTGCCTTTATATGTTTCTTGACCTTTTCCCCTTACTGCTTTTAATATTCTTTCTTCGTTTTGTGCATTTGGTGTTTTGACTATTATGTGACGGGAGGTGTTTCTTTTCTGGTCCAATCTATTTGGAGTTCTGTAGGCTTCTTGTATGCCTATGGATATCTCTTTTTTTAGGTTAGGGAAGTTTTCTTCTATGATTTTGTTGAAGATATTTACTGGTCCTTTGAGCTGGGAGTCTTCACTCTCTTCTATACCTATTATCCTTAGGTTTGATCTTCTCATTGAGTCCTGGATTTCCTGTATGTTTTGGACCAGTAGCTTTTTCTGCTTTACATTATCTTTGACAGTTGAGTCAATGATTTCTATGGATTCTTCTGCTCCTGAGATTCTCTCTTCCATCTCTTGTATTCTGTTGGTGATGCTTGTATCTACAGCTCCTTGTCTCTTCTTTTGGTTTTCTATATCCAGGATTGTCTCCCTTTGTGCTTTCTTTATTGCTTCTATTTACATTTTTAATTCCTTTTAATTCACCTGTTTGATTGTGTTTTCCTGTAATTCTTTCAGGGATTTTTGTGTCTCCTCTCTATAGGCTTCTGCTTGTTTATTTGTGTTTTCCTGCATTTCTCTAAGGGAGTTCTTTGTGTCTTTCTTGAAGTCCTCCATCATCATGATCAAATGTGATTTTAAATCTAGATCTTGCTTTTCTGGCGTTTTTGGATATTTGGTGTTTGCTTTGGTGGGAGAATTGGGCTCTGATGATGCCATGTAGTCTTGGTTTCTGTTGCTTGGGTTCTGTGCTTGCCTCTGGCCATCAGGTTGTCTCTGGTGTTACCTTGTTCTGCTATTTCTGACAGTGGTTAGACGGTCCTATAGGCCTGTGTGTCAGGAGTGCTGTAGACCTGTTTTCCTGTTTTCTTTCAGCCAGCTATGGGAACAGAGTGTTCTGCTTTCAGGCGTGTAGTCATTCCTGTCTACTTGTCCTCAGGCGTTCCTGTGGTCATGGGTCCCGAGTCCACCAGGCAGGTCACTTGGAGCAGAAAAGTTGGTCTTACCTCTTGTCTTGGGCCTGAAGTCGCTCCTCGGACCTAGGTTTCACCTCTCCGTGAGGGCAGCAACCAGAAGGGCCTGACCTGCCTTCTCTTGGTTCCCTGTGCACAGGGGGCCCAGATGGCATTAGATGTTTTCCTCTAGAGTCAGAAATGTGGGCAGAGAGTAGTCTCCTCCCAGCCATGTCTGCTCCTCTGAAGGTCTAGCTCTCCCTCCCACGGGATTTGGGTGCAAGGAGCTGTTTGACTGGGTCCCTTCAGATCCGGGCGGAGTGTGAACCGCAGCGTTCCTGCAGCTTGAGCACCCCTATCTTCCTGTTCCTAAAGACCCTATACAGTTTCCTCTTGGGTCAGTCCCTGCATCTTTAAATATTCTTTCTTTGTAGATTTTGTGTTTTGATTATTGTGTGACTGGAGGATATTTATTTATTTATTTATTTATTTATTTATTTTAAGCATAGGTCTTGGGGATTGACCCCAGTTTGGTGCTATATTTTCTTGTCTGTAAAACTGTAAATTTTGGGCATCAAACTTTGTAAACATAAGCTTTGAATGGGAACCAAAATCCTTCAAATAAAGGTATAGTATAAATAAAACATGCTCATCCAGTATGGACTTATTATTTTTCCACAGTAAAAAAGAGGGAAATTGTTTGTATTCACTCACCCATTACCAGTTTCTGATTACCTGTCATAAGTCAGGCACTTGTACTAATGGCTATAATAGTGACACCAACAAAGAACTGGTTTCTGCTTTGTAGGTTTACCCAGCAGTAGAGGTAGTGATCAGAGTGGTATAGTTTAGCCCATGCTGTGCTGAAGCTAGTTTATGCAGGTTCTCAAGAAAGTACATCAACATTCCAGAATTCTGAAAAATGGTTGCTAACCATATCTATTATTAAAACTAAAGGTAAATAGGCAACTCTCGTTAGCTCATAGATTCCATATCTTTCAATTTGCCTACTGAATTAAATTTATTTGTAACTGTAGAAGTCAGTACTGTGGCAATCTGTGTGCATGTTGTGTATGAGGCCATGAGAAATTCAAGTTGCCCTAGGTGTGTCTTCCTAGCTGAGGTTGAAGAAGGCCTTTTCATTTCAGCTCCCATACTTTAAACAAATATTCTTTTGTTTTATATTTAGTGCCAGGTTTTTCACATTTTTGTGGGTGATTTTTCTGCTTAAAATAACCTCAAACATAGTGCTGATGTACTTCTTAGTGTTCCACAGCACAAAAAAATAGCTACTGGTGTGTTTTTGGAGAAAAACATACATTAGAACTTAGGCTCCATTCATGCCTAAGTTATAGTATTGTGACTGTGCATTCAATGTTAATGAATCAGTAGTACATATCAGAGAAAGTGTCTTTAAATAGAAATACAAATAGAACAAGTTGATGGAATATCACTTGACAAATGTCAGATGTTACAATCAGAAGCACATAGAGATTTAATTTTTATTTCTTCTAGAAGCATTGTAACCCAGTGTTTCCAGCACTTCCTAGAAGGAAACAACTGTGAATAAGAACTGACTATATACATGTAAAATAAAATAAATTACATAAAACAAAGTTAATGAATTCCCCAAACTTCCCATCTTCTTTTATTTTACTGCATACTATTATCTTGCACTGCTATATAAGTCTATTGTATTTGTATAGTAGGGATATTATGCAATAAAGGTATTCTGTGCACAAGTCTTCCCTTCCATGTCTAGTGATGCCAAGGCAGCAGCTTGACATCAGCCAAGATAGAAATGTTTACTTCATGGAAATGAGTAAATGCTAAAACCAAGAATCTTTATTTCCAGTTTCCATTCAGCCCTCAAACATTTACTATTTATCAGCTATCTTCAACTTTTTCTAGAGGTCTACTGATAGGGCTAATGAAGCTGACTTCCATGTACTACCTAAGAACCTGCCCACCTCTGGTCCATTAACCAATACTGACTCAGTGTGCTCACATGCCTCAAGGTGGGATATATACACTCAGGCTTCCTGTGGGACCAACTGAACTGGGAGACGCAGAAGCCTAAGAATATGTTCATTTGGTTTTCTTCCCTTCCTCATCTTGCTTCCTTCTTTCCCTTCCCCTGGAAGTGTTTTCTTCTTAAATCTCATTCATACAAATGTTAAGTTTCCGTATTTGCTCTTGGAGTAGCCCATCTGAAAGGGTACTCCAGCAAATCTGGCAAGAAAACCATAGGGTCAGCAGCTGGCAAACTCATGTTGACCCTAAAGAGAAAAGAAATAGAGTTTTAGTGTATTGCTGCCAAAAACCCAAACAAACAAACAAACAAACAAACAAACAAACAAAAAAAGCAAAGCAAAGGAAAAGAAAATCGTGCAGCCCACAACCCCCCTGCTTTCAGTTCCTCTTTAAAAAGCTATTGCTGAATTGGTAAGACTGCTCAGTGGGTAAAACACTTGTTGAACAAAGACCATTTTGATGGCTCAAATTCATTGTCAGAACTCATGTAAAGGAAGAAGGAGAGAACCAGCTCCACAAAGTTGTCGTCTGACTGCTACATATGTATGTGGCACATGCTGTGCCCCTTCCCAATAGATACACAGAGGTACATACACATACCCAAATAATAACAGTTTCAAAATAAAATCTTCCAATTTTACATTTGATTTAAAAAAATGTTTCAACACCTGTAAAAGGACACAAATTACGATTTCTTTTAGTTTTGTGCTTGCCACTTTGTAGTTGCTTAATGCTTTCATATTTTGATAAGCTCTAAAAGATTACTGGAACATCTTTTACTCACCCTGGCTTCTTGCTGGGTTTGCCTCTGCTGAGCTCAGCTAGCAGCCGTGAACTCTGACATGCAATAATAAATCAAGCTTTCATCAAGTTTTTCTTAGGCTGTTGAGAAACAGAAACCTGTAAGCGATGCTGCAATAACGCTCTTTGAAATCGTTTTACCATGATAAGAAGTGTAGCAAGTAATCAAGAAGCCCACTGTGCTGTTGTATACAAGGGGAATGCGATGCTCGGAATAGTTTCCTCATTTTCCAATCACTATTGCTCTAGAGTTAGCAAGTGCCAGTTCGGAGGCATGGTCTGAGGAATTGTGCAGTAATTAAATGCTTGCTTGGGAAAACAATTTTAGATTGATAAATTGCTTTATTGCATTTTGAAAGACTGAAAGGGGCGGGCAATAGGTGGACTGTGTGTTTGTCTTCTTCACAAAATGTCATGTATTATTCACGTGGGCAAAGACTGAATTTAAGAAGGAAAGAAACTTGGGGCATAGGGTCATTCTTGCCCCGGCAGCCATTACAGAGGCCTGTCTCAGTGATTCCTGGCAAGGTTTGAGGATAAGGGAGACGTTTCTGCATAGTGAATCTGATGTTTAAAACTGAGTTCACTGACGGCTACAGGCTGGGGAGCTATTCACTCTCTTTGATATTGTTCTGGGCCAAGCAGCTCTGCAGAAGAAAGAGTTTCTGGTGACTTTAAGTCTGTTAAATTATGTAAAATTCAGAGAAAATCATGAAGTGCGATTCACAAAGTATAGCACAGGTGAGAGAAATATTGTTAAGAACATTGGGCACCACAAAACAAATGCTTCACCGGGACTACTGATTGTATTCATGATTTTGTTTGCTCTAGATTTTGAAAAGATGGGCAAAGACTTACCTAGAGTGAAATACATAGAATTTAAATGTAAAGCTTAGTTTAAAATGATAAATATTCACACAATTATTGTCCATATAAAAATACAAAATAATTTCATTTCCCCCAGAAGGTTCCTTTATGCATTTTTTCCCAAATACCATCTTCTTCCAGAGATAATTCAATATTCTAATTTTTAAAAATTCCTCAATTTAAAAAAATTAAAGTAATTGGTTTATATCCATGATGTATATGTGTGGGCTGGTGCATGTGTGTGCATATGGGGAGAGGACAACTTTGGGGAACTAGCTTTCATCTTCCATCTTTATGTGGGTTCTGGGGATCACACTTAGGCTGACAGACTTGCACAACCAGGCAAGTGCCTTTATCCACTGAGCAATCTCTGTGGCCTGTACTAGTCAAAAGGTTATATATAACACATTAGTCTCACTTACACTTGCCTTATTGTGTATGAATGTACTCCTTTCTTTTGAGCGGTGGCTTTCCCTTACCCTCATACATTCTACAACATGGATACATATCAAATATATTGATCTTTTATTGATAATTCTTAGGTTCTGTCCTCCTGTATGGCTGCACCATGGTGTGTTTCCAGTTGATGAATTTCCTGCTAGCTTCTGCTTACTGTGAATAAATCTACGAAAAGTATTGTTGACTTGGAATACCTCAAGTTGTTCCCTATTCATGGGGAATTATGAAAGTAGAACTCAGGTTCTTGCTTGGTGAGGGGAGATGAAGTAGACATCGTGTGCCTGAGTGGATGGAAGCATTTAAGAATCTTTGCAAACTCCAGTGGAAGGGGAAGCCCTTGGTCCTGCCAAGACAGAACCCCCAGTGAACGTGACTGTTGGGGGGCGGGCGATAATGGGGGGAGGATGGGGAGGGGAACACCCATATAGAGGGGGAGGGGGAGGGGTTAGAGGGATGTTGGCCCGGAAACCGGGAAAGGGAAAAACAATCGAAATGTAAATAAGAAATAACCAAGTTAATAAAGATGAAAAAAAAAAGAATCTTTGCAAAGGAATGTTTGGCACCTAGAGAAATTGGGTTAATTGGAGAGCTTACCTGGAGCCAGTGCTGTCTAAGTTCATCTCTGAATCACATATGGCCATAATGAAGCTATGTTGGCGAAAAGGTGACTGAGAGTTCACTGTAGTCAATGAGTTACGGAGCTACCAGAACTGACATGACTGGTTCCCAGGAGACCACATTGGAGATTCGCTTTCTGCCAAGAGCCCTCTGATAGTGGAACTGGACTGCACACTGGCCTAACCACAGACAGAAAGAAGGGCTGATAGACTTGTGGAGGAATTATGGCGCCCCCTGGGGGATACTGACTTATTCCTCCAGATAGCCTTTTCTGAGGTCCAGTTTCAGTTGTACAAAGTAACTTCTCAGCATCATTATTTCAGTAACTCTTTCGAAAGATTTCAAAGTTAATGCAAAAACAGTTATGATGTGATTAGGGACAACTCAAATTAAGGAAAGATTAAGAAGGATATATGTGGTGTTTACCCTCTCACAAGAGGGGAGGGAGAATCAGTTTGGGGTTATTATTGTTTCTGATAGAGAGGCTTCATAGATTTTGATAATTTATAATATCTGCTTTATTAATGCAGGTGGTAGGGTAAGATAACAAGTTCGTCTGCAAAGTTCTTTGAGCAAAATGTCTGTACAAGATAGCAGTAGGCCTTTTGTGTCTTGCTCGCTCAGGGTGTAAAATGAGCGATTCTCAACCCACATCAGCACCACTCGTTCAGTGAGCATTTGGGAATGTGTGGGAGCATTTTTGATTGTCACAATGATTGGGGGTGGGGTGGGCACTGCTTCCCATTGCTGAGGTGGAGGAGGGAGGGAAAACGTCCAGCATGGAGGAGAATTTTCTCATTTAAAATACCAGTAGGACCCCTGTAGAGAAATGTTCCCCCCACCCACCGGAAGATCTAGAGCTATTTATAGGCAATTAATATTCAGGAGCTTTACTTATATAAACAAAGTAAGTCAAGCAAGTAGGAGTCAGCAGACTTAAGAGGCTTATTGTGACAGGAATGGAATTAAACTCATTTTTGCACATTGAACTCGATGGCGATTTTACCCAAAGCAGACATGAAGCACTAGCCTTAAATGGGATATGAAGGTGGGGAGATTCGTTTTCCAGGATCCTCAGCATGGCTTTCTTCCTTCTCTTCCAAATGTCTGCTAGTTCACAGGTCCTGCTCTTTGCTTATCCTCCTATGGATAAGAATGCAGCTGATAAATTCATTAAGTCATGTGAATTTTCTATTACATCTCCCAGCAGGATTATTATTAGGAGGGGAAGAATCTCAGATGTGGGAGAGAAAGAGGGCTTTTATTATTATTATTTTTTATTTTTTGGCTGTGAGATCATTCTAGAATTTTTTATTATTCCCAGCCAAGTTATTAAACTATTTTCTTGGGAGAATGATTTTAGCTGCATAAACCAAGGTGTTAATATTTGCTGTAACCATGACAAAGAGAGGGAAGGCAGATATCTTTGTAAAGTTATGGACCTATGAACAAATTGAACAAGACTCTTGAAGAAATGAGTTTAAAATGCACCACATGTGTGACAACATATGCATTTTCATTTTTGTTAAGTCAAATATTTCTTACAATTTTCATACTGTATAATTTGGAGTCTTACATTAAAAAATCCATTCAGTGTGTCCAGATGTGAATGATTAGGCATGACGAATTTCAGTGGAGGTTGTGGACAAAGGTCTCATGTTGCCACATTTATCCATGGGCCAAGATGTCTCAGATTGGATACCACTAACACCCCCCCACCCCGAGAAGTTTTGCTACAGTATTCTGTTTGTTTCCATTAAGCATTTCCTGGGTGGGAAGCCTTTTCTTTTGTGAATAAGATTGATGATAGATTTTCCTCAGGCTTCCAAAAGACATAGACTTACTTTCTGTATATTTAATGTATGAAAGAAATATTACTAGTATAGCCTCTCAGGACTCAAAGGGGAGGGGAACCCTAGATGAAATGCCCTACAGTGAGAGGGAACTTATTGAACCCACCTATCCCACAGCCAGAGCTCTGACCCATAATTCTTCTAGTCTGAAAGAAATGCAGGGATGGAAATGGAGAAGAGCCCAAGGAAAAGAAGGTCCAGCAACAGGCCCAAAATGGGATCCAGCTCAAGGGGAGGCCCCAAGACCTGACACCATTACTGAGGCTATGGGGTGTTCACAAAAAGGGACCTAATATGACTGCCCTCCAAAAGACCCAACAAGCAGCTGAAAGAGTCAGATGCAGATATGTGCACCCAACCAATGAACAGAAGCTGCTGACCCCCATGGCTGAGTTAGGGAAAAGCTGGAGGAAGCTGAGGAGAGGGCAACCCTGTAGGAGGACCAGCAGTATCAATTAACCTGGACCCCTGAGATCTCTCAGACACTGGATCACCAACCAGGCAGCATACACCAGCTGAGATGAGGCCCCCACCACATATACAACAGAGGACTTCCGGGTCTGGGTTCAGTCAGAGAAGCTGCACCTAACCCTCAAGTGACTGGAGATCACAGGAAGCTTAGAGGTCTGTTGGGGTGGGTAGGGTAGGGACATCCGTGTGGAGACTGGGGGAGGGGGAAGAGTGTCTGGGGAGAGGGAGGAGGTATGGGATGTGGAACCCTGGGGTGGGTGGACTAGGAGGGGAATAAAATCTGGAGTGTAAAAATAACTAACTAACTAAATTAATTAATTAAAAAAGAATAACCACTTCCTGAGTCAACTAGTGGCCATAAGATTTAATTACAGATGCTTCTGGGATTGCTGGGCTAAAGTCTGTAGAATCAAAATGTTAGGTAGATTGATATTTCTTCTTTGTCTGAGAATGGATTTCTATATTTATTGACTGATTGTTGTTCATGTACTTTGCATCAAATACGAGAGTGACTGTGACATTTTCATGGAGCATCTTGGCTAAGAAGGAATTGTAATCTTAGTGATATGTGATATTCACTTTATTTTTTTACAGTCTTTAGCACACACATGTTAACAGTAGTGGTAGGTAGATTTTGGTGTTCATTGGTATGCTAAGCTAAAAGGGGGAACACAAAACAATTGTTCCTCTTTGTGAAAAATACCATGAATATACTATGTGATGTAGTCATTTGGATAATCTTAAACCTGAAAAATAATAATTGAAAAGCCTCATTAACCATAATCCTTACAGTGCTGCTCTGTAAGAATCATCATCTCTGGATAATGAAAGAGGAAACTAGGCCAAGAGAGGTTAAATATCGTGTGAAGGTCTCTTGTTTATTTGTTGTACCAGTGGGATTCAAAGACTCAATTTGTTATCTTTTACCATTTCTGAAGTGTAAATACTCTGTTTCTAATATCAAGTTACTAATATGAAATAATTGGTCAGAAAGTTCGAGATCGATGAATATAACGGCTCTAGGGAGCCTGTATGAGTTGCCTCCAGCATTATTCTAAGTACAGTAAAATACTTAGGTAAGTTTGGGTGTCCGTAGGGTAGAGTTTTGTACTAATTTCCAGGAATCACCCAGGAAAGGGATGGAAGAGCCTCAGGTTTATTCATAATATGTCCTCCAGGCTGGAATTGAGGTCATGTCTACTTAGGAAGGGTAAGAGACCATCTCTCAAGTTTCTCATTAATTCCTAGTAGCGTAAGGAGAGATTTAGATTTTCTTGTACCCACGGAAGTTTTATGGCAGTGTTTGAGCATACGATTCGCTAATTCAAGGTCAGAAGTAGGAAAGACACGGAGACTAGCACAGGGAAGCCAGCCATAGATGCAAGCATTGGAATGGGGCAGTAAGCACAAATACTAGGAACAGTGAACAGTGGAGAATTGGATGCCTTCTCATGATGCCAGGACTCTATGATCTTTAGAGAAAGGACAGAAAGATTCAAGGAAGTAGAAAACATGGCAGATGTTAATTATTGTCATAATTAGAGGTCGTTATAGGGAATGCTGCCAGAATCTCCCCCTCTCTTATTTTTTGGTAGAAGCCCAAAAGCAAAACAAAGCCGGGCTTTGAGGCTCATATTGTCAGAGCTATGGAAATGATGCAGAACATTTTCTCCTTTTGCTTCAGGGAGAAGTAACTGGCAATTTTTGTGATTCTGATAAATACCATTATGCCCCAAGTCCTTTGAGACAAATTTTTAACAGCTGATATAAATAGGGCAAGGTGATACAATTTACAAAATGCATCTACAAGACGGAGGAGAGAGTTCAGTTGATACAGTGTTGGATCTGCAAGCTTGGTGACCTGATTTAGGTCCACATAACTACACAAAGTAGTTGGCCATGGTGTCACATGCTTATAATCCCATTACTGTGGAGGTAGAGACAGGTGGAACCCTGACTAGACTGGCTAGCAAGCCTAGTTTAATTAGTGTGGTCCTTAAAACCCCATTTCAAACAGATTGCTCATGCCTAAGAAATGGTAAATAAGATTGTCTTCTACCCTCTCTATGCATGCCCCACATGATCATGAGCATTCACAATGCACTCACAAACATACTGCTTAAGATAGAAGTGATACCTCTTCATTGCTGATGGGAGTGCAAACCTGTACATCCACTTTGGAAATCAATTTGGAGACTTTTCAGAAAACTGGGAATAGTTCTATCTCAAGACCCAGCTATACCACTCCTGGACATATACCCCAAAGAAGTTCCAGCATCCCATAAAGACAAGTATAATAATAAAATTATTACAACTAATATAATATAAATGCTCAACTGTGTTTATAGCAGCCTTGTTCATAATAGTCAGAAATTGGGAACAACCTAGATGTCCCTCAGCTAAAGAATGGATAAAGAAAATGTGGTACATTTACACAATGGAATACTATTCGGCTATTAAAAACAAAGACATCATGAATTTTGCAAGCAGATGGATGTAATTTTAAAATATCATCCTGAGTGACAGAACCCAGTCCCAAAGAGCATGCCTGGTATCTACTCACTTACAAGTGGATATTAGCCATAAAATACAGGTACCATGCTACATTCTACAGATCTAAACAAGGTAAACAAGAAAGAAGGCCCAAGCATGGAAGCTTGGATCTTACTTAGAAGGGGGAATAGAATAGTCTTAAGAAACAGATGGAGGGAAGGAAAGGAAGGGCAAAATGGAGGATTCAGGATGAGGTGTGGGGAAGGACAGGAGATATGCCTAGATGGTTATGCAAATTAATGGAGATTTGCAACTGATTGAGATGAAGAGGTGGGGGGCATCTCCAGGACTAGATAGGGACCTGGGATAAGGGAGGTGCCAATGAATCAATGGGGATGACTTTAGCTGTGACTCACAACATTGGAGATATGGAACCTGAAGAGGCCATCTCCTGTAGCCAGGCAGGAACCCCAGTGGAGCCATAAAGACACTAACCCACCCACAAAACTTTCAACCCAAAATTCATCCTGTTTACAAGAAAATGCAGGCACAGGAGATGGAGCAGAGATTGAAGGAATGGCCAACCAATAACAGGCCCAACTTGAGACTCATCCCATGGACAAACACCAATATCTGACACTATTAATGATACTTGTTTATGCTTGCAGACAGCTTCACCCAGCACCTGACTTAGACAGATATAGACACCCAGAGTCAAACAGTGGATGGAGCTTGGGGACTCTTGTGGAAGAATAGGAGGAAGGATTGGGGCCCTGAAGGGGATAGGGACTTCACAGGAAGACCAACAGAGTCAATTAACCTGGCCCCTTGGAATTCTCAGAGACTGAACCACCAACCAGAGAACATACATGGGCTGGACCTAGGTACTCTGCACCCAGCACATATGTACCAGATATGTAGCTTGACCTTCATGTTGGTCTCAAACAACTGGAGTGGGGGCTATACCAAAAGGCATTGCCTGTCCGTGGGATGAGTTCCTATAGCTGGGCTGCCTTGTGTGGCCTCAGTGGGAGAGATTACCTAGTCTCACAGAGACTTGAAGTGCCAGGGGTGGAGGATATCCAAAAGGGCCCACCCAGTCAGCGGAGAAGGGGAGGGAGAAAGCAGAATGATTATGGGCAGAGGTGATCTGATCAGGAGGGGGCAAGGAACAGGATGTAAAGTAAATAAGTAAAAAAATAATCTAAACTAAGAGAGATAGTGTTAGAGGAGATCTCTCTGTGTCTCTGTTTCTCTGTCTTTGTGTCTCTGTGTCTCTGTGCCTCTGTCTCTGTCTTTCTCTGTCTTTCTGTCTCTGTCTCTTTGTCTCTGTTTCTCTCCTCTCTCTCTCTCTCTCTCTCTCTCTCTCTCTCTGTCTCTCTCTCTGATGTGCATTATTGAACCTCTCCTTTATCAGTTTTGCACGCCCAGCAGATAGTACTCAGTGGGTGCCTCTTGCTGTTTAATCTAGCCATGTGCTTTCGGATTGTCACATGCCATCAACAACATGAAACATTTTACTAGGAGAGACTTAATTGCTGGAAGAACATCAGACTAGGTTTGAGGAGATCTAAATTCTCATTCTTCCTTTGTACCAGATGTGTGATGATGGAAAAAAAATACCCTCTGGGTCATTCACTACACTATCATTGATGACTCCATCCTTTGTGTTTAGAGAAATGGTACACAACCCTCCTACATTGTTTTAAGACTCTTCTTCTTTTGTTTTTTTGTTTTTTTGTTTTAAGACTCTTCATCCCAGACTAGCTACTTCCCTGTTTCTCTGGTCACATATGAGGGAATACCTTCAGAGGTCGTTGCATGCATTTGTCTTTACTTTCTTTCTTGAGGCTTGTTCCCTAACCCTCCTAGCCTAGCCTTGCTCTTGCAGATCTCCCCATGCTTTGGCACTGCCAAACCCACTGTTTAGTATGCTTCAGCTACTCGTCATGTCAGCCCACAACCCAATTATTGACTTTCTTGTCTTGCCTGCTTTCTGTAATGCTATTCCTTCCTGGTGGCTCCTTCTCAGTCTTTATTGCTGGTGTGACTTCCTCCTCAAAACCATTAAATGCTGGCATGCCACAGTGCTTACTTATCAGAACTCATCTCTTTTCTAACTGATCTCCCTCTGGATGAGCTCAGTGTCAAATGAGTATCTACCTTATCTTCTGACTTGAACTCTGGATTTGTATAATCAACCCCTTACCACCCATTTCCATTTGTATGTCAAGAAGGCATCTCAAATTCAGCATACAGAATGAGCTCCTAATTTTTTCCAGTCAGAGATAGTTGTGTTTACATTTCTCACTGCTCTGTCACATACCACAGAGAAGTTAAAAAGAAGAAAATTTTATTTTGGCTCATGAATTGGAGGTTTTATTCTACAGTCGGCTGGCTTCATTATTCTGAGTCTGATGCACGGTAGAACCTCAATGGTGGTGGGAGCATGTGGAGGAGACTCACCTCATGGAGAGAGAAAAGAACCAGGGACAAGATATCCTTCAATGTCACCCTTTCTCAAGGAACTTATTTCCATTCACCAGGCCTCATCTCCTAAAGTTTCAAACATTTCCCCAAGTAACACCACATCTAGACCCTAAACCTTCATCACATGGGCCTGTGGGAAACACTTCCTATACATACAATACTATTGCTGCCAAGTATCCAGTGCCTCCATTTTTTTTATCTTTATTAACTTGAGTATTTCTTATTTACATTTGGAATGTTATTCCCCTTCCCGGTTTCTGGGCCAACATCCCCCTAACCCCTCCCCCTCCCTTTCTATATGGGCTTCCCCTCCCCATCCTACCCCCATTACCACCCTCCCCCCAACAATCACCGGGGGTTCAGTCTTGGCAGGACCAAGGGCTTCCCCTTCCACTGGTGATCTTACTAGGCTATTCATTGCTACCTATGAGGTTGGAGCACAGGGTCAGTCCATGTATAGTCTTTGAGTAGTGGCTTAGTGCCTTGAAGCTCTGGTTGGTTGGCATTGTTGTTTATATGGGGTCTCGAGCCCCTTCAGCTCTTTCAGTCCTTTCTAAGATTCCTTCAACGGGGGTCCTATTCTCAGTTCAGTGGTTTGCTGCTGGCATTCGCCTCTGTATTTGCTGTATTCTGGCTGTGTCTCTCAAGAGAGATCTACATCCGGCTCCTGTCGGCCTGCACTTCTTTGCTTCATCCATCTTATCTAGTTTGTTGGCTGTATATGTATGGGCCACATGTGGGGAAGGCTCTGAATGGGTGTTCCTTCTGCCTCTGTTCTAAACTTTGCCTCCCTATTCCCTGACAAGGGCATTTGCAGTGCCTCCATTTTTATGTGGTTTGCTTGAATGGCTTGGCTAAGGAGTGATGGTAACATATACCACATCTGGGCAGATGCTTCAAAATATTTGGCATATTTCTGCAATTGCCCTTTCCCTTCTGATAATAGACAGAGGACAGGAGCTGCTCCTTCAGCTGAGTCTCAGAATATAGAAGTCATGTGATAGAGCTAATATTTAGTAGCTAACACATAGTATTCAAAAATAAAGGTTGGTTGTTGCAAGCCATCGTGACTTTGAGTTACTTTTACTGGAGCACAATTCAGTGAAAGCTGACTGATGCACTTGCCCTCAGATCCGTTGCTGAGAAAAAAATACACCACAAATCACAGTGGCTCAACAGAGTAATTATTATGTATTTGCTCATGATATTTAAAATTGGACAGGGTTTCATGAAGACAGTTTATCTCTACCATATATGGTACCACCTGGAGTGTGTAATGGAGCTGGAGGCCTCACTTCCAAACTGGCACTTTGTTATGCTGCCATTTGATGCTGTCTGTGGGCTGGAATCTTAGCTATCCCAGCTATTCTTCTTATAGTCCACAGTAGCTTGGGTCTCCTTACATCCCAGCAGCTGGGTTCTCAACTGTGAACATTCCAGAGATCAAAGCAGAAGCTTCAAGGCTTCTTCTGACCTAGTCTTGGAAGGCACGGAAGGTTGCTTTTGCCCCATGTTGCTGATCAAGTCCAGCAAAATGAACATCTCATTGGTCAAAAAAATGACCATCTTTGGAAACAAAATCTGCCACAAGCCATCTCATCCTGAATTATCTCTGTAGTCTTTTTCCTCCCTGTAGTCTTTATTATTTAAGCCGGGAAAATTACTTCTTTTTTCAGAATAAGTGTTATTGGAACAGACCCATGGACATTCATTCACTTGCAGTCCACGTGCTGTACAACAATGATCATAAAACTGAAATTTTATCTCTTGGCCCCTTTCAGAAAGAGTCTAATGATGCCTGATTTATATTAAAGGGGCTGTAATCTAATTGACTATTCTGGCTCCAAAGTAGAGTTACTTCTGGTACCTTTCTTTCTGTCATGCATTCATATCCAATTCTTCTGGAATCCGCTCAGTTCTCTCAAAAAATAAAAATAATATTGACACCCCTAACCACAGCAGCAGCAGCAGCAGAGACCAAAGCTGTAGTCAGTTCTGGTCTGGATCAGTCCCACTATTTTCATCCTATTTTATAATCTTTTCTCAATATAATAGGCAGGTACTGCTTTTTAAATATCAGAAAAGATGCAGCGGCACACACCTGTAATTTTAGCACTTGGGAGTTGGAGACAAGAGAACCAGGAGGAGTTCTTCCTTAGCTACATGGTGAGTTGAAGGACATCTTTGGCTATATGAGATCCTGTCTCAACGGATAGAAGAGGGAGGAAGTGACATAATTATACTTTAATTTTTAAAAAAATTAATAAGAGGGAATGAAGAAGCAAAATGAATAAACATGCTCATTAGATTATGTCTTGTCTGAAACCTGGTCCCCCATTATATTGAGAATGAGATACAAAACTCATATTGTGGCCTCTGAAGCCCTACATCTTTTCCCCAAGCCCGTGTGCTCAATAGGACTGACCTCAGGGGCTTTTATTATCCCTTTTATCTTAGCCACATTGGTCTCCCTGCTTCATAAACCACAACGTATGGTCTTTCTGCAAATGAGCTTTCATATTTTCCATTCTCTCTTCTTGGAATATACTTGCTTTGGCTATTCACAGACTAACCACCCCTCAGGCCTCAGACATCTACTTGATTGGCATCTCTGAGAAGATGCCATTGACTCCAAAGCTCCACCTCCTGATTACTGCGCCTTTTCTTTTTTTTTTTTTTTTTTTTTTGGAGCTGAGGACCCAACCCAGGCCCTTGAGCTTGCTAGGCAAGCGCTCTACCACTGAGCTAAATCCCCAACCCCATACTGTGCCTTTTCAATATGCATTTTAACTAAAGAATAATTACCTCACTTTACCCCCTCCCTTTCTTTGCTCCAGCATTTCCCAAGTCCTTTCCCTCCAAACCCTTCCCTGTCACCACCACTCTAGAACTGAAAGCTTCTTCCTCCTTGATTATTATTGTTACATTCATATGTATATGTATGCATAGACACATAAATACAACCGGCTGAATTGGTCTTTGTGCATATACGGCTTTATGGTTGACCATATTGTATTGGACAACCAGTTAGGGGGCTCACAACATCTATTGGTATTGCCATTTTTCAGATCTCATTTCTAGTTCCTTGTCCAGGGTGAGCCTGTCAAATTCTCCTCCTTCCTTATTAGCATGCCTTTGATATTGCCATTTTCCACATCTCGTTTATGTAGCCATTTCTATGAGAAACTGTTCCACAACAGAATTCTTTGGAATTTTTGCTCTTGCATTTTTTTCAACCTGCCTCCTCCTTTCCTGTGATCTTTCCTGAGCCATAGATGCAGGATCTGTGATGTAGATGTATCCATCTGAGCTCCCCAGAATCTCTTGAGTGGTATTCAGTTGTAGTTTTCTGTAATTGCTTCCATTTGCTATAAAGAGAAGCTTCTTTGATGCGAGCTGATAGCTACACTTCTCTGTGGATATTAAGGATAAGAATGTAGTAAGCCATTATGCTGTGCTAGCAAACTAGCTATAGTAGAGTCTCTTCTAAGATCCATGATGTCTTAGGCCTAGAAAGTTGGCTAGGTGTCTAGTACCAGCCGTGATTTCCTTTCTGTTGGGTGGGATTTAAGTTTAACTAGTCAGTTGTGGACTACTGACTCATGAGTGTTACTCCCTGCATGTTTATGGATATTTTGTCATGCGGGTCATTATTGTGGTTCATAGGTGTTATACATGGGTAGGGCTATTGAATTCAGCTTCCCTAGTAGCTTTTGGCACCATGGAAGTTAGACTACAGGAAGAAAGCTTTCAGGTTAAATCCAGTTTGAATAATCCGAGTCCTATGTATTAAGTGTGTGGTGTCTTTAGCCTAAGGGGCTTGCCTTCAACTTCTGAGAGGCAACCAAAGGCAACAGCTTTAGCTGTGGCAGTAGTAATGTTTTGAATTTTGAATAGTAGTAATTAAAAAACACTTATATATCTGTGCTTGTGTGTGTATTATATATTGTATATATAATATATTATATAATATATATATGTATGTATTGTGTGTGTGTGCGTGCATGCGTGCATGCATGTGTGTGTGTGTGTGTGTGTGTGTGTGTGTGTGTGTGTGTGTGTGTGTCTGTGTATGTTTGCCTTGGAATACCCTGACCAACTATTCTAAAGGATATTTCTCAGGCATGGTACTGGAATTTTTGTTAGTCTATGGTTCTCGTGAAGACCATTGTCTGCTTTAGTGGCTTAACTTCCTTTAATATACAATATATATGCACATCCTTCTGTGTATTGTGTTGTTTCCTAGAACCTATGCTTTTTCTTTGGAGCAATTATCTATTTGGCTATTGCCCATTCTCTTGTTAAACTGAGACTCCAGATCTGTATCCAAAGTACAGTGTTCAGTAAATAATTGTCTTGTGAATGTGCTCAGCGAATGAGCCTCAGTTTCCTCGTGTGTAAAATGAATGAGGGCCATCTGGTCAGAGCATCTGTCACTGAACTGCTTGCCAGGATTCTCTCCGCTGATCTGACTGGCTAACTGGATGTCCTTTTCCTCCTTGTGGCAGCCCCTCCAAAATACTATGTATTGAGCAGAGTCCTCCTTGCTTTCGTAGAAGGGTGTCAGAATCCCAGTCCTTCCTTGCTGAAACCGAAAAACACACAGTGATGCCCTTTCTGCCTACCTTCTGTGAGCATTGTGCAAACCAAATGCAACAATAGACTTGAAGCTTTAAGCCCCTCTATAAGAGGAGATAAAAACACTCTAAGCTAGATGGGACTAATTCTAATATGTTTTAAAAATCTTTTCTCTAGTGCTCTGCAGTCAATACTAGCTGGGGACTAATTTAACAGGTTATGTGAATACAAAACAGAAATTGAAAGCAGAATAGAACTGCTTTGGGAACTGGTAGGTACGGAAGATATTTATTTATAATTTAGGAAAGAAAAGAAAATTAAGTAGGGCTCTAGTACTGAAAGCAAAACAAAACCTCTTCAAATGAGAGCAAATCAAAGCATTTTCATCACTTAGGAATCTTGAAAAATAGCCTTACTGGTAATAGTAGTAATGTTTTGAATTTTGAATAGTAGTAATTCAAAAACACTGAATTCTCATATTCAGATTATAGAAACATCCAATACATATTTAAAGATATTGCTTCTTAGTAGGCTTCTTTTCTAATATACATACATATGTATATATATATATGTATATATATGTATGTATGTATGTATATATATATATATATATATATATATATATATATATATATATATATGGATTTTGTAGCCCAAAAAGCTGTAGAGTCAAAATACAGGTGCATTTTTGACCAAGCTTTCTGGCTTCCAGTGAATGCAGGCAGCTAATGACCATTTAACTAAGATATTTTTCACCTGGGCAGCAGTCATCAATGTTTTGAAATTTTTTGTTGCTGATGTTTTATTTCTGTCCTAATGAGAATTAAAATCGAAAAACAAAAGAAAACAAATGTTTTGAGTTTAAATAGCATATACCTGAAGTTATTTTAGATTTATTTCTGATGTGAGCCTGTATCAAAAAACAATGGAGAAATACCAGTAAGTGGAAATAACAAGGAAACTTCTTTGATTGATAGAGTTACTGTGACAAGGATCAAGAGTTGTGGCAGCCTTCTGGCTATCTTCGGGTCACCAGTTTTTCAGGGCCTTGACATTTTCTCCCCTTTAGCTTGGAAATAATACAAATTCATATGAGGGATGACCCTGGAATAAACACCATTAAAAATCTTAGTAAAAATATGAATTTATTTTCACCCTGACCTTTATAGCATGGAGATTAAATACATGAGCTGTGGAATAAGACAGATACATTCAATCCATCCTGCCACTTATTAACTTTAGGCATTTATGCAAGTTTCCCTAAGCTTCAGTTTTCTTACATATGGAACAGAGAATAGGGTTATGTAATTTTTAAGATTATTTTGAGACTAAATTAGACAATTGCTATAAAATATTTAGCCCAATGCCTTGTGCAAAGTAAGCATGAGCATGTGAACCAATATCCCTAATAATAATATCATCATTCTACATTTCATATAGGAGGATTATCTGGAGCATTAGTTTCCTAGGACCAGTAAAACAAAGTGATGGACTTGGTGAGTCGAAACAACAGCATTTTATTTTCACAGCTCTGGAAATCAGGGTTCTGTCAGGGCTCCCGGGACTGTACAGGGAGACTTTCTTATGTTTGTTTAGCTGCTGGTAGTTGTTAGTGTTTCTTTTACTTCCGCCATACATGGCATTGTCTGTGGGGATGTGTCTTCTGTTCAAACTTCCCTCTTTTTTTCCTAAGGACCCAAGTTTTTTAGATTGGGTCCCACGCATGAAGTAGAACATTATCTTTAGACATTGATTAAGTCTGTAATCATCCTGTTTCCAATTGAGGCTGCATTCTGAGGTTCTGTGTTGATGTGAACATCATTTAAAGCAGCACACCAAATAGGGGGAGGGGATTTGCATAGCTTGCTCTGAGTTAAGCATACTCTGGGCAAGAAGAGAAATAGTGCAACATACATCACCCCACCTCACACCTTCAGGAGAATCGTGCACATTTAGTGGACGAGTGCTATGCTCTGCTGAAAACAATACACCTCTACTCACCAGAAACCCTACTCAATTCTAAAATTGAAATTTGGGAGCAACTAGGAGTGCTTAAAAGAGAGGAAGGATTGGATGGATGGAGGGAGGTGGAGAAATTGAAAGTTTAGACTAGTATGTTCGTTCAGAGGCTAGCTCTCAATCCACTCATACACGAAATGGATGCATATCTTTGAACCAGAGGCTGGGGTTAGAAACGAGGACATCTCTGTCACACATTCTTTAGTGGTTTTCTGTGTAGACAAATACTTGCACTACAATAGCACTCTTCAGACTGTGTAAAGAAGTCATTAGAGGAAGAGGTGGAAATGACCGTTGTGATTCAGGAGAAGTGGGAACTGCATTGCTAATAGGCTGCTGCTGATATTGCTGGTTCGGGGACCACACTCACTTTTAGGCTTGGCTGGTGCTGCATGTCAGTTAAGTTGTCACGTGCCTATGTTTTAAAAATATCTTCAGAGCTGGGCAAGGTGGCACATTCTGGTAACCCTAGCCCTGGTTTGTGTGTGTGCGTGCGTGCGTGTGTGCGTGCGTCTGTGTGTGTGTGTGTGTGTGTGTGTGTGTGTGTGTGTGTGTGTTGTAAAATAACATCACAATTTGAGTTGAAATTTATGACTTATGTGATCTAATATATACTTAATATATACAAATGCAATCTATTGTTTTCAAATTGTCCTTAAATTGAAAAGACTCTACTCCAGGAACTCTCGTTGAAGGCATGTATATCCTATATCCTATCCATCTCTTCTATTCTCAGTCTCTTTTTCATGATCATGACCCAGTGGTGGACGAGTTGCCCATAAAAATGCTTTGCCTTCTGGATTTGTGAGCTTGTTCCTTTGTGGTGTACTTTGCTGTATTTAGCTGCCTTTCTTATAAGCAGGGATTTGGCTGCAGAAGCTTAAATATTTGTGGCTGGAATGATGGGTACATTCTAATGCATCAAATCAGGGGACACATGATAGCTGCTTATTCTACCATTACTGATACAAGAACTGAGCCCTGGATTAGGGTGATGACAGCTTGATCCCTCTGCCTTGCCCTTAGACTTTACTCTTTGGGATCAGAGAGTGATCTGCTTGGCTGTTCTTTGCCTCTCTTAAGAAAGTTTGTTCTCTATTAATTACTCTTTTAACCTTTTTTTGTTTTACCTTAAAAATTCTAATCAATAATTTATGCCTAAGTCAATTACTTGTGGGGGGTTTATAAAATGATGATTGTAGAAATTTAGTTTCTCTTTTATATAATTCTGGACCTCAATGTATCTCAGACTGTAACTGTGTGAATCGGTCTCTCTCCCTCCCCCTCCTCCTTTCTCTCCCCCTCTCCCTCCGTTCCCACCTCCTCCCCTTCTCTCTCTCTCTCTCTCTCTCTCTCTCTCTCTCTCTCTCTTTCCTTTTTTCTTTATCTTTCAAACAGCCCTGGAACTTCTGAGTAAGAAGAAGATTTTAGAGGTAAATAAATGTCAAGTTTACATGTGGTTGAGACAATATTGGTTTTAAGGCATTTTAATATAGAGCCAGAAAAACATGGCCACATGTTCTCAAATCATATATGTATGCATACATATTTACAGAAGATTTTATACTGAAGTATCAAATTCACATCAATATTGGTGCTTCTTGGTTTGGTTTTATAATTACTTTTTCTCTTATTCTGAAATTTTTGTGTCTGAAAACGACTTGTGTATAGTAACAATGTTACCAAATAATGTAAAAAAAATTTTTATGATTCATTAGTTTGAAATAAACATGTGCTTTTTACGCTGTATCCCTTACTACAAGAAATGAGTGCTGATTAGGTGCTAGAAACTGTAAATATTTCTTGAATGAATAAGTTTTTCTTAAGAAAAAAAGGTTCCTAAATATTCAATATGCCAGAGCAAATGTGTACTGGGAATATAAGGTATGTTACCAAGGATATATCAAGTGATGTGTTTAAAGTCAAGTTCATTTGGTGGGTATTCAGTAGCTTGCTGAAATCCCCGAGCCCGTGTTCATAAAAATTTCATATCCTATTTTAAATATATTAATACAATTTAAGCAGGTGCCTTGTAAAGCATTCTAAATGCTCTTCTATAGGATTATGAATTGGAACTTTTTGATCTTCTTTTTATGTTTTCAGTAAAAGGCATCAAAGTAAGAGCAAGAGGCTGTGGCAGACTAGGGTAGGGTTCCATTCATCATCATCTTTGGCATCTCAAATGATGCCCAGCTTGCATGTGCCTTGACCCTTCATTCATGAGTTGGTTCCTCCTGTATTGCTCTTCTTGAATGGCAGTTAATCATTACAACTTCACTCTTAACCAGAAATATTAACCCTCATGTGATTGAGCAGGAAGGAAGCCACATGACTGTGAGAGAACAGGATATCCTGGAGTCCAAGGGCGGCTGAGTGTTTCTGTATTTTTCTTCTTATAAGACAGCAGTGCTTTTGACAGTTTTAGAATCTTACTCTGCTCTAGTCAGGAAGGACTTCCACAGTCATAGCACTCATGCTTCATTTAGCAATAGATTTAAGAAAGGAATGCCAGTTACAATATGTAATTTAACTCTCTATTCCTGCCAATAACCAATGAAGGCAATTTGGTCATCATACCTTGATACTCTTACCTCCTAACAACAGGAAGTTTAAGAAGATTTGAGAATTAAAGGAGTCTATACATGCAGTCAGAACAAGAGGCTTCAAGTGGTTTCTGCCAAATTGTCATTGACCCAATGACACCTTTGAAAATTGCCCATATATGCACACACACAAAAAAATGGAAAACAGTATCTGTGAAATCTAAATCATTTGTGGGGAGTCAACATAGAAGCTCTTTCATACCAGGAGGATTTTGGTGGATTTACTGAGCAGAGGCATCTACTGCTCTCTTTAAATTCAGATCCTCTTTGTTTCCTACATTAATGTGACCTGGAGTATATGGAGCCAAGGGCTACACTATTCATTAAGGAGGAAAAATAAATTCATTTTATGCATTCCAGCATAAATGTCAGGGTATGACCAGGTTAAAAATAAGCCACATTTTTCTATCTTTAAAAAATAATGTGTTTATTCTGTTTCAGGATTGTTTGCAAGAGGCAGAAATTCTGCCTGTGTCTCAGGCTTTCAGAGGTCCCAGAATAGTGAGAGGCCCAAGAGTCAATGGAAAGCACATCCCCCCATGTAAGGCAGAAACAGCAAAGGTTCCTTTCTACCCTGAAGACAAACAGCTATTCAATGTGGCAGTCTTTATTTTGACAAATCTTTTCCAGGGAATTGACTCCAACTGTACAAGTCAGACAGTTTCCTGATCAGAATCTGGCTTTTTCACTGTGAACGGTACGACCATATTTTCTGAACTAAAATTCAGCACTGGATCTTGCAAGATGATAAACTATTTGAGAGTGGGACCATTCTAGAAATTGTCCACATATGGCTGCCAAACATGGATGTCTTGAGAAAACCCGCACTTAATTTGTGTTTGATGTCATCTGGTTATCAGATGATATCATATTCTTTGAATTTACCAAAAGGAAATGTGTCTTTTATTTTAAATTTGAGGGTTAACCACCATCATATAGAGTTTGTAATGTACATCTGTGATGTTCTTAAGTTATTTAGTTTTAGGCTTTGGGGGATATTTGTCTTATGTTTTCAATTATATTTTCAACGTTTAGACCTACTACACAACCTACAACAGGAGATTTTCTGTTAGCTGATTTAACACATGTACTTTTCAATACTCACCCTAGACCCTCAGCTCCTCCACGACAATAATTTCCAGCTAGAACTGTGTTTTTACACCATCATCCTTTTCTGTTAGAACTTCACTTTCGCACAAATGCTGGCGGCTTTGAAAGCTCATCACATCAGGTGGCTCTTAAGCACAAAATGGAATGTTATTCCTTTTACAAGAAAAAAAAACTTGGTGTGGAAGATTAGGCCTTTGGGACATGTGTTCTTTGAATAAATGTCTTGTCATCCTCAACCAATGTATTGCCTTTGTAATAATACATAGATGGAAGAAATGGACTAGAGCTATTCGTCATCCATCTAGTGCTTTAGGCATTAGCAATAGTAACTGTTAGTGTAAGATTTTTATATTAGGTGTTTTGAAATGTCAGACACAGATGCGGGGCAAGATGTGGCACATTCGCTTCCATTTAGACTTGACACCATTCATTGCTTTCTTTCAAGAAATGGAATAAGGAACAAAGATAGTGGCATACTGTGCCTTCACGCTGAGACCTTAAGCCTGGATAGAACATGAGATAAAAGAGAGAGGGAATAAAGTGTTTGAAAAGCTCAAACATCTGTGATGCAGTAAAGAAGGCTCAGTATGCAGAAGACTTTTTATTGGTTATTTTATTTATTTACATTTCAAATGTTATTCCCTTTCCCAGTTTCCCCTCCACAAGCCCCTTATCCTTTCCCCCCTTCCCTGCCTCTATGAGAGTGCTCTGTCACCCTCCCACCCACTCCTGCTTCAGCAACCTAGCATTCACCTATCCACAGGACCGAGGGCCTCCACTCCCATTGATGCCAGCTGAGGCAATTCTCTGCTACATATCCAGCTGGAGAAATGGGTACCCCCTGTGTACACTTTGGTTGGTGGTTTAGTCCTTGGAAGCTTTGGGAGGGTCTGGTTGTTTGATACTGTCATTCTTCCTATGAGGTTGCAAAACCTTTCAGCTCCTATAGTCCTTGCCCTAACTCCTCCATTGGAGTCCCCGTGCTTATTCCACTATTGGGCTGTATATCCGCATCTGTATTTGTCTGGTTCTGGCAGAGCCTCTCACGGGGTAGCTATACCAGGCTCCTGTCAGTAAGCACTTCTTGGCATCAGCAATAGTGTCTGGGTTTTGTGTTAGCAGATGGGATGGATCCCCAGGTGGGGCAGTCTCTGGATGACCTTTCCTTCAGTTTCTGCTCCACTCTGTCCCTGCATTTCCTTTTGACAGGAGGAATTCTGGATTAATATTTTTTGAGGTGGATGGGTGACCCCATCCCTCAACTGGGGGCCATGCTGAAGATTTTACATGAACATGAGTGAAAATTTAGCGTTTTTATTAATCCTCCACACAAAAGCATATAACTTGGGGTTACTTTTGCCTGCTATTCTTTGGATCTTGGATTATACAGAAATTTCACTGATCTACATTTAGGTGAATAGGAATTTGTCATTGACCAATTGAGAAAAACTTCAGCTTTGAGAGAGGAAACTTCTGAAGACGAGAGCAGAGGTTCAGAAGATTCTGGGTGATGTTATTGGAGCTGCTTTCTGTTATATAGCAGAAAACTGAAGTGAAAATTAAGTCACTTTCTGGATATTACATTGAAAAACATCCATACTCTTTAAACCCAAGAGATATGAAAACACTCTGATCTTACCTGTCATTGGCCTTTAAACAGAAATAGTACCTTCACAAATATAGATTCTCTAACCTTGATGGGCAAGCACATTTCCTTTGTGATGTTTCCATGGAGAACAGTGATTGATCTTTGTGTGATCTTGAGAAAGCAGCGTGGGTTTTATTTGCCCCATAAAAAGTACCAAATGTGGAAAATGTACTTAGCATATGTGGATAAACGTGCAGTCTTGCAGGGACTTGGTTTACGAGTCAGAGCCACTACATTTAGCTTTTAGCTTCCTGTGGTTGATCAGTAGCTTCATCTGTGAAGTCAGGAAACCCAACTAGAGCCCTAGACGAATCACATGTGTATTAGAAAAACCTCCAATGATTAAAAGTTATTTCAGGAAAAGGTGGTACACTAATGAGGTAATGGAAAAATGGCATGTGTTATTAGAACACTTAGAACAAGGGTTGTCAACCTCAACACTACTGACATGTAGGACAGGATAAGTCTTTGTCAAGGGGCCATCCTGTATATGGGAAGATGTGTAGCAGTGCCCTTGGTTTCTACCCACTAGATTCCAATAACACCTCTATTTTTCCTGTTGTGAAACAAAAGATTTCTTTAGGCTTTTCCAAAAACAAAAACACGCTCCCCCGAACCCGACCAAACAAAAACCCCTCCCTCATCTTAGAGAGCATAACTTTTCCTGGTTAAGAATACCTGATTTAGGATGACCTGTAAGAAATGTATCCTCCAAAAGGCAAAGGACATGTCTAAAGCCCTTACAATATAGAAGACATGTTTAATTAATTAATTAATTAATTATTACCATTTGTTTTTGCTGAAATATGTGTGTGTGTGTGTGTGTGTGTGTGTGTGTGTGTGTGTATGCACATGCTACCCTTGTGTGTGTCTGGAGTTCTAAAATCAACTTGTAGTAATCAGTTCTCTTCTCTATCATTTGGGTCCCAGGGACTGAACTCAGGTCATCAGGCTGCCAGCAAGTGCTTTTGCATGTCTTGGTTTTGTTTTGTTTTGTTTTTTGTTTGTTTTTTTTTCCTTTTGAGATAGGGTCTCATGTATACTAGGCTGATTGTGAAGTTCTGATTTCCTTGACTCTAATCTCCAAGTGCTGGGATCACAGGTGTATGCAACCATGACTGGCAGGCAGATGATCTTGATACTTCTTTGGAAAGTGCACAAATTCTCCTGTGCTCTATGTTAGGAGCAATAGTCACCACAGAGGTGCCTAAGAAAACAAGCCCCCTTGTTATAGTTTGCTCACACGCCTCCCTTTGTGATTCAGCTTTTCTCTCCCTGGACTTCAAGTCTTGAACAAAACCTGAGAGCTATGCCATTTGCTTTAAAAAGTTTCATCCCACCTCCTCATCATTTGGAATCAGTGTTGCTATGGTTCTGACTCTGAGTTGGTCCTTGAGCAATCTACGATGTGAGAAAATTTCATGGTTTCTTAGACTTCGTTTTCTTTGCACTTTCCTCTCCCCTCACCTATGCGTTTCCTTCATCACATGTTACCACCTCTGCAAATCCACCTCCAGGTGCTTCAAATGACTTTTCAATATTTCTTCCCTCTCACGTTTAAAAATAAATTAGACTTTTTTCTCTCTGTGCAGGATCTGATTACCTCTCCACATTGTAGCTTAATACATGGCTCTTTTATGAGACTAGAGTGTATTTTTTTCTAATATTAAAAAAATGACTTTGTAAATTTACTTTTTTTGGTACCCAGTTATATGAGTTTTCACACAGATAAGTATAAACTACACCACAATCATGATCCATAGCAGTCTGTCACTTCAAAGATACCCCTCAGGGTGCCTCTGTGTAAACTTCTCCACTCTCGAATGCTAGGTACACTCCAATCTGTTCTCCATCCCTACTGTTTTGACTTTTCCCAGGAGCTCATGTAAATGGAATACAACCTTTGAGAGTGGCTTCTTTTACTCAGCTTGGTAAAATTCTTTGTCCCTTTTGGATATTCATCAGTGATGAAACTCACCAATATTGTTTATACAGACATCCCATACCTTTTCTTCTGGGGTACCATACAATAACCATGGAGAATTTAAAGGACATTTGGGTCATTTTCAGATTTAAGTAGCCCTGGGTATAGATTCTGTGCAGGGCTTTGTGGGGATGTACTTCATTCTCTAGGGGTGGTAATGTTGACCCTAGAGTAAGTCAGTTTTTTTTTCCAGAGCAATTTTTTAATTTTAATTGGTCCCAGGAATCAAAGTTTAACATTTAAACTTTAATGATTTTGTAAGTCTAGGATTTCAGACTTTGCTTTTGATATTTGTAGCAAGGTAGAGAGAGTGTTAGGGATTGGGAGTCCTAAAATCACTGCAGCACAAATGGGTGGCCTACTCTTGACTGCCTTATGCTTGTGGGTTGGCATGCCAATTTTTCCCCAGTACATTAATTCTGACCCATGGTATTAGTACAGGAAGAGCTATTTAAATTGGATGGGTGTTTGACAAACAGCCTTCTGTTTCTGATGAGTGGATTTCTTTCTATCTCCAAATCCCATGACTATGACTGTGACTCTTATGCTTGAATCATTTTCTAGCTACATCAATTTCATGGTTGTCAGCAATGCCTAATCCATCTTCCATAGTCTGGAACTGTTCAGGCGACAGACTCCCTTGAGGTGGGAGTGCTCCTATATTCATTAATGTTCATTCCCACCATCTTTGGGTTACCTGTAAATGGTCAGAACTATTTAATTTTAGCTATAGGAATACTTTTCGATGGAGAATATGAACATGACTGTTTTCAATGCCTAAGGTTATATTCTGGGGTTCTAAAATTCAGATTCTGTGCACACAACTTTTTTTCTTGTATTTCAAATACCTTTGCCACGCATGGTTACTACTAAGTGTTCAGTAAATGTTTGTTGAAATGAATGCATAAAAATAATTTGATGGAAAACAAAGATCTATGTAATTTTCTTCTTTGGTTACTATTTATAATATATCAAGTGCATCTCTCTGTTTTCTGAAATTTGGATTTACATGCCAAGATGGTGATTCCTGTTATTTTTTATTTAGGATCTCATATTGGAAGCTTCAAAATGCAGCTGTCTAGAAAAGTAGCGACCTCCCTGAATTTTGAAAAACAAACTCCCTAATTATTCTATAAATTGGAATATTTAACATCCTCAGACTTACCAGAAAGTGCATTCCTTCTTTAATCTCCACTTTAATCACATTTTCTTAAATCACTCTCTACACAATCGTTCTACTTCTCATAGGCCATAGTTTTCTTATACTGTAATTGAATTTAGATCTTTTTCCTCTCATTATGTCTTATTCTTCTTTGAAATTTTAGCATTTATCCAAATGTCTGATTCATTTATGTGAAATAAATACTTGTCATATTAAGATTCCTGAGGTAAAATCAAAACATTAGCTAACACTGTTCATGTATTTATATATACATGCATGTATATAGACATATGTGATTCATACTCTCATGTTTCAGAAACTGATAGGTGAACTTAAATAAAAGCAGAACCCTTTCCTGGAGTTATGTAGATGGATTTTTTAATGGGTTCATACCATTATAACTTGATAATAAGACCCTATTTCTGAAATAACACATGTACTTAAGCTAAAGGACATGGAGAAATCAAGCCAGTGTTGGCCTGGAAGTTTTCTCTTTACTGGATAGTTTCCACTTGCTAGTGAAGCAAGGTGTCACTCTGGCTGCTGGAGGAGAAAGGTCATCAACAGTCTTAGCCATCTGTGAGCTCCCTGAGCTACTATAGCAACTAGGTGGGCAAGCAGGATCTATTGGTGAAACAAACATGTGAATGATACGGGAATAGTCAATTACCTTATTACTGTGCTTAAGACCTGTTCAGACCTGTTCCACAAGATGAGACTCATACCTGCTACTGTAACTTTGGCCAAAAACCTATTGCTGATGAGGTCATAGTCCCTGGGGAGAATCTACCATGACTGTTTTACTAAACGGGCATATCACGTTATCTTCTAAATAAATCTATCTTGATACCTGTAGGTCAATGTAACTCTCAGCACTCATCAGGGATATCCTTATGGTCTCGTGCAGAGACTCACACCTAGTCAAAGTACAAAGTTTCAGTGGGCTGCTCATCACCAATGGCATCTCTAGCACACTCCTAGCCAAGGCTCACACAATGAGAGGAAAGACTCTAAGTGTCAGAGACGAGGGGAAGTGGGGGGCCTGTTACAAAAGAGTGTCTTCTGGACATGACATAGTAATTGCACTCACAAACTCATGGAGGCTGTAGTTAGTTACATGCACAAGATTGAGCCTGTCAACATTGCATCGTGGAAGAAGGATGGGCTTATGAGGCCTCATCTCCCCCTGAGGGAATATTGACAGTAATGGTGACTGAGAGGAGGGGAGGTCACCTTCTTCAGTGATGTAACCATTGATAAACTGCCAGTGCTCCTGAAAATAATCTTCCATCCACACCCATGTAGGAAACTTTATTTAAATGTAGTGGGATACACACACACACACACACACACACACACACACACACACACACACGACACGACACAAAACTAGGAAGGGGACTTGTTAAGAAGTGCTTCAGTGGGAGAGATATGGCGATTGAGAGAGGGGAATGGAGGGATAAAATGGAATAAAATTCATTATGAAACTGCCAGACTTGAAAAATTAATTAAAAATAAAATTGAAAAACTAAGCAAGATAAATAATCAGTAGGGGGAAAGTGGATTTTGAATGGACAAGGGCCCCAATTCACTCTGCTAAGTAGATTTCAAGAGCACTCTGTGCATATCTTAAACCAAAATATCCTCATGAAATGACTTTTCAAATTGAAAATATATTTCTGGTACCCTATCTTGAAACCAGCCTGAAAGTGACAGGACAAAATTCAGCTACCTGGGAAATTTTGCAGTACAAATTGTGGACCTCAATGTGGTTAGGAGTGCAGTGCAAACTCTCTTTACTTTAGCTTTCTTCACAGAGAAAGTTCATAGAATTCCCAATGGGATAATATGTTGAAGGGTCACATGGAATTTTGGCTAAAATAAAGCAGCTTAGGTAACACCTGTATGGCTTCTTATTCTAAATGGAGGTTAAGAATTTAGTATTACACAACGAGGACCCTGCATTCTGCTGCCTACAGGAAACACACCTCAGAGACAAAGACAGACACTACCTCAGAGTGAAAGGCTGGAAAACAACTTTCCAAGCAAATGGTCAGAAGAAGCAAGCTGGAGTAGCCATTCTAATATCAAATAAAATCAATTTCCAACTAAAAATCATCAAAAAAGATAAGGAAGGACACTTCATATTCATCAAAGGAAAAATCCACCAAGATGAACTCTCAATCCTAAATATCTATGCCCCAAATACAAGGGCACCTACATACGTAAAAGAAACCTTACTAAAGCTCAAAGCACACATTGCACCCCAAACAATAATAGTGGGAGATTTCAACACACCACTCTCATCAATGGACAGATCATGGAAACAGAAATTAAACAGTGATGTCGACAGACTAAGAGAAGTCATGAGCCAAATGGACTTAACGGATATTTATAGAACATTCTATCCTAAAGAAAAAGGATATACCTTCTTCTCAGCTCCTCATGGTACTTTCTCCAAAATTGACCATATAATTGGTCAAAAAACGGGCCTCAACAGGTACAGAAAGATAGAAATAATCCCATGTGTGCTATCGGACCACCACGGCCTAAAACTGGTCTTCAATAACAATAAGGGAAGAATGCCCACATATACGTGGAAATTGAACAATGCTCTACTCAATGATAACCTGGTCAAGGAAGAAATAAAGAAAGAAATTAAAAACTTTTTAGAATTTAATGAAAATGAAGGTACAACATACCCAAACTTATGGGACACAATGAAAGCTGTGCTAAGAGGAAAACTCATAGCGCTGAGTGCCTGCAGAAAGAAACAGGAAAGAGCATATGTCAGCAGCTTGACAGCACACCTAAAAGCTCTAGAACAAAAAGAAGCAAATACACCCAGGAGGAGTAGAAGGCAGGAAATAATCAAACTCAGAGCTGAAATCAACCAAGTAGAAACAAAAAGGACCATAGAAAGAATCAACAGAACCAAAAGTTGGTTCTTTGAGAAAATCAACAAGATAGATAAACCCTTAGCCAGACTAACGAGAGGACACAGAGAGTGCGTCCAAATTAACAAAATCAGAAATGAAAAGGGAGACAGAACTACAGATTCAGAGGAAATTCAAAAAATCATCGGATCTTACTATAAAAACCTATATTCAACAAAACTTGAAAATCTTCAGGAAATGGACAATTTCCTAGACAGATACCAGGTATCGAAGTTAAATCAGGAACAGATAAACCAGTTAAACAACCCCATAACTCCTAAGGAAATAGAAGCAGTCATTAAAGTTCTCCCAACAAAAAAGAGCCCAGGTTCAGACAGGTTTAGTGCAGAATTCTATCAGACCTTCAAAGAAGACCTCATACCAATACTATCCAAACTATTCCACAAAATTGAAACAGATGGAGCACCACCGAATTCCTTCTATGAAGCCACAATTACTCTTATACCTAAACCACACAAAGACACAACAAAGAAAGAGAACTTCAGACCAATTTCCCTTATGAATATCGACGCAAAAATACTCAATAAAATTCTGGCAAACCGAATCCAAGAGCACATCAAAACAATCATCCACCATGATCAAGTAGGCTTCATCCCAGGCATGCAGGGATGGTTTAATATATGGAAAACCATCAACGTGATCCATTATATAAACAAACTGAAAGAACAAAACCACATGATCATTTCATTAGATGCTGAGAAAGCATTTGACAAAATTCAACACCCCTTCATGATAAAAGTCCTGGAAAGAATAGGAATTCAAGGCCCATACCTAAACATAGTAAAAGCCATATACAGCAAACCAGTTGCTAACATTAAACTAAATGGAGAGAAACTTGAAGCAATCCCACTAAAATCAGGGACTAGACAAGGCTGCCCACTCTCTCCCTACTTATTAAATATAGTTCTTGAAGTTCTAGCCAGAGCAATCAGACAACAAAAGGAGGTCAAGGGGATACAGATCAGAAAAGAAGAAGTCAAAATATCACTATTTGCAGATGACATGATAGTATATTTAAGGGATCCCAAAAGTTCCACCAGAGAACTACTAAAGCTGATAAACAACTTCAGCAAAGTGGCTGCGTATAAAATTAACTCAAATAAATCAGTAGCCTTCCTCTACGCAAAAGAGAAACAAGCCGAGAAAGAGATTAGGGAAACGACACCCTTCATAATAGACCCAAATATTATAAAGTACCTCGGTGTGACTTTAACAAAGCAAGTAAAAGATCTGTACAATAAGAACTTCAAGACACTGAAGAAAGAAATTGAAGAAGACCTCAGAAGATGGAAAGATCTCCCATGCTCATGGACTGGCAGGATTAATATAGTAAAAATGGCCATTTTACCAAAAGCAATCTACAGATTCAATGCAATCCCCATCAAAATACCAATCCAATTCTTCAAAGAGTTAGACAGAACAATTTGCAAATTCATCTGGAATAACAAAAAACCCAGGATAGCTAAAGCTATCCTCAACAATAAAAGGACTTCAGGGGGAATCACTATCCCTGAACTCAAGCAGTATTACAGAGCAATAGTGATAAAAACTGCATGGTATTGGTATAGAGACAGACAGATAGACCAATGGAATAGAATTGAAGACCCAGAAATGAACCCACACACCTATGGTCACTTGATTTTTGACAAAGGAGCCAAAACCATCAAATGGAAAAAAGATAGCATTTTCAGCAAATGGTGCTGGTTCAACTGGAGGGCAACATGTAGAAGAATGCAGATCGATCCATGCTTATCACCCTGTACAAAGCTTAAGTCCAAGTGGATCAAGGACCTCCACATCAAACCAGACACACTCAAACTAATAGAAGAAAAACTAGGGAAGCATCTGGAACACATGGGCACTGGAAAAAATTTCCTGAACAAAACACCAATGGCTTATGCTCTAAGATCAAGAATCGACAAATGGGATCTCATAAAACTGCAAAGCTTCTGTAAGGCAAAGGACACTGTGGTTAGGACAAAACGGCAACCAACAGATTGGGAAAAGATCTTTACCAATCCTACAACAGATAGAGGCCTTATATCCAAAATATACAAAGAACTCAAGAAGTTAGACCGCAGGGAAACAAATAACCCTATTAAAAAATGGGGTTCAGAGCTAAACAAAGAATTCACAGCTGAGGAATGCCGAATGGCTGAGAAACACCTAAAGAAATGTTCAACATCTTTAGTCATAAGGGAAATGCAAATCAAAACAACCCTGAGATTTCACCTCACACCAGTGAGAATGGCTAAGATCAAAAACTCAGGTGACAGCAGATGCTGGCAAGGATGTGGAGAAAGAGGAACACTCCTCCATTGTTGGTGGGATTGCAGACTGGTACAACCATTCTGGAAATCAGTCTGGAGGTTCCTCAGAAAATTGGACATTGAACTGCCTGAGGATCCAGCTATACCTCTCTTGGGCATATACCCAAAAGATGCCTCAACATATAAAAGAGACACGTGCTCCACTATGTTCATCGCAGCCTTATTTATAATAGCCAGAAAATGGAAAGAACCCAGATGCCCTTCAACAGAGGAATGGATACAGAAAATGTGGTACATCTACACAATGGAATATTACTCAGCTATCAAAAACAACGAGTTTATGAAATTTGTAGGCAAATGGTTGGAACTGGAAAATATCATCCTGAGTGAGCTAACCCATTCACAGAGAGACATACATGGTATGCACTCATTGATAAGTGGCTATTAGCCCAAATGCTTGAATTACCCTAGATCCCTAGAACAAACGAAACTCAAGACGGATGATCAAAATGTGAATGCTTCACTCCTTCTTTAAATGAGGAAAAAGAATACCCTTGGCTGGGAAGGGAGAGGCAAAGATTAAAACAGAGACTGAAGGAACACCCATTCAGAGCCTGCCCCACAGGTGGCCCATACATATACAGCCCCCCAATTGGACAAGATGGATGAAGCAAAGAAGTGCAGACCGACAGGAGCCGGATGTAGATCGCTCCTGAGAGACACAGCCAGAATACAGCAAATACAGAGGCGAATGCCAGCAGCAAACTACTGAACTGAGAATAGGTCCCCCGTTGAAGGAATCAGAGAAAGAACTGGAAGAGCTTGAAGGGGCTCGAGACCCCAAAAATACAACAATGTCAAGCAACCAGAGCTTCCAGGGACTAAGCCACTACCTAACGACTATACATGGACTGACCCTGGACTCTGACCCCATAGGTAGCAATGAATATCCTAGTAAGAGCACCAGTGGAAGGGGAAGCCCTGGGTCCTGCTAAGACTGAACCCCCAGTGAACTAGACTATGGGGGGAGGGCGGCAATGGGGGGAGGGTTGGGAGGGGGACACCCATAAGGAAGGGGAGGGGGGAGGGGGATGTTTGCCCGGAAACCGGGAAAGGGAATAACACTTGAAATGTATATAAGAAATACTCAAGTTAATAAAAAAAATAATAATAATAATAAAAAGAATTTAGTATTATCTTTTCCTAGGTGGCTTGGTATGACACAGGTATCTGTCTGCTTTGAGGGAGAAGTATGAAATCCTGTCTCTCCCTTGCCACAGTGTAGTAGATCTATGCCATTTACATTTTGGAGTTCCTTGGGGGATCAGGCTGCATCTGGAACATCATTTTTGCATCTCTTCTCTCTTCTCTCTTCTCTCTTCTCTCTTCTCTTCCACCTTGTTTCTCTTTCTTATTCTTGAGTCCTCCTGAGAACACTTCCGTAGTGAATCATTGGTACTACAATCTCCATTTCTCATTCTCTTCTTAAATAAACTGACCTTAGACATGTGACTCAGCATAAATGAGCTAGCATAATAAGGTGTTCAAAATAAACTGAAAATTTCCAGACCCATGACTGAAGTACACAGAAAGAAAGCCAGTGATCTCGGTATGAAAATTATCGAAGACAAGTCAACAAAACCTGGCATGCCACGACAGGGTTCTGTTGGATGGGTTGAAATGATTGGTATGGTTGAAGAAAATCCCATAACTATGTCCATCAGTGATAACATGCTTTGATTTAGTGATCATAAAACATTTTGGGGCCCCAATGGAGAAGTTTAAAATCAAACCCACTTTGAAAGTTGTAGCGCAAGGATGACAAAGTCAAGGGCATGCTTGGGGTACAGAGTGATTTCCAGGCAAATTTGGGCAACCTAATGAGACTCTATTTTAAATTAAGTAAGAAGAGGACTGGGGGTGTAATTCAGTAGTAAAACACTTTCCTAGAATGTCAAGGCTCTAGGTTCAGTCTCCATCACCATTAAAACCGAGCAAGCAAGCCAACAAAACCTGGAAATCTTGTGAGCTATAGGTACAGCCCGGTCATCACAGCCATCCAGTTTAACCAGCAACATTTGTTGAAGATGTTGCCTCTTCCCCAATGTGTGTTCCTGGGTTACTTATGAAATATCGGGTGTCCATAGATGTGTGGATTTATGTCTGTGTCTGCAATTCAAGTTCATTGATCAATATGTATGTTTTCTGTGCCAATCCTCATGCAGTTTTTATGACCACAGCTCTGCAGGGCAACTTGAAATCAGGAATAGTGGTATCTTTCACACTTCTTTTATTATCCAAAATAGTTTTAGCTGATTTTGTGTGTATGCGCACATGTGCGTGTGCATGTGCCTGTGTGTGTGTATTTCCATTAGAAAACTTGTCTTTTGATATCTTCTCCAATTTCTTCTTCAAAGACTTGAAGTGAGGCTGTGGTGAATGGTGTTGCTTCCCTGCATTCTTTCTCAGTCATTTGTATATAGGAGAGCTACTGATTTTTATGAGTTAATTTTGTACCCAGCTACATTGCTGAAAGTGCTTATCAGCTGTAGGAGTTTCTTGGTGAATTTTTCATGTCATTTACATATACTACCATTACCTGCAAATAAAAATATATTGTTTTCTTACTTTCCAATTTGTAGTCTCCTTGTCTTATTTCTCCAGCTAGAACTTAAAGTACTATATTGAATAGCTCTGAAGAAAGTGGACAACTTTGTCTTGTTCTCTTTTTTTTCCATCTTTATTAAATTGGGTATTTCTTATTTACATTGCAAATATTATTCCCTTTCCTGGTTTCCAGGCCAACATCCCCCTAACCCCTCCCCCCTCCCCTTCCTTATGGGTGTTCCCCTCCCAACCCTCCCCCCATTGCCGCCCTCCCCCCAACAGTCTAGTTCACTGGGGGTTCAGTCTTAGCAGGACCCAGGGCTTCCCCTTCCACTGGTGCTCTTACTAGGATATTCATTGCTACCTATGAGGTCAGAGTCCAGGGTCAGTCCATGTATATTTAGGTAGTGGCTTAGTCCCTGGAAGCTCTGGTTGCTTGGCATTGTTGTACCTATGGGGTCTCGAGCCCCTTCAAGCTCTTCCAGTTCTTTCTCTGATCCTTCAATGGGGGTCCCGTTCTCAGTACAGTGGTTTCCTGCTGGCATTCCCCTATGCATTTGCGGTACTCTGGCTGTGTCTCTCAGGAGAGATCTACATCCGGTTCCTGTCAGCCTGCACTTCTTTGCTTCATCCATCTTGTTCTTGATTTTAGGGGAATTGCTTTGAGTTCCTCTCCAATTCTTTGAGTTGATGTTGGCTATGGGCTTGTTGTACAGTTACCATTATTATGTTGAGGTATGTCCCTTGTATCCCTAATATCTCCAGGACTTTTATCATGAAGTTGTTTTAGATTTTGTCAGAGGCTTTTCCTGCATCTAATGAGATGATCGTGTGGTTTTTGTCTTTTAGTTTGTTTATATGGTAGATTACATGTATTGATTTACATATGTTGAACTATTCCTGCTTCTATGGGATAAAGCCTACTTGATCATGATGGATGATATTTTGCATGTCTTATTGGATTCAATTTGCAAGTATTTTATTGAAAAAATTTATATCTATGTCCATAAGAGAAATTGATCTAATTCTCTTACTTTGTTGGGTCTTTTATTTTTGGTCTGGGTATTAGTTTAACTGTGTCCTTCTAAAACAAATTAGGCAATGTTTCTTTTGTTTCTATTTTGTGGAATAATTTGAGGAGTACTGGCATTCAAAGTTACTTTTAAAAAATATTGTAAAAATTTTGGGGACTGTAATGCAATTTCATTACCCCTCCGCCCTGAGTTGTGTAGGTGTTGTCTTCAGCAATGGGACATTGGTGTCAGTTGTGAAGAGTAACCTATAGTCTTAGCAACATCCTTAATTTGGGGGGGAATCTTCATGGGACCCCTTTGACTATCAATTTAATTAGATGAACCCCAACCCCAGTATTGGAAGCTTCATTTAGTAATAAGAGATGGCAAGTTGGGACCCTGTCTCACCCATTATTTGGTGAGTTCATTTAAATCACCTTCATATATGCATATATTTTAGGAAGCTTCTACTGTATTAGGTTTCCATACTACCCCTCAAATATCCCTTAATTTTAGCTGTCTTTTTTTGTATTCCTTCCCAGATCCCTCTCTCCCCTTTCCCTCCCCACTTGGTTCTCTCATTATAGCCCCAACCCCATCTATGTAAAATTATCTATTAGATTTCCCTTTTCTGAAAAGATATATATGTCCCCACCCCTTCCATCCCTTAGTTTATATCTAACCTCTGTGGTTCTATGGAGTGTTTCTTGGTTATTATTGACTTAACAGCTGATATCTACATATAAGTGAATACATACTAGATTTGCATTTCTGGATCTAGGATACTTAGGATGATTTTTTTCTAGTTCCATCCATTTACTTGTTAATTTTAGGATTTCATTCTCTCTCATCTTCCCCTTCCTTTAGTTGTCTGTAGTTCTTTGTTTAGGCTTGAGGCTTCATGAGCTTTCCCCACTCCACACTAGCATGTCTGTTGGTGCTGTCCTTGTTCAGCATTGTTTGGACAGTTGAGTTAGTGAGACTTTATGGATGTACCTTTTGACATTTTTAGGAGGCAGAGTCTCACAGCAAACTCTCTGATTCTCTGGCTCTTATACTCTTTCTGTCCCACTCTTCTGCAGTGGTCCCTGAGCCTTAGTAGATCACAGATTCCTAACTGGTAGGTATCAACACCATATGAGGGTCACATAACTGAGTAAGGAGGTCATGAGAAATTTGGTCACAGTAAAAGGTTTCAATGTATAATGAAACCAAGGTGGTTTGGGTAGTGTTCACCTGCATAGTATCACATGACTTCACTGTAGCTTGGATTCTAAACATACAACACAAATCACTGTACATGTTGCCACACCATATAACACTAATGAATGCTGCCTAAAATACCTCAGGTCAATTTTGAGATTAAATAATAGGAATTATAGTTTTCACTGTACATATAGGATTTCTGTTCTCACAGAAACGTAATATTTAATTAGCACATCAGTATCAAATTAGTATATCTTTGGATTTTATTGTGCTAGAATATTAGGTTTAAAAATTGCTGACCTACCTTCCACAGAAAACTATTCAATGACTTTTGACTTGATGTTAGGACAGTATTTCAAACAACTTCTGAAGTGGTCCTAAATATACTTCTGACATCTTGCACTTGGTATTTTTGTCAAACTATTCTCAGCACTAATGTTTATAAAAATATTGATCAAGACTGAAAAATGTTGATAAGTCTATGCTTTGAAATATCAAATACTGCCCCCCTCTAAGGTCCTTTCTGCTGGGACAGACTGCTAGTCTGGAAGAGGCTGTAAGTTCAGACGTATCAGAGGATCTGCTGCACTCAGCATTTGGTAAGAACCTCCCTCCAATTTCCACAGCAGCTGCTGGGGGCCAGTGGACTCAGGGACCCACTATCTCCCCAAGCCCCCCACCCACTAAATACCAATCCCTTTCCACCTGGTCCTTTCTGCTGCGACAAATTGCTAGCAAGTCTGCTCCCCGGAAGAGGCTAAATCCTCAGACATACCAGAGGATCCCCTGCACTCAGAACATTTGACATCATATCCTGAAGCATACCAGAAGAACCACTGTACCCCAAACATTTGATACCACATCCTGAGGCATCCCAGGAGATCTGCTGTACCCACGGCATCTGATACCACAACTGGAGACATTGCAGGAGATAGATCCACTGCACCCAGGAAACCACAGCTTGAAGGCATCCCAGGAGTTCCTCTGTACACAGGGTAACTGGGCAATTGACACTACAGTCTAAAGACCTCTCAGGGGCTTTAATGCATGCAGGGAAGCTGACCAAAAAGACTGAAAGTCTCCCTGAAGTGTGGTTGCACACAGGGAAACAGAAACCACAGTCCAGTGACACCCCTCCGCCCCCTGGAGAACAGCTTCTCACAGGACAACAGTGTGACTGCTCCTCTGAAGACCCAACAGTCTAAAGACCTCCCAGTAGTTCTACTGCAGCCAGGCAACAAATCTGCAGCTTCTCTGTCCCTTTGAAGACCCTCCAGTTGGAAGGCCCCAGAGGAGATCTGTTACAGCCAGGGTCACAGGCCTACCTGGAGACCTGAAACAACCCAGGGACAAAAGATGCAGACTCCAGACAGAGTCACACAGACCAGCAAACACTAGGGAACCAGATGGCAAGAGGCAATCACAAGACCATGAGCAACAGAAGCCAATATACGTGAGCGTCATCAGAACACAGTTCTCCCACCACAGCAAGCCCTGAATACACCAACACACCTGAAAATCAGGAAACTGACCTAAAATCCTATCTCATGAAGATAATAAAGTCCATTAAGGAGGATGTAAATAACTCAATGAAAGAAATACAGGAAAACACAGGTAAACATGTAGAAGCCCTTAAAGAGGAAACAAATAAATCCCTTAAAGAAATATAGGAAAACACAAACAGGTAAAGGAATTGCATAAAGTGGTCCAGACCTGAAAGTGGAAGTAGAAACAATAAAGAAAACACAAATGGAGGCAAAGCAGGAAGTGGAAAACCTAGGAAAGAGCTCAGGAATTACAGATGTAAGTATCATCAACAGAATACAAGAGATAGAAGAGAGAATCTCAGGTGTAGAAGATACTGTAGACGAGATTGATATGATGGTCAAAGAAAATTCAAAACATAAAAAACTCCTAACCCAAAACATCCAGGAAATTCAGGACACAATGAAAAGACCAAATCTAAGAATAATTGGAATAGAGGAAAATGAAGATTCCCAGCTCAAAGGACCTGAAAATGTCTTCAACAAAATCATAGAAGAAAACTTCCCCAACCTAAAGAAAGAGATGGACATAATGGTACAAGAAGCCTACAGAACTCCAAATAAATGTGACCAAGAAAATCCTCTTGTCACATAATAGTGAAAACAATAAATGCACAGAACAAAGAAAGAACATTAAAAGCTACAGTGGAGAGACAGAACTTATTGAATCCACCTCCAGCAGAAAGACAGGGCATCAAGTGAGGGATGGAGTTGCTATCCCACAGCCAAAGCTATGACCCATAATTCTTCCTGTCTGAAAGAAATGCAGGGATAGAAAGGGAGAAGAGCCTGAGGAAAAGATGGTCCAGCAACAAGCTCAAAGTAGCATCTAGCTCAAGGGGAGGCTCCAAGACCTGACACCATTACTGAAGCTATGGGGCATTCACAAAAAGGGACCTATCATGACTGCTCTCCAAAAGACCCAACAAGCATCTGAAAGAGTCAGATGCAGATATGTGCACTCAACCAACAAAGAGAAGCTGCTGACTCCTCTGGTTGAATGAGGGAAAAGCTGGAGGAAGCTGAGGAGGAGGGCAACCCTGTTGGAGGACCAGAAGTCTCAATTAACCTGAACCCCTGAGATCCCTCAGACACTGGATTACCAACCAGGCAGCATACACCAACTGAGATGAGGCCCCCAGCACAAATGCAGCAGAGGATTGCCAGATCTGAGTTCAGTCAGAGAAGATGCACCTAACCCTCAAGTGACTGGAAGAAAGTTTAGAGGTCTGGTGAGGTGGTTGGGGTGGGGGCTTCCTTGTGGAGTTGGGGGTGGGGGCAGGGGAAGGTGGAAAGGAGGTATGGGATGTGGAACTCTCTAGGGGTGAACTGGGAGGGGAATAAAATATGGAGTGTAAAAAAAAGAAAAAATATCACATATTAATCCACGATTTATTTTTATGTAAGAGTAAATAGACACATTTGTTGTATTACTACACAAATTTGTTTTAGTATTTAATAATTGATAAAATATGAATAACAGGATTATTTTAAATATTTATGTTTTGTTGTCAGCAAATGCTTGATTTGAATAACCTATTTTATATACCCATATACAAGGTTCACATAAAAATTTCTTAAGTGAAAAGGAGTCATAGGTCCCCAACATCTGTCCATTGGTTGTGTGTAAGTACTATGTCTGTCTTGGTCATCTGCTTTTTGGGCCTCTTGGAGGGCAGTCATGCTAGGCTCCTGTTTGTAAGCATACCATAGTATTAGTAATAGTGTCAGACCTTGGAGCCTCCCCTTGAGCTGGATCCCAATTTGGACCTGTCACTGGATCTCCTTTCCCTCAGCTCTTCTCCATTTTTGTCCCTGTAGTTCTTTTAGACAGGAACAATTTTGGGTTAGAGGTTTTGACTGTGGGATGGCAAATCTGTTACTCCATTTGATGCTCTGCCCTATCTTTCTACTGGAGGTGGGCTCTACAAGTTCCCTCTCCCCACTGTAAGGCCTTTTATCTAAGATTCATCCCTTTGAATCCTGAGGGTCTTTCACTTCTCAGGTCTCTGGTACATTCTAGAGGGTCCCCTTACCTCCTACCTCCTGAGGTCACATATTTCCATTCATTCTGCTGGACTTCAGGGCTTCACTCCTGTTCTTCCAACCCCAATACTTGATCATATTCCCATTTTCTCCTCCTCCTCCCCTCTCCCATCCAGATGCCTCCTTCTTTCTCCCCCTCCCCATATGTTTGCTTTCTTCTCTCTCCCAAGTAGGACTGAAGCATCCTCACTTGGGCCCTTTGTCTTGTTAACCTTCTTGAGTTCTGTGGATTGTATCCTGGGTATTCTGTACTTGTTTTGGCTAATATCTGCTTATTAGTGAGTACATAACATACGTGACCTTTTTGGTCTGGGGGACTCCTGTGGTTGAATGAGAGAAAGGCTGTTGAAGATGAGGAGGAGGTCAACCCCATAGGAAGACCAGCAATCTCAACTGACCTGGACCCCAGAGATCTCTCAGATACTGAGACACCAACTGGGCAGCATACAAGAGCTGATATTTTGTGTGCTATGAGGTGTGGGGGTGGTGCTAACACATGAAGATCATGAATTTAAGGTCATTCTGGGACAAATAGTGAGTTGGAGGCCAGCCTTGGTTACAGGAAAGCATGTCTTACTTTTGATAGCAATGCTTATAGATCAGTGCCTTGCTCAGCTATCATTTGAGAAGCTTCTTCTTAAACTAGATGGGAACAATCAAGAAGGAACACAACTGGGCAATTCATAGAAAGGTTGAAACATTGGAATACTAAGTTCTAAATTGGATATCTTCATCAACCACTTTTCTAAGTGGGTTGGGAATCTATTTGGAAGAGGCCACAAAACAATTGTAAGAACCAAAGCAATGGGTAGCACCAAGGAAACTTCTTTCTAAACATATCAGAGTTGATACACTATGAAATCACAGAGACCGTGAAGGTTCTCACACTTCATGGAGTAAGTGGGTAGGAGCTCACATCCCTAACCAAGAAACTAAGAAACTGTCCACAAGGTAAATCTGTTCCAAAGGAAAAAAATAAATACTTTTTTCCAAAGGAGTCTCATTGGATATATATATATATATATATATATATATATATATATATATATATATATATATGTTGTAGTTTGCCAACACAAAATGAAATAATGTTATGTTTGTAGACTTTTTGCCTTTTGTTCTTTGGGTAATTTTATTTCTATTGATTTCGTTTGCTTGCTTGTTTGTATTTGTTGTAAACTGCAGTTCCTGAACTTTGTTTTTATATTTTATATTTATATTTTTTCTTTTCTTTTTTATTTTTTACTGAGATTTTAAAATTTTATGTTTGTTAAAAAATGAAAAAGAAAAAAGAAAAAAGGAGAAAAAAAAAGGAAAAGGATTCATCGAGGGTAAAAGAAGGCCTGGGATAGGCTATGCTTTCATACCTGACCTCTCACTGACCACTAGATACTATCTAAATCTCCTGTGTATTTGACACAGCCCTGGGAAAGGTGCAGTGCTGAACTTATCAGAATTAATTTTCTAGTATTGAATGAATAGAAACGTAAGAAAGAAATTTAGCTTAGAAAATAAATGTGTTGGCAACTTGAGTTTGTGTCCTAACATTCCTATATACTTCATTTGTTCAAAATGATACCTGGAAGGGTGATTTGGGAGTAGAAAGTGGATAGTGGGAGGAGATGGTATGGACTGAAGAACCTGATGAGAAAGTTTAAAACTGCAGCTGTAAATCAAAACAACCCTAAGATTTCACCTCACACCAGTCAGAATGGCTCAAAAACTCAGGTGACAGCAAATGCTGGCGAGGATGTGGAGAAAGAGGAACACTCCTCCATTGTTGGTGGGATTGCAGATTGGTACAACCATTGTGGAAATCAGTCTGGAGGTTCCTCAGAAAATTGGACATTGAACTACCTGAGGACCCAGCTAAACCTCTCTTGGGCATATACCCAAAAGATGCCCCAACATATAACAAAGCCTTATTTATAATAGCCAGAAGCTAGAAAGAACCCAGATGCCCTTCAACAGAGGAATGGATACAGAAAATGTGGTACATCTACACAATGGAATATTACTCAGCTATTAAAAATAATGACTTTATGAAATTCATAGGCAAATGGAGGGAACTGGAAAATATCATTCTGTTGCAGACTGGTACAACCATTCTGGAAATCAGTCTGGAGGTTCCTCAGAAAATTGGACATTGAACTGCCTGAGGATCCAGCTATACCTCTCTTGGGCATATACCCACAAGATGCCCCAACATATAAAAAAGACACGTGCTCCACTATGTTCATAGCAGCCTTATTTATAATAGCCAGAAGCTGGAAAGAACCCAGATGCCCTTCAACAGAGGAATGGATACAGAAAATGTGGTACATCTACACAATGGAATATTACTCAGCTATCAAAAACAATGACTTTATGAAATTCGTAGGCAAATGGTTGGAACTGGAAAATATCATCCTAGGTGAGGTAACCCAATCACAGAAAAACACACATGGTATGCACTCATTGATAAGTGGCTATTAGCCCAAATGCTTGAATTACCCTAGATGCCTAGAACAAATGAAACTCAAGACTGATGATCAAAATGTGAATGCTTCACTCCTTCTTTAAAAGGGGAATAAGAATACCCGTGGCAGGGAATAGAGAGGCAAAGATTAAAACAGACACAGAAGGAACACCCATTCAGAGCCTGCCCCACATGTGGCCCACACATATATAGTCATCCAATTAGACAAGATAGATGAAGCAAAGAAGTGCAGGCCGACAGGAGCCGGATGTAGATCGCTCCTGAGAGATACAGCCAGAATACAGCAAATACAGAGGCGAATGCCAGCAGCAAACCACTGAACTGAGAACAGGACCCCCGTTGAAGGAATCAGAGAAAGAACTGGAAGAGCTCAAAGGGGCTCGAGACCCCTCTTGAACAACAATGCCAAGCAACCAGAGGTTCCAGGGACTAAGCCACTACCTAACGACTATACATGGACTGACCGTGGACTCTGACCTCATAGGTAGCAATGAATATCCTAGTAAGAGCACCAGTGGAAGGGGAAGCCCTGGGTCCTGCCAAGACTGAACCCCCAGTGAACTAGATTGTTGGGGGGAGGGCGGCAATGGGGGGAGGATGGGGAGGGGAACACCCATAAAGAAGGGGAGGGGAAGGGATTAGGGGGATGTTTGCCCGGAAACCGGGAAAGGGAATAACACTCGAAATGTATATAAGAAATACTCAAGTTAATAAATAAAAAAAAAAGAAAATATCATCCTGAGTGAGGTAACCCAATCACAGAAAAACACACATGGCATGCCCTCATTGATAAGTGGCTATTAGCCCAAATGCTTGAATTACCCTAGATGCACAGAACACATGAAACTCAAGACAGATGAACAAAATGCCAATGCTTCACTCCTTCTTTAAAAGGAGAACATGAATACCCTTGGCAGGGAATAGGGAGGCAAAGATTAAAACAAAGGCAAAAGGAACACCCATTCAAAGCCTGCCCCATATGTGGCCCATACATATACAGCCATCCAATTAGACAAGATGGATGAAGCAAAGAAGTGCAGGCAGACAGGAACCGGATGTAGATCTCTCCTGAGAGACACAGTCAGAATACAGCAAATACATAGGGGAATGCCAGCAGTAAAACACTGAACTGAGAATGGGACCCCCGTTGAAGGAATCAGAGAAAGGACTGGAAGAGCTTGAAGGGGCTCGAGACCCCATATGAACAGCAATGCCAACCAACCAGAGCTTCTAGGGACTAAGCCACTACCTAAAGACTATACATGGACTGACCCTGGACTCTGACCTCATAGGTAGCAATGAATATCCTAGTAAGGGCACCAGTGGAAGGGGAAGCCCTTGGTCCTGCCAAGACTGAACCCCCAGGGAACATGATTGTTGGAGGTGAGGGTGGTAATGGGGGAAGGATGGGGAGGGGAAGCCCATAAAGAAGGGGAGGGGTTAGGGGGATGTTGGCCTGGAAACCGGGAAGGGGAATAACAATTGAAATGTAAATAAGAAATACTCAAGTTAATAAAGATAAAAAATTGTCAAATGACCAAAATTAGAAGAACATTCATTATTAGGCTTGGCTTCAAACATTTCTGCCAATACCTTGAAATTCACATCTCCTTGGTAGCATATTAATTTTAGAAAGAGGATGAGAGACTTGTGGAGTAAAGTTAAATCATCCAAGTCAAGTCCAGACCAGAGCTACTGATCTTTAATCAGTCTTATACCTTCAGGAGGAAGCCCTCTGGCAGAGAGCAACAGGACCATTCAACCAAAGCCTAAACCCAGATTATTTCAACCTCTGTTGATACTTAGATGTAGGCACCAAATAGATGCTTACTGTTGATGTTACTCACTGGATTTTTGTGATTGTTGTAACCATAATTGGATGTTGATATATCAGTTTTTTCTTGCTTTCACCATGATGTACACATTCCAGTAGGAATTTTCTCTCTTTTAGAGACTTGATCCATTTCAATCCTTCTGTCATCATCGGTTAAAATTACACAGCAAAAAGATTGGGGAGATGAACCAGTTACTAAAGTGCTTGCCATACAAGTATGAGGACCTAAGTTCAGATTTTCAGCTCCCCTATAAAATAGACAGGTTTGGGAGCACACATTTGTATCGCCAGTGCTGGATGGGCAGAGACAAGTTGATCACTGAGACACACTGACCTATCTGTTTTGCCAATTCAGAAAGCTCCAGATTCCGTGAGAAAACTTATCTCATATATTAAGGTGGTATTTCTGCTCATATTCCTGACTCAAGATTAACCTGCCTAGAGACCTCTGGACACAGGAACCAAGAAATAGTCTGGAACAGAACCCTTCCAGTCTCTACCTGAACCCAGAGCTGAAAGCCAGTTGCCAAGAGCACTGACAAATCTGAGAGCAGAGGAACCTGCCTGGAGACCCCTGGACACAGGAATTGAGGAGCAGTCTGGGATAGGATCTTTCTGGTTTCTGCCTGTGCCCAGAACTGACACTTTGACACAGATTTCTGTAGAAAGATCCTGCTACAAGAAAGTCATTCTCCAGGAGTGCTGACACACAAGCTTACAGGAGGATCAAGCCACTGTCAGAGACGTCAAGACCAGCTAACACCAGAGACAACCAGATGGCCAGAGGCAAGCACAGGAACCTAAGCAACAGAAACGAAGACTACTTGGCATAATCAGAGCCAAATTCTCTGACCAAAGCAAATACTGGATATCCTAACACACCAGAAAAGCAAGATTTGGATCTAAAATCACATCTAATAAGATGATAGAGGACAGGGTTGGGGATTTAGCTCAATGGTAGAGTGCTTGCCTAGCAAGCGCAAGGCCCTGGGTTCGGTCCCCAGCTCCGAAAAAAAGAAAAGAAAAAAAAAGATGATAGAGGACTTTAAGAAGGACGTAAAATCTCCCTAAAAGAATTACAGGACAATACAAGTAAAGAAGTAGAAGCTCTTAAAGAGGAAACTTAAAAATCCCTTAAAGAATTACAGGAAAACACAACCAACAAGGTAAAGGAATTGAACAAAACAATCCAGGATTTAGAATGGAAATAGAAACAATGAAGGTGGCACAAAGTGAGACAACTCTGGAGATAGAAAACCTAGGGAAGAGATCAGGAGTCATAGATGCAAGCATCACCAACAGGCTCAAAGTAGCATCTAGCTCAAAGGGAAGCTCCAAGACCTGACACCATTACTGAAGCTATGGGGCATTCACAAAAAGGGACTAACAGAATACATGAGATAGAAGAGAGGATCTCAAGGGCAGAAGGTATCATAGAAAACATCAACACAACTATCAAAGAAAATGTAAAACTTAAAAAGCTCCTAGCCCAAAGCATCCAGGAAATATAGGACAGAATGAGAAGATCAAACTTAAGGATAACAGGTAGAGAAGAGAGTGAAGACTCCCAACTTAAAGGGCCAGTAAATATCTTCAACAAAATTATAGAAGAAAATTCCCTAACCTAATGAAAGAGATGCCCAAAAACATAAAAGGAGCATACAGAACTCCAAATATACTGGACCAGAAAAGAAATTGCTCCCATCACATAATAGTCAAAACACAAATGCACAAAACAAAGAAAGAGTATTAAAAGCAGTAAGGGACAAAGGTCAAGTAACATATAAAGGCAGACCTATAATAATTACACCAGACTTCCCAACAGAGTCTATTAAAGCCCGAAGATCCTGGACAGATATCATACGGACCTTAAGAGAACACAAATACCAGCCCAAGCTACTAACTCTCAATTAACATAGATGGAGAAACCAAGATATTCCATGACAAAACCAAATTTACACAATATCTTTCTACAAATCCAGCACTGCAAAGGATAATAGATGGAAAACTCCAACACAAGGAAGGAAACTACACCCTAGAAAAAGAAAAAAAAATCTCCTTGCAATGAAACCAAAAGAAGACAGACACACTAGCACAATTCCACCTCTAGCAATGAAAATAACAGGAGGCAATAATCACTATTCCTTGATATCTTTCAACATCAGTGAACTCAATTCCCCAATAAAAAGACATAGACTAACAGACTGGATATGTAAAGAGAACCCAGAATTTTGCTGCATACAGGAAACACACCTCAGAAACAAAGACAGACACTACCTCAGAGTAAAAGGCTGGAAAACAACTTTCCAAGCAAATGATGTGCATAAACAAGTTGGAATATCCATTCTAATATTGAATAAAATCGATGTTCAACCAAAAGTCATCAAAAAAGATAAGGAATGGCACTTCATATTCATCAAAGGAAAAATCCATCAAGATGAACTCTCAATCCTAAATATCTATGCTCCAAATGAAAGAGCACCTACATTCATAAAAGAAACCTTACTAAAACTCAAATCACACATAAAAATAATAGAATATTTAACATCCCACACTCATCAATAGTCAGATCATGGAAACAGAAATTAAACAGAAATGGAGAAACTATCAGAAGTTATGAAACAAATGGACTTAACAGATATTTATAGAACATTCCATCCTAAAACAAAAGGATATACCTTCTTCATAGCACCTCTTGGTAGCTTCACCAAAATTGACCATATAATCAGTCACAAAATAAGCTCAACAGATACAAGAAAATTGAACTAGTCCCATGCATCCTATCAGATCACCACGGACTAAAGCTGGTCTTCAATAACAACAAAAACGACAGAAAGCCCACATATACATGGAAGTTGAACAATACTCTACTCAATGATAACCTGGTCAAGGAAGAAATAAAGAAAGAAATTAAAGACTTCTTAGACTTTAATGAAAATGAAGGTACAACATACCCAAACTTATGGGACACAATGAAAGCTGTGCTAAGAGGAAAACTCATAGCTCTGAGTGCCTACAAAAAGGAACAGGAGAGAGCAACTTGACAGCACACATAAAGCTATAGAACAAAAAGAAGAAAATACACCCAGGAGGAGTAGAAGGCAGGAAATAATCAAACTCAGAGCTGAAATCAACCAAGTAGAAATAAAAAGAACTATACAAAGAATCAACAAACCAGGAGCTATTTCTTTGAGAAAACCAACAAGATAGATAAACCCTTAGGCAGACTAACCAGAGGGCACAGAGACTGTATCGAAATTAACAAAATCAGAAATGAAAAGGGAGACATAACAACAGAATCTGAGGAAATAAAAAAAAATCAGATACTACTACAAAAACCTATATTCAACAAAACTGGAAAATCTGGAGGAAATGGATTTCTAGATAGATACCAGGTTAAATCAGGAACAGATAAACCATCTAATCAACCCTGAAATTCTAAAGAAATAGAAGCAGTTATTAAAAGTCTTCAACCAAAAAGAACCCAGGACCAGATGGGTTTAGTGCAAAATTCTAACAGACCTTCATAGAAGGTCATACTGATACTTTCCAAACTATTCCACAAAATAGAAACAGACAGAGCACTACACAATTCCTTCTATGAAGACACAATTACGGTTATACCTAAACCACACAAAGACCCAACAAAAAGAGAACTTCAGAACAATTTCCCTTATGAACATTGATGCAAAAATACTCAATAAAATTCTTGTGAACCAAATCCAAGAACACATCAAAACAATCATCCATCATGATCAAGTAGGCTTCATCCTGGGGGTGCAGGGATGGTTCAATATACGGAAATCCATCAGCATAATTCACTATATAAACAAACTAAAAGAAAAAAACTACATGATCATTTCATTAGATGCTGAGAAAGCATTTGACAAAATTCAGCACCCCTTCATGATAAAAGTCCTGGAAAGAACAGGAATTCAAGGCCCATACCTAAACATAATAAAATCAATATACAGCAAACCAGTAGCTAACATTAACTAGATGGAGAAAAGCTTGAAGCAATCCCACTAAAATCAGGGACTAGACAAGGCTGCCCACTCTTTCCCTACTTATTCAATATAGTCCTTGAAGTCCTAGCCAGAGCAATCAGACAATGAAAGGAGGTCAAAGGGATACAAATTGGAAAGGAAGAAGTCAAAATATCACTATTTGAAGATAATAGTATACTTAAGTGATGCCCTAAGTATACAAAGTTCCAGCAGAGAACTCCTATACCTGACAAACAACTTCAGCCAAGTGGCTGGGGATAAAATTAACTGAAATAAATCAGTAGCCTTCCTTTACTCAAAGGATAAATGGGCTGAGAAAGAAATTAGGGAAATTACCCCTTTCACAATAGCCTCAAATAATATAAAATACCTCGGTGTGACATTAACCAAGCAAGTGAAAGATCTGTATGATAAGAACCTCAAGTCTCTGAAGAGAGAAATTGAAGATCTCAGAAGATGGAAAGAGCTCTCATGCTCATGGATTGGCAGCATTAATATAATAAAAATAGTCATTTTGCCAAAAGCAATCTACAGATTCAATGCAATCCCCATCATCTTCATATAATTAGAAAGAGGAATTTGCACATTCATTTGGATTAACAAAAAAAACCCCAGCATAGCGAAAGCTATCCTCAGTAATAAAAGAACTTCTGGGGGAATCACCATCCCTGACCTCAAGCAGTATTACAGAGCAATAGTGATAAAAACTGTATGGTACTGGTACAGAGACAGGCAGGTAGATCAGTGGAATAGAATTGAAGACCCAGAAATGAACCCACACATCTATGGACACTTTGTTTTTGACAAAGGAGCTAAAACTAACCAATGGAAAATATAGTATTTTTAACAACTGGTGCTGGTTCAACTGGAGGTCAGTATGTAGAAGAATGCAGATCGATCCATTCTTATGATCCTGTACAAAGCTTAAGTCCAAGTGGATCAAGGACCTCCACATCAAACCAGATACACTCAAACTAATAGAAGAAAAAGTGGGGAAGAATCTCGAACACATGGGCAGTGGGGAAAATTTCCTGAACAAAACACCAATGTCTTATGCTCTAAGATCAAGAATCGACAAATTGGACCTCATAAAACTGCAAAGCTTCTGTAAGGCAAAGGACACTGTCATTAGGACAAAATGGCAACCAACATATTTTGAAAAGATTTTACCAGTCCTACATCTGATAGAGGGCTAATATGCAAAATACACAAAGAACTCAAGAATTTAGACTCCAGAGAGCCAACATAATCCTATTAAAAATGGGGTACAGACAAAAGGGTCGCCATCCACAGACATCTACGTTTATCTGCATTGTGTGTAGTTTTCCCTGAACTGATAGACCTGACACCGCTCTCTAAGAGCAGTAAGAAAGCAACAGCACCAGATATCACTGGTATCAAATTCTCCAAGTGGTTAGAGCTTTGGCGGGAAAGAGGAAGTTACTTCAGGCTCTCGCTGCAAGAAAAAGATCCGCTCCTTTAGTCTTCAGCACACTAGTGTTTAAATTTCCCTTGCGGGGCGTAATGCTTGTTTGTAGATTGTTGTCTTTATGCTGGTGAAGGTGGGCACGAGATAAGGCAAGGCCTATGATTGGGCAGTGAAAAAGCAAGGCGAGCACAGAGTTTTGAAGGAAGGAGAGAGAGAGGGAGAGAGAGAGAGAGAGAGAGAGAGAGAGAGAGAGAGAGAGAGAGAGAGAGAGAGAGAGAGAGAGAGAAGAACCAAGATGGAGGAGGAGAAGGACAACCAGGATCTCTGTAGCCTTAAAGGGCCACAGGTATTTATGAATATTTCATAAGGGATGGAATTTTATAGGACAATTTGTCTTATCTAGGTGGACAGTTTATATCATCAATTGGTTGGGGGTTTATTGTGTGGACGTTTTGTGGAATGAGAATTTAAGATATAAATCAGATTACTAAAAAAAATGGGGTACAGAGCTGAACAAAGAATTCTCAGCTGAGGAATGCTGAATGGCTGAGAAGTACCTAAAGAAATGCTCAACATCCTTAGTCATCAGGGAAATGCAAATCAAAACGACCCACAGATCCCAGCTCAAATCAGTCAGAATGGTTAAGATAAAAATCTCAGGCAACAACAGATGCTGGCGAGGATGCGGAGAAAGAGGAACACTCCTCCATTGTTGGTGGGATTGCAAGCTTGTACAACCATTCTGTAAATCAGTCTGGAGGTTCCTCAGAAAATTGGACATTGAACTACCTGAGGACCCAGCTATACCTCTCTTGGGCATATATCCAAAAGATGCTCCAACATACAACAAAGACACATGCTCCACTATGTTCATAGCAGCTTTATAATAGCCAGAAGCTGGAAAGAACCCAGATGTCCTTCAACAGAGGAATGGATACAGAAATTGTGGTACATTTACACAATGGAGTACTACTCAGCTATTAAAAACAGTGACTTCATGAAATTCATAGGCAAATGGATGGAACTAGAAAATATCATCCTGAGTGAGGTAACCCAATCACAGAACAACACACATGGTATGCACTCACTGATAAGTGGATTTTAGCCCCATAGCTCAGATTACCAAAGATATAATCCGCAGACCGCATGAAAGTCAAGAAGAAGGACAACCAAAGTGCAGTTGCTTCACTCCTTCTTACAAGGGGAAATAAAAATATTCATAGGAGGAGATATGGAGACAAAGTTTGGAGCAGAGACTGAAAGAATGGCCATTCAGAGCCTGCCCCACCTGGGAATCCAGCCCATATTACATACAGGCATCTTGCTGATGCCAAGAATGCATGCTGACCGGAGCCTGATATAGCTGTCTACTGAGTGGTTCTTCCAGAGCATGACAAATACAGAAGTGAGTGCTAGCAGCCAACCGTTGAACTGAGAATGGAGTCCCCATTGCGGGAGTTAGAGAAAGGATTGAAGGAGATGAAGGGTCTGCAACCCCATGTGAACAACAATACCAGCCAACTAGTGCTCCCAGGGACTAAACTACCATTCAAAGAGTACACATGGATGGACACACAGCTCCAACTGCATATGTAGCAGAGGATGGCCTTGTTAGGCATCAGAGAGAGGAGAAACTCTTGGTCCTGGCAAGGCTGGACCCCCAGTGTAGGGGAATGTCAGAGCGGGGAGGAGGGGAGGAGTGATTGACTGGGTGGGTGGTGGAAAGGTGATAACATTTGAAGTGTAAATATATAAATATCCGATTAAGGTGGTGAGTGATTTAAAAAGACATCCAGTGTCAACTCCTCGCTTTCTCCCACATGTGAATACGAGTATACACATATAGACTCACAGAGAGACATAAACACATAGAAACATACGGAGGGGGGGGAGATAGAGATAGAGATAGATAGATAGAGAGAGAGAGAGAGAGAGAGAGAGAGAGAGAGAGAGAGAGAGAGAGAGAGAGAGATATTTAGGAATTCTCAACTAACAACTCTGCTGATTCATCAAAGCTAGACCTAGAGGATAATTCTGGACAGATGATTTGGATAAAAGATGTGTGGTTGGTGGAATAGGTGGAGGAGAAAAGGTTAATTTTCTCCTTGTTGATGACTTCCCAATTGTGACAGAGTGTCAGTTCATAATTTTCTTTCTTGTATTTATAAGTCTTTTTGTGGAGGACTTTGATAAATAGCATAATTTTTGCTGTCTATAATGGTCTAACAATAGCAACAATGTCATTTTTTACCTTGATAGAATAGGGGGAAGAAATATATGTGAAGACTCTATATAATGAATAAAAGCAAAGAGACTCAGTAATTTTTAGCATATGATACCTTAAGGTATTTTTCCTGTTTTAATTTTCCTGGTTGCTTATTCTTTTTTTTTTTTTTTTTTTGGTTCTATTTTTCGGAGCTGGGGACCGAACCCAGGGCCTTGCGCTTCCTAGGCAAGCGCTCTACCACTGAGCTAAATCCCCAACCCCCTGGTTGCTTATTCTTACAAAGGGAACAATTGGTAGTTTTCTTATAACTATTCACGTTCAAATCCATCTGTCTAGTGATCTTGACTGATTTTATTAGATGAACAAACATTTAAATCATTGGTGAAAATCTTTCAGCAGCAATCAGCTAGATCAGCATGTCAGGTCAAAAGAGTTCATACTGCAATAGCTGTCATCACTATAGAAAATTTTAAATAAAGACTATTTTTACTTTTGTAATTCTGAATGCCTTGGGGACCAAGTAGCAAGTCCACCCACAGCTATTGTCAAGTGTATTTCTTTTTTCATCAGTAATAAGGAGCGATCTTTCCTCTGCCTAAATTTAGTTATCCTACAAAAAACATCTAGAGCTTTGTGTTGCAATGTTGAATTCCTGCTCGTCTTAACTATTTTTTTCTTTTTGAACTTTCATGACTTGTAATCAAAATCTTCAATCCTAATATTAAATGGGTGTGTCTAGATATTTTAAATCTAATTTTGTTTATGACATTGTAATTCTTTTCTTTTAAGATTTGGTATCTTGACAGAAAAATTTCAGTTTTTCCATCTTTCCTGCTAATCAGCCAGTGGTGGAAAGTGGTACGTGTTCCCATAAAGGGTCATGTGCTCTTTTCCTAGCAGATGCCTTTTACTGAACCTCTTTGATCCCACAGTCTGGCTATACTCGGGTTGGATCATACTTAGAGTGACTGGACATAAACTTCTTATTTCCTTGTGTTTTCTGCATCCTGTCACAGGTTGGGTTTCCGGTGAAAGCAGCCCTGGAGATGGAGTTTAGCAGACTATTCATTATGTAGTGCTCTTAGGGTTATCACGTTGCCACTTCACTTCTCCTGCTCAATTCTTTCTCCTCCCCCTCCCTCACACTTACATATCTTTATTCCACCTGGCTGCAATAATTGTATTAAGAAGTTATAAGAACAATGACCGAATTGATCTTTACAAAATTTATTTATTTATTTACTTATTTACTTATTCACTTATTCATTTATTTATTGTTTTCCCAAAACAGGGTTTCTCTATGTAACAGCCCTGGCTGTCCTGAAGCTCACTCTGTAGACCAGACTGGGCTCAAACTCACAGAAATCCACCTGCCTTTGCCTCACAAGTACTGGGATTAAAGCAGTGCACCACCATCGCCCAACTAATTGTTCTTATTTTTATTATCACTTCCCCCTCCCTCTACTCCATCCAGCATTTCCCAAAATTTCCCATTCTCCCTCTCATATCTGTAGCCCCTTTAATGAATACAACTTGCCGAGTCCATGTTGTTTGTATGCGCATATCTGAAAGCATATAATTCAATATATGGGAGCTGAGTTTTCTGTGGGTATCTTAGGGATTTGTTAGCTGTAGGCATTCTGTCACGGGTTATGGTCATCTTTTTCATTTTTGTTTTTTGCTATAGAAGGAGTGATAGGATGAGTCAGTTAAGTGGAAGGCTTTTTATAGGAAGTCAGCTTTGTTGCCATTTTCAGGCAAACTTTAAGTACAACGTAAGACGCTCATCATACATTCTCGGCAGTTTAAAATGTCAGTAGTTTTGCCTACTGTGATCTGGAATGCTTGAGAGGGTTTTAGCATTTAAAGGGGTCATGGAGTGAAGACAAAAGGGAAGGAGCTAGGGCCTTCATGGTAGAAAGCAAACATGACAGGCTGGTGAATGGAAATGGCCAAACTTTCAGATGCAGTGAAGTGACAAGGTAGAGGGCTGGAAGGAATTAGGTTTGCGAGTACATGAGCAGGAAGGTGAGTCTCAATGTGGGAGGAAGTTTATGTTTTAATTTCATTTACTTGTAGTTGAAATTTTAGGAATGCTCTGTGCCTCACTTTGATAATTAAAATTAATTCAGTCGTATCCATGCTGATTTAAGCTGGCTGAACAATGTACTTTGACTTGTGGGTGCATCAAATCAAGGCTATGAGATAGTATCATTGCGCTGGCTTTAGCTTGTCAGTGTCAGCTTAAACAATTGACCAGGAAGTGCCAATAGTGTCATACAACAGGTTGTACTGGTATTATGAGTACACATGGTCTGATGTGCTCAAGGCATTCTTTCAAACTCACATTTAAACTAAAGGTTATTTTAGCACTGAACCTATTATCTTAGCAATCAGCTCTTCACAAGAAACAAAAGCCCGAGAAAACATAAAATTACACAAAAGGAATCTTCTAAACTCATAGGGAAAAAAATCTTCATGTTTTATATATTTCATCTTTCAAGTGCTTCCCCAGCTTAAAATAAGAATTAATACAGGGTCAAATGCTATCCTGAAAGTGCGGCACTGCCATTCAGGCAATGATGCTTGTCAGAAAGTCAGGGAAGGATGAGGGTAAAATGGTGCCATTAGATGGATGAGCACTCACTGTTCTTTTTGTGTGTGTGCATTTTTCATATTCAGAAAGAGCTGCAGCAGCTCTTTCCCTCAGAGCGTTCCTTCTCACTTAGTGCCCCATTTGAGTCATCTTCTCCCCCCAGGTGTCAAAGCTGTATTAGCATAGCATTTCCTCTGTACTTAGCAAAGGTGTATTTCTGATGAGTTCATTTATTCTCCTCTTCAGCAGAGGGAAAGAGGAAAACCACCAGCAGAAAAATGCCAGGGAATAGAGTGCAAGGTCAGAGGTGAGGGTAGGGGAAATGGGGCATGGTGTAAGTATAGAGACATTACATTTACTTTGCTTCATTTAGTTCTCCCAAGAATCTAGTGATCTTATCATTATCTCAGTTGTGCAGTGTCCATCAAAGACTGCTCAGAAATGTGTTTGAGCCAATAGAAAGTCTTTATTAGCCTACTGGCCACTATACTGCCTGTTCGGGATCCCAGTATAGCCCCAAGCCTTTCTCAGGGTGAGCTTTTAAGCACCAAAGCCGTGTTCTGGGTTGACACACTTCAGTTAACAGGAGTTTTACAACCTGAATGTTGCTTCCACGACAGAGTCAGTTGTGCTAAGGTCTGGAGCCCTGTTAAAAATCTCCATTTTTACAAATGAAGAAAATGAACCTCATGGTGTTTTTTGAGAAGCTTGTCTGGGGGTGGAGAAAACATTATTGTACTTTACCTCAAGCAGATCTGGTCTCTAGCATGTCTTTCCCACTATGGCAGAAGGTTCTGAGGAAGACACTGAACAGATAAACTATGAGTACCTGGGGCTGGACATTGAAAATGTTATGCTTTCAAAACACTAAGGAGGTAAGGAGGTTAAACTAGACACATCTGAAGAGCTGAATTTGTCCTAGAGATGACATGTAATGTCTGCAAAACAAACAAACAAACAAACAAACAAAAACATACATACACAAATTAATAAGGTTTGGGGTAAAACTTACAGAGGCAGGTACCACCTTCAATAATTCTTATTATAAACCATTGAGGGAATTAAAAGGAGCAGGATAAAGGAACACCCAGGCAAGGGGGAGAAAGCAGCATTCGGACTGTAGGAGGCTCTTCGTAGAATGACTTGTCGCATTTTGAGCATATATTAAGTGATATTATATGAGTTAATGGGAAAAGGCTGCTGACTTCTAAGTTACTGTTAATGGCTCTTTCATTTCAGGGACTATTCGATAGAAAAAGGTTTAAGTATAGTCATAACTATAGAACACACTATAGTGCATGTGACTTATATCAGCTAGCTCCATTCCTAGGCCACAAGATTGTCAGTCAACTGTTGGTAAGCAGAGTCATTGAGAATAAGCATGTAGAAACATTTTTAGAAGGTGTGTGTGTGTGTGTGTGTGTGTGTGTGTGTGTGTGTGGTGTGTGTGTGTGTGTGGTGTGTGTGTGTGTGTGTGTGGTGTGTGTGTGTGTGTGTGTGTGTGTGTGTGTGTGTTTGCACCAAAGCACATGTGTAGAAGTCAGAAGACAACTGTCAGGAGTCTACTCTCTCTTCCCACCTTGTAAGCCCAGGGGATCCAACTTTGGCTGTCAAGTTTGACAATAAGCACTGTCACCTGCTGAGCCATCTCACCAGACCTATAGGAATTTTAATGACAGATTGATATACTGTTGTCCCATCAGGTGATCAGTGTGTTTGCATTTAGGATGCTTTAAAATATTTTTCTGGCAACTTATCTTTATTGAATTTTATAAAATGATCACTAATGGTTTGAAATGAACTGATATATGTGACATGTTAATTAGGCTATTATTAATTAGGTTCTGGGTGCATATGGAACTACATGAAATTACATGGCTTATATTTGTTTTATCTTTTTCTTTATGAGAGAAAAGCGAGCATATTAGAAGTAAGCTTTTCTTCTATTGACTGTTTACTCTCTGATATGATAATATGAAGTACTGCTGTTCTGGTAAACTAAGTGAGTCAGGTATGTAAACTGGTTGTCTGTGGGAGACTGTGGATATTTAAGAATAGAGAAACAACAGCTCTCAGTGCACCCTAACAAATATAACCATGAGTTAACCTTTATTTAAAACACACTTTACAGCTGAATGTTCTGACTCTTTAAAAGCTCCTTGTTGGATGCACTGGGTGGCTATAAAATGCCTTTATGTTTGTAAAAGGACTCATTATTATCTGAAGTCAACGTGGAATAAACATATTTTCTCCTGTCACTTATTATATCCTAATGAATAACTTAACTACTCATAGGTAAAGCCCTTCAATGTTCAACTATAACTCAGAATTAGGTGATTTCAAATGATTATTTGAACCCATAGATATGTATGGCCTAATTCTGTTAAAAGATATGTATGTTGAGTGGATAAAGCTGCCTGCAACCAAGACTAATAACTTTAATTTGATTCCCAGAACCCATGCGGTGGAAGGAGAGGACTGACTCTCACAGTTTGTCCTCTCAGTTCACACACACACACACACACACACACACACACACACACACACACACACACACACACACTGTCACATGTACACCCCCAACTACTCACATGAAATTACATATACATGTTTGTATTCCTTTTTGTATGTATGTGTGCCTGTTTGTATGTATGTTTGTATATCTTAAATATTTACAATACCATTTTTTAATTTCAGAAACTGTTCTAAATTGTGCATTTTTGAAAGATCCAGAGCTGACTATTTCTTTTTTTTACTGAAAATTCTAGAACTCGTGGCTGATATGTTTGATAATCGTGAGCCTTGCTTTTAGCAGTCAGAGTACCCTGGTAAAAGAGTTTCTGACCTTCAGCTTGTCATGTTTTATTTACAGGATCAGTGTGGCACACTTAGCTGATATTGCTTTGGGGATTCTGGGACCTGAACATATGAAGACATAAGACAAAGAACCCTTTCTTTTAACCAATGATCTCTGGACTTTGAGGAAGTATGCTCAGTGCTCAAAGCCATTGGAATTTCTCTGGAACCTGTAAAATAAATCAGTTTCATAATTTAATTCAGCAAATAGGAAAAATGTGTTTTAACATGTAGTGATTCAAGTTACATTAGAACATTCATCTTTAGGGAAGAGTTCAGACTCATGTTTTGTTTTATTTTCTTCTCTATCTTTTCACATTTCAAAAGGCACAGAGTTTAAAATCTAAATTCGTGAGTTTCCATGAAAAATAAACCTTTCCTTATAGCATACATAAACTATTTAAAGGATTTGCAAGCCATTTAAAGCTACATTGCCCATGAGTACAAATAATGTGGATTTCCCCGAATATTTCAGGAGCTTTTAAAAATCTCAACATACTACAGAAAATAAAGCATTGATTTTTCAGAACAAAGCATATCAAAATTCTTACCAAAGAATTCGTCAGCAGAAATAATTGTTTACAGAGTGATTTTTATCTGGGCCTTTTCAAAAAGCTGCATTTGGTGATCATTTTTAAAACATACTACTATGAGCGTTGTTACTTTAAATGGTCTGCTTGCTATGTTTAGCTACAACATGCTTGACAAAGAGCAGCGCTCACGCCCGATAAACTCTTCATAAATTTATTATAAGGTAATATCTACTTGTCAGTTCTCAAGTCATTACTTTTGACATTAAGTAAAGATACAAATGGAAAGTGAACATACAGCCCCTGCAATCATTTTAAATGACTAATATAGATCATAGGAGAGGTTGTTAATGAGAATAAATGAAATAATATTTTCTGGCAATATGATGGTTGCTTTTATGAAACCAAGAAGAGGTGGCTTCATAATTTTAAAGTTGATTAGAGTCTGCTAAACCATGGGGGTGATAAAATAATGTCAAAATAAATCTAGGTTAAAATCTACTCTCACTGTGCTCTTTCTAAATATCACTGTATATTTCTTATACAAAATCTAATTAAATTTCTCATTTGCTTGCTGGTAAAATATATTCAGATAAAACACATTGGCTCATTTTTGTGCTAGGTACTACTAATGATGTGAATGATGCATTGGCTCAATGCATACAATTTAAAGTAAACAGTTACCATTGGGTGATATAGGGAAAGGTCTGAGTTCCTGTTCAGATTCAACTTTAAGATCAGATTGGGTGGCTTTCAATAAATCATTGTTGAGATAGATTATGGAGCTACTGTGGTCACATCATCTATCATCCACTTGCAATGGTCTTTGCCTTCTAGGACCTTAAAATATAATTGAGAAGACAAAATATACAGACATGAAAAGTTAAATCATCATCCAAGACTGTGATATAAGAGTTATCTCAAGGCAATACATGATTGAATACCAATGATGCCTCATGACTCTGCACTAGTGACATTTATAACTGTACATAGAAGAAAGCAAGCCAGAAAATGCTGAAAAAGTTCAAAGGTGAAACCTACAGAGAGGGGATAGGGGAAGGAATTCCAGACTGGCAAGCTCAGGGACGCTTTCATGAAAGAGGCAGATTGGGGGATGGCTTTTAATGTCATTGGACTTCATTTGCTAGGGGAAAATAGGTCTGGTAACTCTATGCTACTATCTATTTCAGATTGTAAATTGTATTTCTGCCAGGTTTTATTTATAGCCTTAGACTGTTAATGTGCATGAGCTGGGTGACTACTTAGCAAAATCTGCATTCTCTTGTTTTGGGGCTAGATAACATTTCCCAGCCTTCTTTAAAGTTATATAGAGCCATGTGGCAAATTTTTGTCCAAGGAAATGAATGGAAATGTATTAAATGACTGCAATGTAACAAATAATTCTGTAATCCACCAGATTTGGACAACAAAACAACTATTATCTCAGTTTCTGAGGGTCACCCAGGCATTTAGGAACCTATTAATTAGGCAAGAGACCCTAAATCAGTAAATGCTTTGAAACTGGGGGTACGGTATGGACTAGGACCCATGGTCTTTTACAGTTTTCCCTGGAACTGGAACATACAGACCTAAATTATATGTTATATATGTTATATGTTCCATAATTATATGTGCCCATTCACAAGAAGTTGATAGACCTCCCTGTGGGGATATGTGAAGAGATCATGAGATCACATAGGCCTCTTTCAGAGTAAGTGATTTGTAAGTCTTCAGCTTTAGAGCCCAAGTGAAGATGCCTCAGTTCCACTTGGGAGGGAGAAGAATGCAACCACAAAGGGGGAAAAAGGACTGAAGCTCTGAGAACCAGCAGAAAGAATGGAAACAGGTGATCTTGGGAGGAAGGGGTTTGGGAGGACCCTCTAGAATGTACCAGAGACCTAGGAAGTGAGAGACTCTCAGGACTCAAAGGGAGGGACCCTCGATGAAAGGCCCTACAGTGGGGAGAGGGAACTTGTTGAGCCCAATTCAGCAGAAGACAGGGCATCAAGTGAGGGATGTGGTTGCCATCCCACAGCAAAACTCTGACCCAGAATTGTTCCTGTCTGAAAGAACTGCAGGAATGGAAATGGAGAAGAGCCTGAGGAAAAGAAGGTCCAGTGACAGGCCCAAAGTAGGACCCGGCTCAAGGGAAGGCCCCAAAAGCTGACACCATTACTGAAACCATGGGGCATTCACAAAAAGGGACCTACCATGACTGCCCTCTGAAAGACCCAACAAGCATCTGAAAGAGTCAGATTCAGATATGTGCACCCAACCAAGAAACAGATGCTGCTGACCCCTCTGGTTGAATGAGGAAAAAGCTGGGGGAAGCTGAGGAGGAGGGCAACCCTGTAGGCAGGCCAGCAGTCTCAATTAACTTGGACCCCAGAGACCTCTCAGACACTGGATCACCAACCAGGCAGCATACACCAGCTGAGATGAGGCCCCCAACACATATACAGCAGAGGACTCCCGGGTCTGAGTTCAGTCAGAGAAATTGCTCCTAACCCTCAAGTCACTGGAAGACACAGGAAGTTTAGAGATCTGGTGTGGTGGGTGTGGTGGGGACATCGTCGTGGAGATGACGGGGGTGGGAGTGCAGGGCGGGGAGGAGTTATGGGATGTGAAACTCTCGGCTGTGGGGTGGACCGGGAGTGGAATAAAATCTGGAGTGTAAGAATAAACAAACAAACAAACAAACAAACAAAAGAAAAAATAAAAGTCTTCATCTCTGAAAGTAGCATACCACTACAAGATCCAGCTGTGGAACTCCTTTCTGCCATATTTCAGTCTTTGCATAGGCCCTCCCTGTTCAGCACCGGAGCAGGCTATGTGTACTCGTGGTCACCAGCAGCCAGGGCTCACTGGAGCCATGGTGAGGGTCGTCTACCACAGAAAAGACTATCTGCTGCTTTCCAGCTTGACCTTCTAAAATTTCTCATGAGGTCTTTCAACTTTTGTTCCCTTTCAGCTGCTTAAGTGAAATGACACCCATTGCTAATTTAGCCCTCAGTAACTTCACTGAGGGGGCTACTCCATGAGATCATTCACCTAATGAGGGATAGAATTTGACCAAGAAATAGAGTTCTACTGTAGTTGAGCCATTGTACAATTGTATGTCCATTTGGCTGAGCATTTTGTCTACCCAGTGGATCTTTGTGGTGTCCTTTTTCAGGCAAGGTGGTAAATAAGTGAGCAAGCACTTGTGTCATTTACATTTTTCTTCAAAAATTTATTTAATTTTTAAATAGCAGATTTGCCTGTGGACCTCTGTGTGCCTGGTGTCCTTGGATGCCTGAAAGGGCCATCAGATCCACTAGAACTAGAGTTACAGACTGTTGTGAGCCACCATGTGGATTTTATAACCCAGGTCTCCTGGAAGACCAGCCTCTGAACCATCTCTCCAGCCCTGTTTTATTTATTTATTTTTATTTTATATATATGAGTGTCTTGCCTTTTGGATACCCGTGATGGCCAGAGGAGGCTGCCAGATCCCCTGCAATTGCAGTTACAGATGGTTGTGAACTGCTATGTGAGTTATGGGAGCCAGGTCCTCTAAATGCTCTTAACTGCTGAGCCATCTCTCTATCCCCTCTTTTATTCTTTTTCTTATGCTTTTTTTAAAATCAGTAAATATCAGCTGAATTCCTACAAGGTCAGACCTTGTACTCAATGCTAGGAGCATAGTTATAACAAGAGAGAGTATTTGTTTCTTGGAGCTCAGATTCTGGCAGAGTATCTGGTGGGTGCCACTGGACCACACAAAAGTTCGCCATGCTAATATTCTTATTCAGGAGTTGAAGAACTGTGAAGGCATTAGCAGAGTCTCCTGCTTTGCCGAGGAACTAATACAACCGTGTCTTCCTTAACTGTACTTTAAGTCAGTGCCAGCACTTCTCAAAATTTAATGGGCACAGAAATAAGTGAAGTAACAGTCTTATAAGAAATGTAAAATCTGAAGCAGCAGGTCTGCCGTGCTGTCTGAGATTCTTCCTTCCCTTCGTTCCTTCCTTCCTTCCTTCCTTCCTTCCTTCCTTCCTTCCTTTCTTTGGAGTTGCAAGAATTTTATTGAAAATTTTGCATATATATTCTTTTATATTTTAAATAAATTAATTTATTCTCTCTACATCTTAGTATCAGCTCCCTTCTCCTCCCAATACCCCCTCACACAGGTCCTTCCCCCAACTTCCCTTCCCCTTCTCTGAGAAGGGGGAGCTTACATGGGAGATTTGGTCTGTCCCTTCTACCTGTACAGCTCCAAACTGATACTCATGAAGTAGTCCATGAGCTGTTCTTTGTGTCACAAGGCCCTAAGGAAAACGGGTCATTAGACTTTAAAAATATCATATACAAAAAGACCTCAGGCTCAAATGAATGAGAATAGCTGCTCAAGGACAGGGCAGCCCTGGTTCCTGTCCTCTCAGAAGCTCAGAAGCCTCTGCCTTACCTTCTATATGAAATCTGTGAAATAGTGATTTCACTAGTCAGCTCAATAGTTTCTGTAATTTGTGGCCTCAGTAATTCTTTCTTTTTCAATCTTTATTAACTTGGGTATTTCTTATTTACATTTCAAATGTTATTCCCTTTCTCGGTTTCCAGGCCAACATCCCCTTAACTCCTCCCCTCCCCCCATTACCACCCTCCCCCCAACAATCACGTTCACTGGGGGTTCAGTCTTGGCAGGACCAAAGGCTTCCCCTTCCACTGGTGCTCTTACTAGGATATTCATTGCTACCTATGAGGTCAGAGTCCAGGGTCAGTCCATGTATATTCTTTAGGTAGTGGCTTAGTCCCTGGAAGCTCTGGTTGGTTGGCATTGTTGTTCATATGGGGTCTCGAGCCCCTTCAAGCTCTTTCAATCCTTTCTCTGAATCCTTCAACGTGGGTCCCGTTCTCAGTTCAGTGGTTTGCTGCTGGCATTCGCTTCTGTATTTGCTGTATTCTGGCTGTGTCTCTCAGGAGAGATCTACATCAGGTTCCTGTCGGCCTGCACTTCTTTGCTTCATCCATCTTATCTAGTTTGGTGGCTGTATATGTATGGGCCACATGTGGGGGCAGGCTCTGAATGGGCAGCGAAGATCAAGGGATTAAGGTTTGGAGAATAAAGGAGAAGCCTAGACCTGCTGCAAAGATGAGGCAAAATTAGAAGCAATCCAGTGAGGGCAGCTTGGAGTGGAATCTTCAGTTTCTTTGTTGAGAAAGCTGGATTTTCTATGATAGTCAAATGGAGTGATGTTCCCAGCTCATGGCAATGCTACTTTGTTAGTGAGGTGAAGGGATTTTATTTCTTCTGCAAACTACTACAGAATAAAGTGGGACAACTATCACAAAGCAATTAACAGTGGCTTAGGTACTAACAAACATTGACTTCAGTTGGGCTGGATTTAAAACAGAAAGATGAGATGATTTATTCCCTAGATAGAGGAGCTCTGACATTCTTGAAAACAGAAATGGAGCTATCCCTGGAGAGTTAACGAAGATTATTGATGGAGGATGCAGGAAAGAGTAGGGGTAATGGAAGGAGAAAGATTATCCACATCCCATATTAAAGCTAGCATCTTCAGTGTGCTATAATAAAGAGAATCCCTGAAGGAGTATTTTACTTCAAATAAATAGCATGCTTTCTCCATGAAGACACAACTCAGTTGTTCTTAAAAACATACATGCCAGTGAATATTATAATTTGAACATTCTTCAAAATTTAAACCTCCTAGTAAGCCTTACGATTTTCTAATATTGACCATTTCCCATCTAGTCGTCTAAGAGAAATAGCCAAATTAATATAAAATACTTGTTTAGTGGACAGTATCATGCTACACCTTGTCTATTCCTTATTATCCAAACTTGAGCAGAAATTCAATCATTATTCAGATATTAACTACTTTGCATGCCCATGCATCTTTCTCCAATACTTAAGCAAAGATAGGAAAATAAAAAAGATATAAGTTATTCCCAGGGACACCAGTCTCAGGGTGGTGGAAAATTCTGAGTTGTGATTATAGTGAGCATTACATAACTGTATGTGTTCGTCAAAAAACTTCATAGAATTCTACTCATGCAAAGGGTTTTACTGTATGCAAATAGCAGAGAAAATATATTTGATTTAAACAAAAACAAGAGAAATCAAGGACAAAGAACACACCCTAGAACACACTGTCAGAGGTTTTAAAATCTGAATCTATTACTGAAATAGGAAAGAAAGGTTCATTAGTAGAGAGGAAACTCTCCCAGACCAGCTCATTTCACTCACGCCTTATCAGTGACAGCCCTCTGCACACTCAGACCTTACCAATTACGCAAAACACACAGGCAGAGCCCTAGATTATTAGCTTTCTCGGTGAGCCTGGACATAGAGCATTCTCTAGGCTGCTGGGGCAGCAGGAGGTCTGTGTAAACACAACTGCAGGAACCCTGAAATTTTCAAAAGGGGTAAGTGTAGATTTTGTAGACTCTTATGCTTGTGCTGAACAGAAACTCAACTCTGGTCAAGACCCTTGTCTAACTCGCATCATCATTTCAGCCTTGTCCATTCTCTATGATGCTTTTGCAGAAGGACCTCCTTTGTTGGTCCTATTGCAGATGACCAACCACGCTTGTGAATGATTTTGTGTCTCATTAACCTGCAAGTTTTATGAGGGCAGGGGCTTTATCTTTTCACTTCCATTTCTCTAGAGATAAAGGAGTGCTGGGATTAGTAGATGCTCAAGAAATACTTGTCGAATAAAGGGAAGACAAATTGATATCTGAATTGAAATCATAGTCAAGGCAGAAGTAGAAGCAGGGATTTGAATCACTTAGGACTCACTTGGATCATTCATCTGCCATTTTTCTTAGGCACTTTCTACATTTGCTCAGTGATTGTGACTTGACTGGATTAAGAAGCAGCTAGGAAGGGTGGAGAGAGGGCTCAGGGTTAAGAGCACTGACTGCTCTTCTAGAGGTTCTGAGTTCAATTCCCAGCAACCACATGGTGGCTTATAACCATCTGTAATGGGTTCTGATGACCTCTTCTGGTGTGTCTGAAGACAGCAACAGTGTACTCATAGACATAAAATAAATTTTAAAAGATATTAAGGAGTGAGTAGCAGTGAGTTTGTAGCAAAGTAGCAACAAGAATGCCTATTGTTTGACTAAATTTATAGAATATAATAAAAATTAGAAAGATTTTTGTCTAACATTTTAGAAAAAATAGAGGTCAAGGAATAAAGTAACACTAGCAGATTATTAATCCATCTGCTTTCATTTTGAAATCAATTTGCACACAATTGAATGTGTATGGGTTTTCTATTTATTGTACATGAAATAAATTATTCATAAGATTTTTGTTAAAAAATCTTTTAAAAAAGAAGCAGCTACGAAAACTGAAATATAGTATTACACCCTTAATCTTAGCTCTTATAAGGCAGTGCTGATTCAAGCCCAGTGTGATCTACAAAATGAGTTCCAGGACAACCAGAGCTACCTACTGAGATTCTTCTTGGAAAAGAAAAAGTAACAAAAGAAGAGGAGGAGGAAGAAGAGGAAAAAGAAAAGCAAGAAAACAAGCAAGTGAGCTACAAGATCAGTGAAGTGCACTTCTGGGTGTGAACCTGATGGCACTTCGTACTGGTGTGGGTACAGGTGTACAACACCCCATCCAGAATATCGTAAAAGATTATTGAAAACATTGAGTCCTATCCCCATTGTACATACATATGCTACCAAAATCTTTATTTATTTACTTTTAGAGAATTTTTTTCCTCTTCCTTCTTTGGTTTGAGATGCTATCATTGTGCATCAGATATTTTTTTTCTCGCTTTGCTTATTGATAAAAATTTGGCCACTCACTGTAATTAAGAATGTGAAGGAAATAGTCCTTGCATGCTCTCTCTTGTTGTCTATCCCTTTCTTCTGTGTCTTGTGTTTGCTTCCTGCTTGAAGAATCTCAATCTCATGCTCGATCTAATGGTTGAAGCAGAATTAATCATACAACCTTTTTCATTCACATCTTCAAAATATGGAAATGTGAAGGAAATAATGCATACACCAAAGCCATCAGAACATTCACTGGTCTCTTTACCGTTAATGGTTTTTCTTTTCAAAAGTTTAATACTTTTCTGAAATGCTATTGGGCTCATTTCACTGCAGTGTAAGTTTTAGAAATGTTTATGAGATGAATCTGTCTCTGTGTGTGTGTGTGTGAGTGTGTGTGTGTGTGTATTGTGTATGTATATTGTGCAAATTGAAAAGAATAAGTCCCAAATAAATAGCTTTGATTAACCCACAATTATGACTGATATTAAAATCAAAGGCTATATGTTTCAAATGGTAGAATTTGAGAGAACATGGGGGAAGCATTTTAAGACGTTGACAAGAGCACTTTCACAGTATAAAATGTTATGTTCAGCTCTCTGCTCCCAAACCCCGTGGGAGAGAGACCCCACCGCCTGATCAGGTGGGCACTCCTGAGGCTGCAGAGCGGAGGAGACCACCAACACTGCCCACCCCTGCCCACATCCCTGGCCCAAGAGGCAACTGTATAAGGCCTCTGGGTTCCCGTAGGGGAGGGCCCGGGAGCGGCAGGACCCCTGCGCCTGAGACACTGCCGGAACCTGAAGGAAACAGACCTGATAAACAGTTCTCTGCACCCAAATCCCGTGGGAGGGAGAGCTGAACCTTCAGAGAGGCGGACACGCCTGGGAAACCAGAAGAGACTGCACTCTGTGCACATCCAGGCGCCAGAGGAAAACACCAAACGCCATCTGGAACCCTGGTGCACGGAGGCTCCTGGAAAGAGCGGCGCAGATCTTCCCGGTTGCTGCCACAGCGGAGAGGACTTAGGCAGTACCCCACGAGCAAACTTGAGCCTTGGAACTGCAGGTAGGACCAACTTTTCCCCTGCAAGAAACCTGCCTGGTGAACTCAAGACACAGGCCCACAGGAACAGCTGAAGACCTGTAGAGAGGAAAAACTACACGCCCGAAAGCAGAACACTCTGTCCCCATAACTGGCTGAAAGAAAACAGGAAAACAGGTCTACAGCACTCCTGACACACAGGTTATAGGACAGTCTAGCCACTGTCAGAAATAGCAGAACAAAGTAACACTAGAGATAATCTGATGGCGAGAGGCAAGCACAGGAACCCAAGCAACAGAAACCAAGACTACATGGCATCATCGGAGCCCAATTCTCCCACCAAAGCAAACACGGAATATCCAAACACACCAGAAAAGCAAGACCTAGTTTCAAAATCATATTTGATCATGATGCTGGAGGACTTCAAGAAAGACATAAAGAACTCCCTTAGAGAACAAGTAGAAGCCTACAGAGAGGAATCGCAAAAATCCCTGAAAGAATTCCAGGAAAACACAATCAAACAGTTGAAGGAATTAAAAATGGAAATAGAAGCAATCAAGAAAGAACACATGGAAACAACCCTGGACATAGAAAATCAAAAGAAAAGACAAGGAGCTGTAGATACAAGCTTCACCAACAGAATTCAAGAGATGGAAGAGAGAATCTCGGGAGCAGAAGATTCCATAGAAATCATTGACTCAACTGTCAAAGATAATGTAAAGCGGAAAAAGCTACTGGTCCAAAACATACAGGAAATCCAGGACTCAATGAGAAGATCAAACCTAAGGATAATAGGTATAGAAGAGAATGAAGACTCCCAGCTCAAAGGACCAGTAAATATCTTCAACAAAATCATAGAAGAAAACTTCCCTAACCTAAAAAAAGAGATACCCATAGACATACAAGAAGCCTACAGAACTCCAAATAGATTGGACCAGAAAAGAAACACCTCCCGTCACATAATTGTCAAAACACCAAACGCACAAAATAAAGAAAGAATATTAAAAGCAGTAAGGGAAAAAGGTCAAGTAACATATAAAGGCAGACCTATCAGAATCACACCAGACTTTTCGCCAGAAACTATGAAGGCCAGAAGATCCTGGACAGATGTCATACAGACCCTAAGAGAACACAAATGCCAGCCCAGGTTACTGTATCCTGCAAAACTCTCAATTAACATAGATGGAGAAACCAAGATATTCCATGACAAAACCAAATTTACACAATATCTTTCTACAAATCCAGCACTACAAAGGATAATAAAGGGTAAAGCCCAACATAAGGAGGCAAGCTATACCCTAGAAGCAAGAAACTAATCATCTTGGCAACAAAACAAAGAGAATGAAAGCACACAATCATAACCTCACTTCCAAATATGAATATAACGGGAAGCAATAATCACTATTCCTTAATATCTCTCAATATCAATGGCCTCAACTCCCCAATAAAAAGACATAGATTAACAAACTGGATACGCAACGAGGACCCTGCATTCTGCTGCCTACAGGAAACACACCTCAGAGACAAAGACAGACATTACCTCAGAGTGAAAGGCTGGAAAACAATTTTCCAAGCAAATGGTCAGAAGAAGCAAGCTGGAGTAGCCATTCTAATATCAAATAAAATCAATTTTCAACTAAAAGTCATCAAAAAAGATAAGGAAGGACACTTCATATTCATCAAAGGAAAAATCCACCAAGATGAACTCTCAATCCTAAATATCTATGACCCAAATACAAGGGCACCTACATATGTAAAAGAAACCTTACTAAAGCTCAAAACACACATTGCACCTCACACAATAATAGTGGGAGATTTCAACACCCCACTCTCATCAATGGACAGATCATGGAAACAGAAATTAAACAGAGATGTAGACAGACTAAGAGAAGTCATGAGCCAAATGGACTTAACGGATATTTATAGAACATTCTATCCTAAAGCAAAAGGATATACCTTCTTCTCAGCTCCTCATGGTACTTTCTCCAAAATTGACCATATAATTGGTCAAAAAACGGGCCTCAACAGGTACAGAAAGATAGAAATAATCCCATGCGTGCTATCGGACCACCACGGCCTAAAACTGGTCTTCAATAACAATAAGGGAAGAATGCCCACATATACGTGGAAATTGAACAATGCTCTACTCAATGATAACCTGGTCAAGGAAGAAATAAAGAAAGAAATTAAAAACTTTTTAGAATTTAATGAAAATGAAGGTACAACATACCCAAACTTATGGGACACAATGAAAGCTGTGCTAAGAGGAAAACTCATAGCGCTGAGTGCCTGCAGAAAGAAACAGGAAAGAGCATATGTCAGCAGCTTGACAGCACACCTAAAAGCTCTAGAACAAAAAGAAGCAAATACACCCAGGAGGAGTAGAAGGCAGGAAATAATCAAACTCAGAGCTGAAATCAACCAAGTAGAAACAAAAAGGACCATAGAAAGAATCAACAGAACCAAAAGTTGGTTCTTTGAGAAAATCAACAAGATAGATAAACCCTTAGCCAGACTAACGAGAGGACACAGAGAGTGCGTCCAAATTAACAAAATCAGAAATGAAAAGGGAGACATAACTACAGATTCAGAGGAAATTCAAAAAATCATCAGATCTTACTATAAAAACCTATATTCAACAAAACTTGAAAATCTTCAGGAAATGGACAATTTCCTAGACAGATACCAGGTATCGAAGTTAAATCAGGAACAGATAAACCAGTTAAACAACCCCATAACTCCTAAGGAAATAGAAGCAGTCATTAAAGGTCTCCCAACCAAAAAGAGCCCAGGTCCAGACGGGTTTAGTGCAGAATTCTATCAAACCTTCATAGAAGACCTCATACCAATATTATCCAAACTATTCCACAAAATTGAAACAGATGGATCACTACCGAATTCCTTCTACGAAGCCACAATTACTCTTCTACCTAAACCACACAAAGACCCAACAAAGAAAGAGAACTTCAGACCAATTTCCCTTATGAATATCGACGCAAAAATACTCAATAAAATTCTGGCAAACCGAATTCAAGAGCACATCAAAACAATCATCCACCATGATCAAGTAGGCTTCATCCCAGGCATGCAGGGATGGTTTAAAATAAGGAAAACCATCAACGTGATCCATCATATAAACAAACTGAAAGAACAGAACCACATGATCATTTCATTAGATGCTGAGAAAGCATTTGACAAAATTCAACACCCCTTCATGATAAAAGTCCTGGAAAGAATAGGTATTCAAGGCCCATACCTAAACATAGTAAAAGCCATATACAGCAAACCAGTTGCTAACATTAAACTAAATGGAGAGAAACTTGAAGCAATCCCACTAAAATCAGGGACTAGACAAGGCTGCCCACTCTCTCCCTACTTATTCAATATAGTTCTTGAAGTTCTAGCCAGAGCAATCAGACAACAAAAGGAGGTCAAGGGGATACAGATCGGAAAAGAAGAGGTCAAAATATCACTATTTGCAGATGATATGATAGTATATTTAAGTGATCCCAAAAGTTCCACCAGAGAACTACTAAAGCTGATAAACAACTTCAGCAAAGTGGCTGGGTATAAAATTAACTCAAATAAATCAGTTGCCTTCCTCTATACAAAAGAGAAACAAGCCGAGAAAGAAATTAGGGAAACGACACCCTTCATAATAGACCCAAATAATATAAAGTACCTCGGTGTGACTTTAACCAAGCAAGTAAAAGATCTGTACAATAAGAACTTCAAGACACTGAGGAAAGAAATTGAAGAAGACCTCAGAAGATGGAAAGATCTCCCATGCTCATGGATTGGCAGGATTAATATAGTAAAAATGGCCATTTTACCAAAAGCAATCTACAGATTCAATGCAATCCCCATCAAAATACCAATCCAATTCTTCAAAGAGTTAGACAGAACAATTTGCAAATTCATCTGGAATAACAAAAAACCCAGGATAGCTAAAGCTATCCTCAACAATAAGAGGACTTCAGGGGGAATCACTATCCCTGAACTCAAGCAGTATTACAGAGCAATAGTGATAAAAACTGCATGGTATTGGTACAGAGACAGACAGATAGACCAATGGAATAGAATTGAAGACCCAGAAATGAACCCACACATCTATGGTCACTTGATTTTTGACAAAGGAGCCAAAACCATCAAATGGAAAAAAGATAGCATTTTCAGCAAATGGTGCTGGTTCAACTGGAGGGCAACATGTAGAAGAATGCAGATCGATCCATGCTTATCACCCTGTACAAAGCTTAAGTCCAAGTGGATCAAGGACCTCCACATCAAACCAGACACACTCAAACTAATAGAAGAAAAACTAGGGAAGCATCTGGAACACATGGGCACTGGAAAAAATTTCCTGAACAAAACACCAATGGCTTATGCTCTAAGATCAAGAATCGACAAATGGGATCTCATAAAACTGCAAAGCTTCTGTAAGGCAAAGGACACGGTGGTTAGGACAAAACGGCAACCAACAGATTGGGAAAAGATCTTTACCAATCCTACAACAGATAGAGGCCTTATATCCAAAATATACAAAGAACTCAAGAAGTTAGACCGCAGGGAAACAAATAACCCTATTAAAAAATGGGGTTCAGAGCTAAACAAAGAATTCACAGCTGAGGAATGCCGAATGGCTGAGAAACACCTAAAGAAATGTTCAACATCTTTAGTCATAAGGGAAATGCAAATCAAAACAACCCTGAGATTTCACCTCACACCAGTGAGAATGGCTAAGATCAAAAACTCAGGTGACAGCAGATGCTGGCGAGGATGTGGAGAAAGAGGAACACTCCTCCATTCTTGGTGGGATTGCAGACTGGTAAAACCATTCTGGAAATCAGTCTGGAGGTTCCTCAGAAAATTGGACATTGAACTGCCTGAGGATCCAGCCATACCTCTCTTGGGCATATACCCAAAAGATGCCTCAACATATAAAAGAGACACGTGCTCCACTATGTTCATCGCAGCCTTATTTATAATAGCCAGAAACTGGAAAGAACCCAGATGCCCTTCAACAGAGGAATGGATACAGAAAATGTGGTACATCTACACAATGGAATATTACTCAGCTATCAAAAACAACGAGTTTATGAAATTCGTAGGCAAATGGTTGGAACTGGAAAATATCATCCTGAGTGAGCTAACCCATTCACAGAGAGACATACATGGTATGCACTCATTGATAAGTGGCTATTAGCCCAAATGCTTGAATTACCCTAGATCCCTAGAACAAAGGAAACTCAAGACGGATGATCAAAATGTGAATGCTTCACTCCTTCTTTAAATGAGGAAAAAGAATACCCTTGGCAGGGAAGGGAGAGGCAAAGATTAAAACAGAGACTGAAGGAACACCCATTCAGAGCCTGCCCCACAGGTGGCCCATACATATACAGCCACCCAATTAGACAAGATGGATGAAGCAAAGAAGTGCAGACTGACAGGAGCCGGATGTAGATCGCTCCTGAGAGACACAGCCAGAATACAGCAAATACAGAGGTGAATGCCAGCAGCAAACCACTGAACTGAGAATAGGTCCCCCGTTGAAGGAATCAGAGAAAGAACTGGAAGAGCTTGAAGGTGCTCGAGACCCCAAAAGTACAACAATGTCAAGCAACCAGAGCTTCCAGGGACTAAGCCACTACCTAAAGACTATACATGGACTGACCCTGGACTCTGTCCCCATAGGTAGCAATGAATATCCTAGTAAGAGCACCAGTGGAAGGGGAAGCCCTGGGTCCTGCTAAGACTGAACCCCCAGTGAACTAGACTATGCGGGGAGGGTGGCAATGGGGGGAGGTTTGGGAGGGGAACACCCATAAGGAAGGGGAGGGGGGAGGGTGATGTTTGTCCGGAAACCGGGAAAGGGAATAACACTTGAAATGTATATAAGAAATACTCAAGTTAATAAAAAAAAAGAAAAAAAAATAAAATGCTATGTTAACCATTGCCCTTTGTTTAGATAGATAAGGAGAGGAAGTTTAGCCAATATTTACATACCGGTTTTCACAACACCCAAGCTAAAGCTTTATGTCTTTTAACATATCATCATTATACAGTTGAATTTCTAAGATTGTGAACTTAAAAGGAGCAAAGAGCATTTCTATAGTACTGCAGGGTTTGTTTTGATAACTCTAAAGGCTGCTGACTTGTAACCCTGAGACCATGAATGTTTATTACAGGAAACTGTGTGTTAGGATGTCTGGGGTAGAAAATTGTGCTTGTTTGCTTCAACTTGTAAACGGTGTCTGTCACAGGAGGTTGATTTGGCTCACCAGTCCTTTGATAATTGATCTGCCATTTTTGACCTCACTGATCCAGCTCTAATTACCCCAACAAGAATAAGACAATGTGCAGATCAGTTTGGAATTAAAAACATAGCTGAAGGCATTCTTTGGGGAAAGCAGTTTTACCAACAAAATAAATAAGTGACTCTAACAAAATACATTAAAATGCAAGTACAGATCACAGCACTCTTCATAAAAGCTCCAAACCGGAAACGATCTAAATATTGCCTGATGATAGCTGGTAAGATAAATATACTGTGGTCTATTTACAGTGGAATACTACACAGAGATGAGAATGGGCTGCCACCAGACACAACAGCATAGATGGATCTCATAAACAAAATGATGAGTGAAAGAAGCCAGATGCAAGAGAGAACATACCCCATTCTTTTGTTCATTTAAAATCCAAAACCAGGCAAAGAGAATTCATGGTATTGAGCTAGTGCTTATTTGGAGGCAGCAGGGCTTGAAGTGAGCGGGCCAGGAATGCTGGGAGTTAAAATACCATTCTAATTCTTGAGTTACACATTTATTTGGGGAGTTGTCTGTATACTACCTTTAATAAAGGCCTAAAAACCCATGTCTTAAAAGGTACGTAAATATTAACCAGACAGAGAAGAAAGGGAAGGTGGTATTCAGTGGGAGGAATCCTTCATGGTCAGGAGAACATATTCATGATTGCAAATGGTATAAATATAGAAAAAGGCAGTATGAGCATAGCAGAAAAGCCCTGCTCCAGCTCCCCATCTAAGAACTCAAAACCTCATATAAGCCCTGTGTCAGCCTTCCAATGCTATGGTGGTGTGGTGATTCTGTATTCTACCCTTGTCTTGCCCCTCATAATCATTTACTCAAATATCAATATATCTATGAAAGCTCATATTATAGAGTTTTTCAAAGGAATAATTCCAAATTCTGAACATTACAACTGTAATAGTCTCAGTGGCCTCCACTTTTCATGAACTGCAGGCCATGCAGTCAGTTTGGGTAGTGGGTCTAAGAGGCTCTGGGAACAATGTAAGTTCTTTGTTTAAATGACATTTATCCTGCTAATTCATCAAAGGATCCAAATGAAGACAGTTCCTGTTCAAACTATAAGGAGAGCGCAGGGGAGAGAAAAATCTTTTAGTCAAAGGCAATGTTAGAATTTACAGGCAGATGAGCTCAGTAGCACATTTAGAAAAGGTTGTTTCTTTATTTATTACAGCAAAACAAAGACTACCCACCCATTAAGTGGCAGCTATGCATACTAAAGGAACACAGAAATTATGGTTTTGAAATCCAGAACAAATGATGTCTTGATTTTAATGTTTGCTATTTCTACACACACACGTGCACACACACACACACACACACACACACACACACACAGACAGACACACACACAGAGAAAGAGAGAGAGAGAATATATAGAAGTGTGACATAAATCAATATCTTTTGTCTAAAGAGAATCTACCCTATTAAGCCATTTGAAGTAAACTTTGTATGCAATTACCATTTCTTACATGATGAGAATACATGATTTGTTTATAGTATGGACCCTTCAAATTGTGATTTAAGAGTTAATTGAATGATCTTTTCTTTTCTGGATGACAACACAGAGGTCTAGAGGAGTTATGCCACGTGGGTCCAAGTTCAAAGTACTTATGACAGAAAAGAAAAGAGGTGGCTGAACTCTGGTGTGCTGGCTGCAGGGCTCCGGATTACCAGGCATACAAAAGTGTTACAAAGTGTGAAACCCACAAGATTGGGCAGACTTTCTCCTGCCCAAGTGAGCATAGTGACTCCTCATGACCTGTGTCCAGGCTTTTGGCTTAAAATGTCTATGCAAGGTAGTGATTATGGTATTTTGTGCTGGGTTGTCTTGTACATACCTGTGGTAGAAAACAGGCCTGCTTTAGTAAGGGCTATGATTTGGAAGTTTTGTTTCTCTTCTTCCAGTAGCAAGATAAGTGTGTGTGTGTGTGTGTGTGTGTGTGTGTGTGTGTGTGTGTGTGTGTGTGTGTGTGTGTGTGTGTAGTTGATAAGTGGAAGCAATCCTAGGGCCTTTTGTATCACAGGGCTCCTACCAACTCAGTAAGTATCTGATATTGACTTTGAAATTCTGATCTTCCTGTATCCCTAGTTGACTGTCTCTATCTTGTAAGTGCTAGGATTAGAGATGTGTATCACCTGCTTGGTTTATGTGGCGGTAGGGATTGAACTCAGGGATTAGTGTATGCTGGCAACAGAGATTTTTCTCTTCACCAGATAAAAGGTGTGTAGAGGCAATAAGGATGTTTTCTGTGCACTTAAGGAAGTTGACATAATTGCCAAAGATTAGAATTATAATTTTGGGGTCAAAAGTGGTGGCTCAATGCAGGAAAATCTGGAGGTACAAGCACATATGCAGAGTGAACTATGGGAAGCTATAGAAAGAAAAATTTCTAAGACTGGAGTCATGAGGATTTCTTTTCTTAACTGACGTGTAGAGTTAATGTTTACACTATTGTTGTCGGTTAACTAAATCTCTCTATGCAACTGTGAGCAAAGTGGCGCTTTCTGAGATGGATACCTATTTCTTAAGGAAAATGGTGAAACACAAACTAGACTCCCTCTCCCACAATGATAGTCCTTTGGTACCAGAAGATTACTGTAACCAAAGATTAGCTCAGTAAACAGTCTCAGCCCTTGAGTTTTGACTTTCATTTTTCTTACCAAAACAGATGCACAAATTCTACAAGTCATTTGCCCTAGCCCCATTATGTGACCTAAATCAATCCTTTGGCTTCTGGAGATTCTAGCCATTCTCTTCATCTGTATGACAGACTTACTGGCTCAACTTGAAGAGCTTCAGACTGGATGAATAATTGCCTTGAAAAAGAGACGGTGAGTCATCGTTCTAAAAATCCATATTGCTTGGCATTTACAGCACTCCTACTCTGTATCATAGGAGATGAAAAAAGAATTTGCTGCTTATGCCCTCTGAAGAATGTATTTCTTTCCCATCTCTGGCAGGGTAGAAACATTATCAATGGAGCAGGCCATTTTATACAGAGGTTCTGATCCTCTCAAGGGCAGCAGGGATGGGAAGCGCCTATCACTATAGGCACAAGGTCCTGAGCTCACAAGTATTCCGAATCTATGTCTTCCAGTACATTGCTACAGACCAGTTCACGGCGCTCTGGTACCAGTGCCATGATTCAGCCTCACATCTTTTGTCTTCTACCCCTCAACCTTGAGATGTTTTCAAGACCAGTTCAAATATTGTAGGGGTTATTAGAATTAAATAAAAAGCAAAGGGGCTAAAGTCTGGCTTGTAATGGGGTCTACTAGTCACATTTTTCCCCACCAGGGGAGCAAAGAGGGCCTTTGCACACCTCAGTTGTATGGAGAAAGACCCCCTAGGAAAGAAGAAAAGATCTTCTAATGGTATCTGTGGCAGAAATGAACTAACCATGCAGCAAACTGTTTTCCCCTGACATTTGTCTAGACTAAATATTTTAGTTTCTGCTACTATTAGAGGATGTCATGTGACAGAGTTCTGCCCAATGGAGTGTGTGGGATAGATGTAAGTGCCAATTTTAGGCCTGGCCTCTCAAAAACCTTCTATGACATCAGTCTTTCCAGCTCTTTCCCTATATCTCATCCCTCTCTGCCGTTAGTTGACTGAATTTGTGCTTAGTCATCTTGGAAGGCACATGTTCAGAACTTCAGCATTTTCTCAGCTTTGGGGTCTTGAATGACTGACTATAGGGCCAGAAGTTTCCATTCTAACTATGTTTGTATGACTGAAGAATAAGTAACTTTGTTAAGCCACCAAGATTATGGTATTTAGTACTATTGCTATGCTTACCCCAACTAGTACAGAACATATACAAGTGCTATGTTCTAAATATCTGTATCTCTCCTCAGGTTTATATGTTGAAACCTAGTTATCAATGCTATGGGAACAGGGTGCAGCTCTCTTATATGAAGCAGTCATATTCATGGCCTCTTTGGGTAATGACTGTGTCATGATATCAAGATTGGAGGTAGAGACCTTGACTCTATGTTGAGGATGTAAGTTGCCATCTGAAGAGCAGAAAGTGGGTCTACAAGTGTCTTAAGTTTGGACTTCCATCTGGCACAGCCATGAGAAATATTTTTTTAAAGTAATTGACCCAGTCTGTGATGCTTTGCTATAGTGGCACAAAAGAGAACCAGGGACACTTTGTGTGTGGCTGTTATAATTATTTAAATCCACTTGAAAATCTGAGTAGATGGATGGCTCTGTATAGTTTCACTGTTGTGGCACAATTTTCCAAACTCCTCAGAAAAAAGGAATTTCAGATACAAGGATAGACTCACAGCCTTGGCTGGGGGATGGGCAGAACTCCTTTGAACATCGCCAAATGCTCAAAATGAAGATGATAGGAAAGACCTAATTTTGCTTGATTACAGAGATGCAGCAAAAGGAGGAGTGGGAACCTCTTAAATAAAAAAATCTTAATGGAAAATGCCTATGTTTGGAAAGTGTATTTTAAACAAAGGTTAAAAACTCAACATAATTTGAAACATCTGATCTTGGCTGGTCCCCTTCAAAATGAAGCTGATATTTACCATTAAGGTTTTGTGTGGAATTCCCTGAGACTTTGTGATATACATTATGCTTGTCTGTTTCATAACATAAATTGGATGCTGTGTTCTACTGGTCCGAATTGTTCTAATCTGACTCATTTGTTTATCATTCTTTAGAGTGCCAGACTGTCAAAGGCAGCCCATAGAAATGATACCAGAAGCTCCAACAGGCATGTGAAGCTTGTTTGGAACATCTTTAGCACTCCTAGACAGATTTTTTTTTAAATCCTCATCAGTTTGTCCAGTCTCTTGATCACATTTATGGTTGGTTTTCTGTTATCACTTTATGCCTAATTATCTTGATGCAATAATTTGATCACCAACTTCTGGCATGATCCAAAACCATAGTTCAATGGTCAACTAATGCCCAGTTGTCGTAGCCAGAACATGGGTTGGGCCTGATGGGACAGTGGAATAATTCCATGGTGCCATGGCAGGATACAATGTATCAACACTGGTTAAAATGTGTGTGTGTACATGAAACTCAAGAAGGATGACCAAAATGTGAATGCTTCACTCCTTCTTTAAAAGGGGAACAAGAATACCCTTGGGAGGGAATAGGGAGGCAAAGTTTAGAACAGAGGCAGAAGGAACACCCATTCAGAGCCTGCCCCACATGTGGCCCATACATATACAGCCACCCAATTAGACAAGATGGATGAAGCAAAGAAGTGCAGGCCGACAGGAGCCGGATGTAGATCGCTCCTGAGAGACACAGCCAGAATACAGCAAATACAGAGGCGAATGCCAGCAGCAAACCACTGAACTGAGAACAGGACCCCCGTTGAAGGAATCAGAGAAAGAACTGGAAAGCTTGAAGGGGCTCGAGACCCCATATGTACAACAATGCCAAGCAACCAGAGCTTCCAGGGACTAAGCCACTACCCAAAGACTATACATGGACTGACCCTGGACTCTGACCTCATAGGTAGCAATGAATATCCTAGTAAGAGCACTAGTGGAAGGGGAAGCCCTTGGTCCTGCCAAGACTGAACCCCCAGTGAACTAGATTGTTGGGGGGAGGGTGGTAATGGGGAGAGGATGGGGAGGGGAACACCCATAACGAAGGGGAGGGGAGGGGTTAGGGGGATGTTGGCCAGGAAACCCGGAAGGGGAATAACAATTGAAATGTAAATAAGAAATACTCAAGTTAATAAAGATGGAAAAAGTGTGTGTGTGTGTGTGTGTGTGTGTGTGACTATACACATATAGTCATGTGTGTAAGGGATACATAAAATCATTCACAGAGATATCTAAGTGCCAACTTCAGCCACTAGCTTTATACAACTGCCCTTTTAACAATGCAATAATTTGAGTTTCCTGTATTATGCTTTTCAATTGCTTAATGTAACAGGTGCCTTTTCCATAACTCCTTGGCATTACCACTATTTACTATGGGCTGCTTACAGTAAATGCCTGTAATTCTCTTCCTGGGGGAGTTTTTTTTTATATCATCAAGGTGTAATTAATATAATTAATATAAATATAATCTGAAGAGTTAATACTTTCAGATGGAGTATTTAAACAGTATCCATTGGGACAACTGATATACAAGTATTCCGGATTTTTCCAGCCTCAGTAAGATTAAGTCTCAGCTTCCCCAATAGGACTGGGCTTCATTTATCCATAAAGGCTTACTACAATGATTATTTTTCACTGTTAACTTGACTGGATATGGAATAACCTAGGAGATATACCTTTTAGGGGGTATAGCTATGAGAGTGTTCACAGGGATTCATCTCTCTGCTTTCTGACTGCAGCTGCAATGTGACAAATTCCTGTGTTAAGTTCCTGCTGTCGTGCTTTCGCCACTATGATGGACTAGATTCTCTCAAACTGTGAGTCAAAATAAATCCTTCCTTCCATAACTGTCAGGTGGTTTGCATTGATAACAATGGAAACTCCAAGGAATCTATGGTGGTGACCCTAGCTAAGACTCCTAGCAATAAGGAATATGGAACATGAAATTGTCATTTCCTGTAACCAGGTAAAACTTGCAATGGAGGGATGGGGATACCAACTTAGCCACAAAACAGACCCACAATTTTTCTCCCCTATAAGAGATCAGGGATAAAGAGAGAGCAGAAAGTCAGGGAAGGGCCAAGCAAAAACTGGCCTAACTTGAGTTTCATGCCATGAGAGAGAGCCTACCCCTGACACTATTAATAATATTATGCTATACTTGCATACAGGAGGCTAGCATAACTGTCATCTGAGAGGATTCATCCAGTAACTGATACAGACAGATGCAGAGACCCAGAGCCAAACATCAGATAGAGCTTGGTGAGTCTTGTAGAAGAGTGGGGGATAGAATTGGGTGAGCAGAGGGGTTAAGAACCCCACAAGAAGACCTACAGAGTAAACTAACCTGGGCCCACGAGGGCTCATAGAGACTGAACCATCAATCAAAGAGCATGTGTGGGCTGGACCTAGGCCCCTCACACATATGTAACAGCTTGGTACTCACATGGGGCCTCTAACATCAGGAGCAGGGATTGTCTCTGACACTGTTGCCTGCCTTTGGATCCCTTCCCCCCACCATCCCCGACCAGATGGCTTTGTCTAGCTTCAGTGGAAGACGAGCCCAGTCCTACTACAACTTCCTATGCCAAGGCAGGTTGATATCCATGGGAGGTCGTCCCTTCTCGGAGGAGAAAGGGAAAACTGAGAGGAGAAGAGGGAGGGAAAGTTCCAATCAGGACGTAAATTAATTAATTAATGAAAAATATTTAAATGCATTCAATTCTAAAAATAATCCAGTACACTTGCTAACACATCATTAATTGGCTTTCTTAACTTTTAAAAATCTATTTGCTTACTCTTGCTTTATTGCTCTCTGAGACCAATTTCCAAATCTTTGTCTCGGGGTGGGCTTAGGCTAAGGTTGGGCTTAATGACATATGCCTATAATTGCAGAACTTGGAGGCAGGGCAAGAGGATCTGGAGTTCAAGGTGATTCTCAGCTATGTAGGAGAGCCTGGAATGCATGAGGAAAAAAGAAAGAAAGAAAGAAAGAAAGAAAGAAAGAAAGAGAGAGAGAGAGGGAGAGAGAGAGAGAGAGAGAGAGAGAGAGAGAGAGAGAAAGAAAGGAAGGAAGGAAGAAAGAAAGAAAGGGGGAAAGGGGTTGGGGATTTAGCTTAGTTGTAGAGCACTTGCCTAGCAAGCGCAAGGCCCTGGGTTCGGTCTCCAGCTCCGGAAAAAAAGAAAAGAAAAAAGAAAGAAAGAAGGCAGGCCCGCAGACAGGAAGGAAGGAAGGAAGGAAGGAAGGAAAGAAAAACAAGCAAGGAATCAAGCAATGACAATAGTACGGATGAGGAAAACTAGTTTCCTTTGCGTCTAATATGAAGCAGATAAATGATTCACAAAACATTAGGGAAGGAAAGAGGAAGAAATGACAGAAGTCTATATATTCCTCAGAGCAAACAATAGAGCTCTTTCACAGAGATTTATTTACTATTTCAGGCTTATATTTAATGTGGCAGCCACTAGTCACCTGTGGCCATGGAGCACTTGAATTATGGCTAGAGGCACTGGAAAATTCTTAATTTTATTTTATTTGAGTTAATTTAAATTTAAATAGCATATGTAGCTAATGGGTATGGGTTTAGACAGCATGGATTAGAGAGTATTTCTACTTCTGAGGAAAGTTCTATTCGACTGCAATGGGGTAGATAAAGAGTAATGATTATTATTTGTAAAGAGCCAGAGAGTAATATTTGGGGCTTTATGGACTATATGATCTTGATTATAAATACTTAACAATCCAATTTTAGTGTGAAAATAGCCATTAACAAAATATAAGAATGAACATGACTGTCAACAAAACCTGTTTGGGACACTGAATTTTAATTTGATGTAATTTGCTTATGTCATGACATTTGTTAGTCTCCTTTTCATTTTTGCCAACCATTTGCAAATGTACACCCATGGAGTTGAGTAAAGCAGGTGGTAGGCTTTTGCTTGCTGACTCATGTTCTACACCAACATCATTAGTAAGAGTTTCTAGGAGGTCTATCATTAAGGTGTCCCACTAATCCAGGGCAGATGGTGACACCAGTGAGCATAGTATCAAGTGAACTGCATATTCTAAATTAAATCAACTTTTGGAAACAAAAGGCTTTATTCAGAGTGGATTACTCACAATTGAAGTTGGCAAGGAGAGACTTTTTTTCTTTTTGTTTATAAAATTTCTTTCCTGGTGGTCATGGAGAATTGGCGGAGCTGCTCTTAAGAAAATTATCAGAGCTCAGGATGAGCCCCATCTCATTAAGAACCTCACAACAGCATTGTCAGCCAGGGAGAGCAAAGGGTGCTCTTTACCTTCTTGATTCTTGTTCCTGACTCGCCTCTACTTTTATTTTGTCACTTCCTTCCCTGGCCACAAAGATCAATACTTGGGCCTGGCACAGATTCCTGCAACATTTTCAAATCACTCCCCAGCATGATGAAAGGTTGGTTTTCAAAAAACACAGTGTTCTCAGAACACAAGGCCAGCAAAATGGCTAATTTAATCTCGAGACACCAGGAATTAAAGGAGTGCTATCAATGCAACACAGACAATCATTTCTTTTCGTACTCTGTTTCAGAGTCAGCTCAAAGCAAACTAGGGAGGGGCAAGGAGTAGAATCAGGAAGTCGGCCAGCTGGACGATTCAGCAGAGCAGATCTCCACTGCAACAGAGAGAATTGGCCACAGCAAGCAAAAGGATCAGAAGTACAATACCTGGCAGGGATCAATAAAGCCGTAGCAGGGGGATTGGGGGGGCAGTCATTTCTGGAAAAGACTGAGCTATCTCCGCAGTCAGTTCTTAAGAGCTCCCAAAAGGCACGATGGGCACTGACATTTCATGAGTTCTGCCAAAAGAGCCCGGAGACACAGCTGGGGCCTCTGACGATAGCTCTTGCAGCAATCAAAGGTCTTGAGGCAGCCGAGAAGCCGGGCTTTCTTCTTCCTTAAAAAAAAAAAAAAGTGATGTGTGGTGTTTCAGCATAAAAATTATCAAAGTAATATCCTCTTCAGCAAAGGCTTAAAATATCCACTGAAAGCTCTTTGTAATCAATAATATAGATCTCATTATGGGGCCTGCATTAAAGAGGTAGGAGCTATGTTAACTTTACAACTTCCTTGGGGGGGGGGGAAGAACAGAGAGAAATTCACCATGTGTGTGTTTTGATGCAGCTCAAGTGAGTCTGCATGCTATAGCAGAAGTGGTACATAGCACCTGTCCCCTACCCTCTATTGGGCTCTCCTGGGATTTTTACATGATATTCACTTCTTTTAGTGGTGGTAAAACAGAGGCTTGCTTGCTGAAGTGGGTTAGGATAAGTCTGTCCAGGAATGTATGGTTGAGTCAGGCTACCATTGAGGTCTTTTACCTGACTGCTAAATCAGTCCTGGGTTAGCTGTTGTATGCTAGGTAAGAGATTCTGTTAAGGCCAGTAGTGCAGAAATGGCTTAACTTGGATGAAAAGACCTGGACAGTCTCATCTAAATATTCCTCAGTTATCTTCTCCACAAATGCTGTAAAGAAGCCATAAACAACTGAAGTTCCTTTCTTTGAAACTGTTATTATGACCAGATACCCAGACTGAATGTTGCTGTCAGGCCAGTATGATTCCTCCACGCAGACACACCATTCCCTATTCCTAACTGTCTTCAAGGTCCCTAATTCTCTCCAATTTCTTATAAATCCTATTTGGCCTTGCCTCAGTCCTTTACATGAAAGGAAGTGAAAAGCCTTCAATTATTAACATCTCTGAGCTATTTTGAGATAATTGCACATTCGTATGCAGTTTTGAAGAATAACAGAGTTCCATTGTGCCCCTTACCTAGTTTCCCCTATGCTATCACCTTGCAAGATTCTTGCCCAGTTACTTTTCTAATAGAGGCAACACTGTCCCATTGCTGAAGCCAGGGAAGACATAAGTGGGCAGATGAGGATGGGTGTGAAAACTTAAGAATGGGTTTTTCAAAGTTAACTTAAATGTGAGAGAGACTTTCAGTGGTGACAGGATTAAAGAGATGTGAGGAGTTCTCTGACTTAGCTTGCTTTGCTCTGCTCTGCTAAGGAATTTTCTGCCACTATGTAGTTTAGGTATGCAGGTGGCTGTGCACCCTTATTTTGTTTCTGTTGTGATACAATACCCAGACGAAAAGCAGCTTAGAGGAGAAAGGGTTTATTTTAGTTCACAACTGCAGATTACAGTTTTTCCGTTTTACCATGGAAATTAGATTAAAGGAGGTACACATTTGAACAGCTAAACCTAGTCAAGAGCAGAGACATAAGTGACAGCATGTATACTCATTCCTCAGCTAGCTTTCTTCACTTTAACTGAGTCCGGGCCTCCGACACAGAAATGGTGCCACAGTGGGGTGGGTCTTCCCACATTAATTAACGCAGTCAAGATCATCTCCCACAGATATCCCTTAGGCCAACCTGATGTAGACAACCCCTTTTTGTGACTCTTTCTAAGTTATTCTAAGTTGTGTTACGTTGTTAATTAAAACGAGCCATCATAGTATGTATTGGTTATGTGCAAATTCTATACATTTTTATATGAGGGAATTGAGCATCTATGGAGTGTTTTGAAATTCAAATGTATAGCTTAGCATGTACTACAATGGGTTTCTTTATAGCATCCTCATACGTGTATGCCATTATACCTTATTTTCATTCATTACCTTTCCTGCTGCCCTCTCTCATCCCTACTGCCCCTTCCAGGTACTTCACTTTTTCTACCCAGTGCTCTCTTCTGCCTTCATCTTTTTGTTTTTTAAGATTTATTTATCACATGAATATACCATTGCTGTCTCCAGACACACCAGAAGAGGGTATCAGATCCCATTACAAATGCTTGTGAACCACCATGTGGTTGCTGGGAATTGAACTCAAGACCTTTGGAAGAGCAGTCAGTGCTCTTAACCACTGAGCCGTCTCTCCAGCCCCCGTTCTGCCTTCTTACCACACATATTCCTATTGCCCAACTCCATTAAACTTTTTCTTCCCCTCTCATAATCTCTTCTAGTTTTGTGACCTGCCCACATATATTAATATTCATATATAATCACATGCATACATAATTTTAATTTTATATGTGTGAGTGAGAGATGGTTTATTGTTTTTGAGATTAGATGTGAGATCTCTAGCATAGCTTTTCGGCTAAAGTTTGCTTTGGCTAATTGGAGTCTTTTGTGATTCCACGTGAATTTCAGTATTATTTTTCTAGTTCTGTGATGCCTATTACTGGGATTTGGATGGGGAGTGCATTGAACCTGTAGATTATGCTGGGTAATATAATCATTTGCACAACATCAATTCTGCCAATCTGTGAGCATGGAAGTTTCCCCCATTTTCTAGGGTACTTTTCAGGTTTTTTCTTCAATGTCTTCAGGTTTTTTCTTAGTATGTTTATCATTGGTGTATAGGAAGGCTGCTAATTTTCGTATGTGGAATTTTATCCTTTTACTTGGCTGAAAGTGTTTATTAGGTCTAAGTTTTCTGATGGAATTTTAAGGTCCACTGTGGAAGAGGCCATGCTTTTTTTCATCCTTTAACTCTTTCACAGTTTTATACATGTGCATAATGAATTTTACTTGAGAATACTTTTCATTTTTTCCTTACATCCTCCTCCTTCAAAAGCAAACTGCTTTTTCGAATTTTATTTTTCTTTGTTCTTGAGAATTTTGCATTTATATACATAGTGCAATATAATCATATCCAACCCCCATTTTCTACCTTCAACTCCCATATACCCCAACATGTCCCCTTCTAACTTCATATTTTTTCTCCTTTTAAAAAATTACACTTTAAGTCCAATTAGTGCTATATGTGCACACACACACACACACACACACACACACACACACACACACACACAGAGAGAGAGAGAGAGAGAGAGAGAAAGAGAGAGAGAGAGAGAGAGAATGATGATGATGATGATGATGATGATGATGATGATGATGATGATGCTTGGGACCATCCACTGGAAAGTGGAAAATCTACCTAATTAAACATTCCCAAAAACAATGATTCTTCCTCTGCTATCAGCTGACAAGTGCCAGTCAATCTTCCTTAAGAAAGAAGACCTCCCTCATCTATGCCCGAATTTTGGTTAACTTAAATTTCTGCAGATAATGGCATCTACTAAGAGTTCATGAATGCAGTAGTTTTGTCTTGTCTAGAAGACAGCATTTTACTCCATTCTCTCCCATTCTCCAGCTCTTACTTACACTCTTTCCTTCTCTTTGTCTGTGGCATTGCCTGAGCCTTGGTAGGATTGGGTGGGAGGTGGGAAGGAAGGGGACAGTGGTAGTGGTAGAGGAAACCCAGTGGCCAAAAAACATAAAGAAACTAAAGGAGAAAAATATTGCTCAATAGTGGAAATACAAGCTAAGTTGCATAGATATATGAAAGAGAATAATAAAAAAAAATGACTTTATTTTGAACAGGGTCTTATGTAGCCCTGACAAACTCAGATATCCATTTTCCTCTGCCTCCTGAGTGCTGAGGTTAAAGGCATGAGCTACCACACCCAGCTTGCAAAATGCTTTTAAAATCCTGCTAAAGCTATAGTAAAGCAGAAAGAATCACAGGAGATAAGATAAAATGAAGAAACTGAAAGGGAGAGAAAAAGATGGGGCGCTGAGGTAGCTTCTTTCTGGCTTCTTGAAAATTGGACCCTGGATGATATGCATGGAGTTTGGAGGAGTGTCAATGGAACCTGTAAATTCTGGCCCTTCCTGTGATTCACGTGAAGTCAGCCAGAGCGGTCTTCACTTTGTTAATTTTCCTTCTTTGAGTACTAGGGGCCTCTGCTGGCCACATTTAACTTTGCAGTTTGTGGGTTGGGCACGATCTCAGTACTGAGACTGGGCAGATGGTCTCCCCTCAAGAGGCTGTAGTGGGGTGTGTGTTAGAGGTGGGGGAAGCAATTTCAGCACTGAGATTGTTGCAGTGCTTTCAAGACCTCTTAAGTATTAATCACCCCACCGGAAGGATGCAACTGTGCGTACCAAGTCTCAAGCTCTATTGGTGGTGCTTTGCTCCAGAATTGGATTCATCTGCTCACCTCAGGCCTCAGTCCTTTCAAACTCTGAGGGCAGTTCTCTGTTGGTAAGATCTATTTTGAGTCTCCAAGTGCAGGACTGACTTTCCCCATGCACTCACTGGGAAGCCTGGACTGAAGCTCCTGCAGAACCTCTCTGGGTCTTTTTTTTACTCAGGAGCTATGGTAGGTCAAATCGAGGCTCTCTGGCCTGTACATGTTTCCTGATTGGAGGCTCTTAGAGTGTCTCAGTTTTTAACAATAGATTATCTCCTAACATGGTAGCTGGATGCTCCCCTGCTAGTCACAGAGCAGACTGAATGGATTTTTTTTTCTCTGTACTGCTGAGCTGTACAGTAGAGGGATCACTGCCCCATGAAAAGCCAGAGGTAGATCTGGGACTTGTAAGGGCTTTGGGCTTGTCCTTAGGACGAGACATACCTTTTAGATGTGGCTTCTGACTTCCCATTGTACTAGGAAATGGTATAGCCAAAACTGTGCTCAGCTTTCAGGCCAGGCATCATTGTTTCTGTTCTCTTTTGGTACCTTTTAACTTCCTTTGTGGATTTCTCTCTTTTGGGTGTAGTCAAATTTCTCTCATTGTGATACCGTCCTTCACTCAGTTAACAAAGAGGCTGCCTCTCATCTGCTATCTTATCTGGAATTCAGCATCCACAGAGCTTAATCCTTGTGGCAGACAGGGAGTCCTAGACCCCCATGACTAACAAAGAAAGACTGCATTTTTACCCCATTCATTCCTGGGAAAAGAGACGTTTTGATTGTGGTCCAATAAAGAAATTTCCCATCTGGAAAGAAAAAACAGGCCAACTATTGGGATTTTATTCTCTATCTTCACATAGAATATTTCATCAACCTCTTATTATGATATGAGAACAAATGAGTTTTAGAGGAGACAATTAAATGCATTTTACTTGTTCATCATTGGTTATAAAGCAAGAAAGCATATTTCTTACTATTTGTGTGTACATTTGTGAGTATGTAATATGTTTATGGACACATGAATGTCATGGTACATGGGTGGAGGTCAGAGGACAATTTTGTACACTTGGCCCTTTCTAATCTTTTAAAAAAGGTTTATTTATTTATTTTATGCTTATAAGTACACTGTGTCTGTCTTCAGACACCAGAAGAGTGCATCAAATCTTATTATAGATAATTGTGAGCCACCATGTGGTTGCTGGGAATTGAACTCAGGACCTCTAGAAAAGCAGTCAGTGCTCTTAACCACTGAGCCATCTCTCCAGCCTGGCAATCATCTTTTCTTCCTACCATGTGTGCTCCAGGAATGAAATTGAAGTTGTCAGCTGTAGTAGAAAGCTCTCCCACCCTCTGAGCCATCTTACCAGTCCAAGGAAAGTGTCTTAAGAGACTAGAGTAATGGACAGCGTTTCATTCCCAGATAACCACTTTAAGGATTATTTATCTCCTGTACCAGTCTCTTGATTTCAGGGTGTATAAACCTTAACTTTGGATATATAAACATTTTCTCTCATGGGAGGGGCATGCTAGTGAGTTGCTTGGGGAGCATTGTCTTATGCTATTTATGTAGATTTTGTCTACAGATTTGACACTCATTTTAATGTGCTAATTCCCCTATATTTCAACGTAGAATATGCTTATTCTTCCTAGAATTGAGAAACATGAACATAAGTTTGACTCAGTTCCACCTGAAAGAAATCCACGAAGACATCCAAGGCTACAGGAACAAGAATTTAAGGAAATCTTATGAAAATCATTTTCTTCCAAAATTCAAGGTAGTTGAAATCCAGATTCTATCTAGGATATTCCCCAGGGTTGTGGAGGCAACCTCCTCTATTTGACAGTTTCAAGAGTCTATCTCTTCCCCTGTCTTCACTCCTACCACATTAAGCACACAGAGCTCTGGAGCAACAAGAAACACAATTGGATTTGGGGTTGAGGTGATAGAGGAAACGTACAGAAACACCTAATTTATAATGTACCATGAAAGACTATGATGTTAATGCCCAAAGAAAGGTTTCAAGTTCACTATTTTTAACTGTGTTCTGTACATTACAGACAAGCTGAAGGGAAACAAGAGCACATAATATCACTTGATATGCTAAATGATATTCTAGCCAGACATGGTGGCATATGTTGGTAATTCTAATACTGAGGGTTCTAATATAGCAAGAGCCTCTTTCAAACCAAGCAATCAACAAACAGTAGAAACAATATCTTTCCATTTTCTCAACTGTGGCCATGGCTAAAGGTTTAAAGAACTGTTGCTCTAACTGTAGGTGTTACAGTCATAATCAAGGGAGTGAAAGAGCAAAGGGAGAAGACAGGTAAGATTTCCCCTTTCCTAGGTTGTTACAATGAGGGGCTCTATAGGAAGCCCCACTTTTGTAGGTGATCTCATAAATACTTGTTTAGAGCATAAAAATCTTTTTCTTTAATGCTTGGCATCAGATCCCTTAGAAATGGGCTAATGGGTGGTTGGGAGTCACCATGTGAGTGCTGAGAACTGAACCTGGTTCCTCTACAAGAGCAGCTAGTACTTAGCCACTGAGCCATCTTTCCAACCCCTGTATTTATACTTATTCATTTCCCTCTATCTTCATCCTTAGTCCTTGGTCCTCCTCTCCTCCATTTCCTTTTCCAGATACTTTCCCTCCTTCTTACATTCTTATTCTTATTTGTGTGTTTGTGGGGGAAGATTAAAAATATACTCAGTATTTTAAAGAATATTTTATTAATTATAGTCACTGTGTTGGACAGTAAATCTCTTGAATTTCTTTCTTCTAACTCCAACTTTGTACCCTTTGGCATCATCTAGTCTTATCCCTCTCACTGCAACTCCCATAAGCTCATTCTATCCTTTGCTTCTACAGTGTTATTAGATTACACTCATAGCTTATTCACTTGACATAACGTCCTCTGAGTTCATCCACGTTGTTGAGAGTGACAGGATTTCTTTGTTTTAATGTTGGAATAGTATTCTATTATGCATATAGACCACATTTTCTTTATTTTATTCATACACTGATGGACATGTGTATTTACTCATTTTATGGGTATGGTGTGTTTTGTTTCAATAAATATGGAGTGAGGATTTCTCAATACACTGATTTAGTTTCATATATATGTATATGTATGTATATATGTATGTATATGTATATCAAATCACTTGCTCATTTGGTCATTCCAGTTTTAATTTTTCTGAAGATGATTAGAACAAAGAATAAGTATGCATAGTGTCTGAGGGTTTCTATTGCTGTGAAAAGATATCATGACTACAACTACTCTTATAAAGGAAAACATTTAATTAGGGCTGGATTACAGGTTCAGAGCATTTAGTCCATTAGTCTCATGGTGGTTTGAGTGAAAATGGCCCCCCATAGACTCAGAAGGACTGGCACTCTTAGGAGATGCGGCCTTGTAGGAGTAGGCATGGTTTTGTTGTATAAAATATGTCACTGGGGGTGGGCTTTGAGGTATCAGATCCTCAAGCCAGGCCCTGTGTCACTATCTCTTCCTGCTGCCTGCTGATTCAAATGTAGAGCTCTTGGTTCTTTCTCTAGCTTCATGTCTGCCTGAACTCTGCCATGTTTCCCACTATGGAGTAAGCCTATGAACTAACTGTAAACCAAACCCCAATTAAATGTTTGCCTTTATAAGAGTTGTCTTGGTCATACAGTCGGTCATACAGTCTCTTCACAGCAGTGGAAATCCTAACAGGCAATTGGAATGACTAGAAGCATGATTACACACAGGCAGACATAGTGCTAGAGAGGGAACTGAGAATTCTACACCTGGATCAGCAGGCAGCAGAGAGAAACACGAGACACTAGATTTGGCTTGACCATGAAACCTCAAAGCCCATGCCCAGTGACACACTTTCTCCAACAAGGTCATACACACCTACTAATTATGCCCCTCCCTATAAGCCTATGGGGACAATTTTCATTCAAAAGACCACACATATGAATGAAAATCCACAATAAAACTTAATGCTTTGTGTGCTAACCGGAAGAATTAAACTTGCAAATTCGAATAACCTTGAAGTGATATTTTTACCTGGACACATTGCAGGTATGAACAATGGCAGGTTCCTATCAGGAGGCAAGCAGGAAACAGGGATGGGCATCTATCAATATAAAGCAGAACAAGGAACATGTATACCTATCTGTATATCTATAAAATTGTATGGTCTGAGGAGAGACTTTGGACCGATTATTTACAACATTTGGGAGAGGTGGTGATAAAATGTGTAGTTCTTATCTAGAACCATGGCTCTAAGCTTCAGAACAAACGTATTTAAATTTTAGCCGTTAACAACCATGACCTTGATAGATTTCTGTTGTCATTGTAGGTACATGTACATTTCTCATGCTTACAGTAGAGGCTAGGGCTATTTAAAGATGAAGTGAAACAATATTTTCATGCCTTTCCCTCTACTAACCAACTCTACAATTTCTAGCACAGAGACCACAGTGGGATTCCTTTCATGATTTCGAAGTAGAGAAAAAAACTATTATCAGCCCATAAAGAAGAAGAGACTTAGATGCAACAAAAAGAATCACCTCTTAGGTTATATTTTTCTTGTAGAGCATTGGCTCCACAAGGAATGGGCTCTGTGTTCTAGTGCCATATATTAAAAAGGAAGAACATGACAGATGTGCTAACTCCTAAAGGGGCTTGTGACTATCAAAAATGACACATGCCTTGATTTTAAAAACACTCCTTCTAACAAGTCTTATGACATAATATAACTCTCACATTCCCATCAGCTTCCATGCAATTTTGGAGGATGACATTGAATGATCTGACACAGAAAGTAATAGGGAAACTATAAAGTTGTCAGGAGCTCTTGACATGTTCTTGCTGTCATTGGCCTTCAGCAATACATTCAGTACTCCAATATACACAAAACCTTACTCAGATAACTTAGATACCATGCTACAATTCCAAATTGTTTATATTTCAACATTCATATTCTTCTTAGTCTCTATTACATTGTAGGGCCAGAGTGGTCTTTAAATAAAATGAACATGCTTTGATGGAATTTATATTCAATGGTCATATAGATTTATACTTTTGAATAGGATTCTTAAAGTTTCTCATGCCTAAAGAGGGGTGTCTCTAGACTGTGAATCTCATGCCTGATGCACTGAACAATTAGGCCAGAGCAGCTATTTGTGGTCAGGCAGAAGCGCTAATGGAAGTGTCTGATTGCATGGGTTCCATGCAACCATCTCACCCATAAGTAACACTGTACTTAAGGGTTGAATCACAGGAAGGATCTTATTGGTCACTTTGAATTCATCCAGCACAGAATCTGAAAGAGGAGTGAGGATTGAAGAAACAGGGACATATTTAACTGAGAAAAATAGAAACTAACCAGAAACACGATCACCTTCTTTAAATATTTAAAGGACTATCAGACTCAAAAGGATATATTTTTATACTGTGTTGACTTATAAAGCATACAAGTTGCCAAAGTAGGGATTCAATCCAGGGTGAAAAGGGACATTTCCAACAAAAGAAGTTGCATATTTACAAGAGTTACTTATCTCAGCAGGCAAGAGTCATGTACAGGAGTGGAAGAGAGTCACTAGGGATTTTTGCTTTAGATTGGATAACAGACTGATTTCTTTACAAAGATTCTCTTTCTCTATCTCTGGCTCTGTCTCTGTTTCTCTGTCTCTCTCCTCCTCCCTCTCTGTGTCTGTCTCTGTCTGTCTCTGTCTCTCTGTCTCTCTGTCTCTCTCTGTCTCTCTCCCTCTGTCTCTCTCTGTCTCTCTCTCTGTCTCTCTCTGTCTCTCTGTCTCTCTGTCTCTGTCTCTGTCTCTCTCTCTCTCTCTCTTTCTCTCCCCGTGTGTGTGTGTGTGTGTGTGTGTGTGTGTGTGTGTGTGTGTGTGTGTGTGTGTTTTCAGGGTGCATGTACTTGTACATGTGTTTGTGTAGGTGCCCTGGGAAGCCAGAAGAAGTCATTAGGTTCCCCTGGATCTGGATCTGGATCTGGATCTGGATCTAGATCTGGAGCTGTATCTGGATCTGGAGCTGTATCTGGATCTGGAGCTGTATCTGGAGCTGTATCTGGAGCTGGAGCTGGAGCTGGAGCTGGAGTTGGAACTGGATCTGGATCTGGAGCTGGAGCTGGAGCTGGACCTGGAGCTAGAGTTTCAGGCAGCTGATAGCTCCTCAATCTTGGGTGCTGTGAACTGAACTTAGGTCTTCTAGAACAGCAGCAAGCACGCTGAAGCACTCAGTCATTTCTTCAGCTCTGCAGTTTAGATTTCTATAAACATCTCTGCTGACCCCCTGAGTTCACTTTTACACCCACAGCGCTCTTCAGAAAGAAAATGTTTGTCAAGTGTCATAGTACATGTCTTTAATCCTAGCAATGAAGAGGCTGAGCTGGGAGGATCATGGGTTTCTAGCCACCCTGGACTATATAATGACATCTGCTTCAGAAAATACTTGGAAAGGTGAGGCAGTAGCCTCTAAAACATTTCATTCTTTTTATTACATTTTAGGCATTGAGGGCATTACTAGATTGTTGTTAAGAGTTTTGTGTATCCTAGTAGCTTAAGTAAGTTTTCTAACAGAGCCACTCAGAGGACTGTTATGTTTTGATGAAATTTTGATATGTACTCCCTTTTGTTATGTGATCCACTGACATGAAGGACACAGTTTCAAGCTCTGCTTTCAAAGCACAAAGTGTCTTTTTTCGAGCCCATGTTTTTTAATACCTGTGCTCCAAACAGAGAAAGCAGGTAGCCACTTACATACCAGGGCCCCTGAATTTTATTCCTTAACTCATAGTTCCCTGGTACTGACATATGGCACTCTCCTCTGTTCTCCCACTTGCCTAGCAACAGGCCAACAAAGGCTGGTTAAAGCAGACTAGAGGCCACAGGTTCCCTGGTTCTGAGGCATAGAACACAGACTGTCACTTAACTCTCTCTTCTCTAAACTTGAACACATTTTGCCCAAACAGAGAGGATATCTCTTTTCATCAACTTTTAGCATACAATGCTGAGTATGACATGTATTATACATGTATCTATCGCATTCAGGTAAATGAAATCAGCACAACACAAAAGGCATAAGTAACCTTGTCTCTTGTCACCAAAGAAGGGAAGGAGAGGAAAAATCCTTTAGTGGTCTGAGCTGATCAATATTGGACTCTCAGGCAGGAAATTGTGGTGTGCTCATGTAGAGAGCTTCTCAGACATAGTTCACATCAGCCTTGGAGCCAGACATCCTGACACAGGCTAACATAATGGCTCACAGGCATTGAATGGCTTCTTGAATTGCAGTCTAAATTCTCCCACAATATCCCCAACTCAGAAGTCCCTTTACAAAGCAAACTGAAGATGAAAGGGGATAAAATAGCTCTAAGTAAGTTTTTAGCCTCCTAATTCAGACGAATTACAACCCAGGGAATTAAGAAAGCTCAGAAATGAGATGATGACAGAATTATTGTTTACCTCTTTTGGGTGGGAAATTGACAAACTAAATAGAGAAAGCTGAGAGGACAAAGTAGATAGAAAGCCATTTTCACGAGGGGGAAGGGGATAGCTTTCACATACTGTGGCTAGATGACCTTGACATTGATTTTTCAGAGATGTTAAAAAATGCACTTAGAGAATAATGTATTTATTCATAGCAAATGTTGTAGTTCTTAGGACTGAGTCTGGGCTCATGAGGAAGAAATGAAGTGAAACTAACTTCATTTTCTTATTTTCTTGTTTTCATTTTCATGTTTTCTTAATTATGATATCATCACAATAAACCAAAAAATATATCAGAGTCAGTATAATTTTTAAAACAAACTTGGTTATGTGTAATTTATGTCCATAAAACTGCAGCCATTTAAACTGTGTGGCATTAGGAGTGAGACAGCTGAACAGGTAAAGGTGGTTGCTGATGGGCTTCTCAACCTGAGTTCCACTCCTGCATCTCACATAGTGGAAGGAGAGAACCTAGCCTCTTAAATTGTCCTCTGATTTCCACGTGAGACCTGTGGCCCATACTTTCCTCCCAGCCAAAATAAATAAATGTAAAAAATCCATTTTAAGATGCGTGTACCCATGTATGCATGACTGCATTCAGAAAGAGAGAACGTTTTTATTGTTCTAGAATCTAATCTTGTAACCCTTGATTCTGAAGCTTCCCCCAGTTCCTGGTCCCAGACAAGCAAGCATTTCCCTTTTACCACTCTAATAGTTGTTAGTTTTCTAGAATTTCTTGCAACTGGAGTTTTGCTATCTCTAAATTTTTATATTTGGCTTTTATATACTACCTATTTGATGAAATTGCACATATTTAATAATAAAACTTTATTAGTGACTGCACTTGGCAAGGTGCTAACTAATGATCAATTCCAATATGACAAGAATTTTTACTGTCAGTCACAGGGATGTGTCTTTGGTGTCCTTCGGATTTAATTATTTTTTGAGACAGGGGCTCTCTGTATAGCCCAGGCTGAACTTGACTTCACTGTGTAACCCTAACTGTACTTGAATTTACAAATATTCCCTCCCCTCTTAACCTCCTAAGATTACAGTCATGTGCCACTCATTATACACAGTTAACTGATTTTTTTTTTAAAAAAAAGCTGATGGATTAAGTTGCATATATTGATTGAGTACAATATGTTTTGAAATATATATTTATATCTTTCATATATGCATAATGTGAGTGTCTAAATACAGCTAATTAGCATAAGCATTATCAGCCATACCCATCACATCTGTGGTGACATCCCTGAAAATCTGCTTCCATGATTTTCAAAAATGTAATATGCATTGTATATTAGATCATCTGAACTGACTCCTTTGGCATCTTTCCAACTACAGTGACCTAGCTTCTTATAACTGTACTTCTATGAGAGAGATCATGCTGTATTTCCCAGGCATATTTTACTTGACATAGTGTCCTACAGGCTCACAATATTTAGGATGACAAGATTTCTTTCTTTTTAAGGGTTAAATAGTATTCAACTTATATATACTATACACATGCATGTTTATTATAATTCATGGTTACACTACATAGCTTAGTTCCATATTTTGGTTCTTTTGAATAATGCTCAAATGAATATGGGACTATAGATATTTCTTTGGGATACTGACTTTAATTCCTTTGGTGACCTACCCAGAAATAGATGGTTGGTTTACATGATAGTACTATTTTAAGCTTTTTAAAAATATGCCTGTGTGTGTCCAGGTACATGTATGTATGTGTATGTGTAAGATATTTACATGTGTGTGTTCAGAGAACAATCTTGGGTGTCATCTTCAGGAATACCACCTACTTCCTTTGATCAGGGTCTTTTATTAGCTTGGAAATCACTAATTATACTAGACTGGCTGGTCATTGAGCTCAAGGATCCTCCCATCTCATTTCCCCAGCAATTCTCCTCCCCCCTCCCTGGGGATTGGATACAGGTCTTCTCATTTACAAGTACATTATCAATAAATCTATCTTACCAGCTTCTAGTTTAAGAAACTACCAGATTGTTTTTAAAATCGACAACGTTAATTTATATTCTTACCAGCAATATCTAAAATTTGTCTTTATCTATGTCAAGTACATTTGTTATCTCTTGGATTTTTTTTAATAATGACCTAGCAAATACCAACAGGAGCTGCTCAAGTTCTTTGACCAGGTTGCAGTCAAGGTTGTAGGTATAGTTGATTTTGCTAAGTTTCTTCTCTCTTCTATTTTGTATATTAACTACTTACTGGATTGTGAATTTCAACCATTTTCTCCTATGAATGACCAGGTTGCAGTCAAGGATGTAGGTATAGTTGATTTTCCTAAGTTTCTTCTCTCTTTTATTTTGTATATTAACTACTTACTGGATGTATGAATTTCGACCTCATTTTCTCCCCTTTCATAGGTTGTCTTTTCAGTCTGTTTTTTGTTTCCTTTATTGTGTGGTAACCTCATTGATACAGCTTAATTTGTGTATTTGTGCTTTCGGTGTCATATTCAAAGAATTATTGCCCATACCAATATCATGGACCTCTTCCTTCCTGTTTTCTACTAAAAAATATAGGTCATGGTATTCCACTTGAATATTCAGTTTGAGGTGTTTACTGTTATGTGAGAGATACAGATCTAGTTTTATTTTCTACATGTGAAACATCCAGGTTTCTCAGCACCATTTATTGAAGAGGCATTTTGGGGGGATTTTTGTTGAAAGTCAGTTCGCTTCTCACTGCTTTTGAGTTTAGCAATTATTTTCATTGTCTTTAATCTTTTTTATAGTTCAGTCATTATCTCCCTCTCAGTCATCCCTCTCACAGTTCCTCAGCCCATACTTCCTCCCGCCCCCAACCCTTGTCTCCAAGAGGATGTCCCCACCCTCCACCCCCACCCTACCAGACCTCTCCACTCCCTGGGGCCTCAGGTCTCTTGAGGGTTAGGTGCATCTTCTCTAACTGAACCCAGACCTGGGAGTCCTCAGCTGTATGTGTTGGGGGCCTCATCAGCTGGTGGATGCTTCCTGGTTGGTGATCCAGTGTCTGAGAGATTTCAGGAGTCCAGGTTAATTGAGACTGCTGGTCCTCCTACAGGGTTCCTCTCTTCCTTAATTTCCTCCAGCTTTTCCCTAATTCAACCACAGTGGGCACCAGCTTCTGTCCATTGCTTGGGTGTAAGTATCTGCATCTGACTTGTTCAGCTGGCTGTTGGGCCTCTCAAAGCCACATAGTCAATAGGACAAATTGGCAACCTACAGATTGGGAAAAAATTCTTCGCTAATATCCAAAATATATAAAGAACTCAAAAAGCTAACCTACAAAAAACAAAACAGCCCAATAAAAATGGGGTATAGAACTAAACAGAGAATTCACAACAGAGGAATATTGAATGGCTGAGAAGCACCTAAAGAAATGGTCAACATCCATAGTCATCAGGGAAATGCAAACCAATACAACCTTGAGATTCCACCTCACACCAGTGAGAATGGCTAAAATAAAAAAACTCAGGTGACAGTAGATGCTGGTGAGGATGTGAAGAAAGGGAAACACTCCTCCATTGCTGGTGGGATTGCAAACTGGTACAACTACTCTGGAAATCAATCTGGAGGTTCTTCAGAAAATTGGAAATAGATCTACCTGAAGACCCAGTTATATCACTTTTGGGCATATACCCAAAAGATGCCCCACTGTCCCACAAGGACACTTGCTCAAATATGTTTCTAGCAGCTTTATTCATAATAGCCAGAAACTGAAAACAACCTAGATGTCCCTCAACTGAAGAATGGATAAAGAAATTATGGTTCATTTACACAATGGAATACTATTCAGCTATTTAAAACAAGGACATCATGAATTTTGCAGTCAAATTGATAGAACTAGAAAATATTGTACTGAGTGAACCCAGACCCAAAAGGACATGTACTCACATATAAGTGGTTATTAGCCATCAAATACAGGATGCCCTACATACCCAAAGAAGCTAAACAAGAAGGAAGGCCCGAGTTAGGATGTTTGGATCTCCTTTAGAAAGGGAAATAAAATAGTCATAGGAGGCAGATGGAAGGAGAGAACTGGGTAGGTGAGGGTATGGAAAAGGGAATGGGGGGTTCAGGATCAGGTGTTACGGGAGACAGGAGAATGAACAGAAATTGTCAGCTGGTGGGGGGCATCTCTAGGATGTGCCAGAGACCTGGGATGTAGGAGGTTTACAGGGGTCTGTGTAGGTGAATTTAGCTGAGACTCTGAGCAGTGGGGGACCTGAAGTGGCCACAGTGGAGGGATAAGAAAAGCAACTCGCCTCCAACACTTTCAACCCAAAGTTTATCCTATCTACAAGAAACAAGGACAAATATGGGGCAGAGACTGAAGGAATGGCCAACCAATAACTAGTCCAACTTGAGACCCATCCTACTGGCAAGCACCCATTCCTGAAACTATTAATGATACTCTGTTGTACTTGCAGACAGGAACGGAGCATGGCTGTTTTCTGAGAGGCTCTACACAGCAGTCAATGGAAACAAATAAAGAATCCCACACCAAACTTTGGACAGAATTTGGGGAGTCTTATGGAAGAGTTGGGGGAAGAACTGAGGAACCCAAAAAGGACAGGGACTCCACAGGAAGACCAACAGAGTCAACTAACCTGGATTCTTGGTGGCTCCTAGAATCTGAACCACCAACCAAAAAGCAAACACGGGCTAGATCTAGGCATCCCTCCAAACCCCTACCCCCGCATATATGTAGCAGGTGTGCAGCTCAGGAACTTTAGCCCCAGTTCCCCAACAACTGGAGAAGGGGCTATCTCTAAAGCTTGTCTATGGATCTGGTTCCCCTAACTGGGCTGCCTTGTCTGGCCTCGGTGGGAGAGAACCCTCCTAACCCTTCAGAGATTTGACATGCCAGGGTGAAGGGATACCCAGGGGAGCTCTGCCATCTCAGAGAAGGGAAGTGGAGAGATGGTGGGGGGACAGATTGTGTGAGGGGGAGATCGGGATGTAAAGTGAAAAATTATAACCCATCCAACATAAGAGATACAAGATAATATAATATTAGCATGTGAGTCATGCTTTAAAAAACAAAGGAAAATCACACAATTACTTAAATAAATCCTGGAAAAAAGTTAATAATTCTGTCTTTGATTTGTAAAACTTTACAAAAAGAAAAATTATAACAAGAGTATAAATCATAGAATATCAGTAAATAACTGATACTGGTACACCAAAATAATTATTAGCTAACACTGTTTCAGATGTTCTGAAAAGTACAAACAAGAGCTGAGAAGTTGAATAGAAAGATACCAAAAAACACCCACAAAATATGGCTGATGAAATTTCAACATAGTGGCTAATTTTAAGGAAACAAGTATGTTAAAATGAATATATTTACTTGGCAGCAGAAATAACCAATAAGAAATGATTATGGAAGAAAACAATTTGAAATTGCAGTAAGAACATAAATATTAACATAAATATTAATTTTACAAACACAATATTTTTCATAAATTTGTTGAAAGTCATAAAAGAACCAGTAAAAGGGCTTAGAGATGGGTCAGCAGCTAAAGGTGTTTGGTGCTCTTGCAGAGGACATGAGTTCTGGACCCCAGACTCCATGTTGGATGGCTCACAACCACCAGGAGCTCCAGTTCCAGGGTACCTCATGCTTTTTTCTGCTTCTGCAGGTGCTTATATGTGCCATACATTCAAACACACACACACACACACACACACACACACACACACTTTAAAAAGGGAATTGGTAAGACAATTGACACACTGGAGAAAACAAAGAGGAAAGATATATGACTAACACGAGAAAACTTTAATTTGTTATCTTGGAAATCAAAATAATGGAAGTTGAGTTCCCAGAAGACATAGCTTCGCACTGGCTGCAGGTTAGAGTAGAAAACACTCTTGTGTGCTTTTGGTATGATTATGAATGTGCACCACCCTTTTGTAAGCAAGACAACTTAAAAGCCCAAGAATGGTGTGTTCTTTTAAAGAAAATGGCTCATTTCCTAAAAATAACACAAAATGCAGATAAAGATTTATGTAGAAAAAACGATTTAAGTAGAGAGATATTGGTTTCAGTATCTGTTCTAGGAGTAAAAGCTCAGAAGAGGAGAAAAATTTAGCAAACTTCAAAATCCCTGCACCGGAGTTTCTATGCAGCTTTCAAAATGTATTTATAAATATTTTTTTAATGGTAAGAGGAAATGCTTATAACACAAAAGGTTACCTGAAAAACTATACACCCCTGAATGTACATAATGTGTTTTCAAATATCTCAACATACATGAATAACTAGGTAAAAAGACGGTGCACAATGTGTTAACTCTCTGTGGTGAACTATAGTGAATGTTGTAATTTTTTTATATTTTCTCAAGTCCTTATAATGAATATAGATTACTTTATTTTACTGTTAGAAAAGGATTTTCCGACCGCCGGAACCTGAAAGAAACAGACCAGATAAACAGTTCTCTGCACCCAAATCCCGTGGGAGGGAGAGCTAAACCTTCAGAGAGGCAGACAAGCCTGGGAAAGCAGAAGTGACTGCTCCCTGCACACACATCTCGGACGCCAGAGGAAAAAGCCAAAGACCATCTGGAACCCTGGTGCACTGAAGTTCCCGGAAGGGGCGGCACAGGTCTTCCTGGTTGCTGCCGCTGCAGAGAGCCCGTGGGCAGCACCCCACGAGCGAACCTGAGCCTCGGGACCACAGGTAAGACCAAATTTTTTGCTGCAAGAAAGCTGCCTGGTGAACTCAAGACACAGGCCCACAGGAACAGCTGAAGACCTGTAGAGAGGAAAAACTACACGCCAGAAAGCAGAACACTCTGTCCCCATAACTGACTGGAAGAGAGGAAAACAGGTCTACAGCACTCCTGTCACACAGGCTTATAGGACAGTCTAGCCACTGTCAGAAATAGCAGAACCAAGTAACACTAGAGATAATCTGATGGCGAGAGGCAAGCGCAGGAACCCAAGCAACAGAAACCAAGACTACATGCCATCATCGGAGCCCAATTCTCCCACCAAAACAAACATGGAATATCCAAACACACCAGAAAAGCAAGATCTAGTTACAAAATCATATTTGATCATGATGCTGGAGGACTTCAAGAAAGACATGAACACACTTAGGGAAGCACAGGAAAACATTAATAAACAAGTAAAAGCCTACAGAGAGGAATCGCAAAAATCCCTGAAAGAATTCCAGGAAAACACAATCAAACAGTTGAAGGAATTAAAAATGGAAATAGAAGCAATCAAGAAAGAACACATGGAAACAACCCTGGATATAGAAAACCAAAAGAAGAGACAAGGAGCTGTAGATACAAGCCTCACCAACAGAATTCAAGAGATGGAAGAGAGAATCTCAGGAGCAGAAGATTCCATAGAAATCATTGACTCAACTGTCAAAGATAATGTAAAGCGGAAAAAGCTACTGGTCCAAAACATACAGGAAATCCAGGACTCAATGAGAAGATCAAACCTAAGGATAATAGGTATAGAAGAGAGTGAAGACTCCCAGCTCAAAGGACCAGTAAATATCTTCAACAAAATCATAGAAGAAAACTTCCCTAACCTAAAAAAAGAGATACCCATAGACATACAAGAAGCCTACAGAACTCCAAATAGATTGGACCAGAAAAGAAACACCTCCCGTCACATAATTGTCAAAACACCAAACGCACAAAATAAAGAAAGAATATTAAAAGCAGTAAGGGAAAAAGGTCAAGTAACATATAAAGGGAGACCTATCAGAATCACACCAGACTTCTCGCCAGAAACTATGAAGGCCAGAAGATCCTGGACTGATGTCATACAGACCCTAAGAGAACACAAATGCCAGCCCAGGTTACTGTATCCAGCAAAACTCTCAATTAACATTGATGGAGAAACCAAGATATTCCATGACAAAACCAAATTTACACAATATCTTTCTACAAATCCAGCACTACAAAGGATAATAAATGGTAAAGCCCAACATAAGGAGGCAAGCTATACCCTAGAAGAAGCAAGAAACTAATCGTCTTGGCAACAAAACAAAGAGAATGAAAGCACACAAACATAACCTCACATCCAAATATGAATATAAAGGGAAGAAATAATCACTATTCCTTAATATCTCTCAATATCAATGGCCTCAACTCCCCAATAAAAAGACATAGATTAACAAACTGGATACGCAATGAGGACCCTGCATTCTGCTGCCTACAGGAAACACACCTCAGAGACAAAGACAGACACTACCTCAGAGTGAAAGGCTGGAAAACAACTTTCCAAGCAAATGGTCAGAAGAAGCAAGCTGGAGTAGCCATTCTAATATCAAATAAAATCAATTTCCAACTAAAAGTCATCAAAAAAGATAAGGAAGGACACTTCATATTCATCAAAGGAAAAATCCACCAAGATGAACTCTCAATCCTAAATATCTATGCCCCAAATACAAGGGCACCTACATACGTAAAAGAAACCTTACTAAAGCTCAAAACACACATTGCACCTCACACAATAATAGTGGGAGACTTCAACACCCCACTCTCATCAATGGACAGATCATGGAAACAGAAATTAAACAGTGATGTCGACAGACTAAGAGAAGTCATGAGCCAAATGGACTTAACGGATATTTATAGAACATTCTATCCTAAAGCAAAAGGATATACCTTCTTCTCAGCTCCTCATGGTACTTTCTCCAAAATTGACATATAATTGATCAAAAAACGGGCCTCAACAGGTACAGAAAGATAGAGATAATCCCATGCATGCTATCGGACCACCACAGCCTAAAACTGGTCTTCAATAACAATAAGGGAAGAATGCCCACATATACGTGGAAATTGAACAATGCTCTACTCAATGATAACCTGGTCAAGGAAGAAATAAAGAAAGAAATTAAAAACTTTTTAGAATTTAATGAAAATGAAGATACAACATACCCAAACTTATGGGACACAATGAAAGCTGTGCTAAGAGGAAAACTCATAGCGCTGAGTGCCTGCAGAAAGAAATAGGAAAGAGCATATGTCAGCAGCTTGACAGCACACCTAAAAGCTCTAGAACAAAAAGAAGCAAATACACCCAGGAGGAGTAGAAGGCAGGAAATAATCAAACTCAGAGCTGGAATCAACCAAGTAGAAACAAAAAGGACCATAGAAAGAATCAACAAAACCAAAAGTTGGTTCTTTGAGAAAATCAACAAGATAGATAAACCCTTAGCCAGACTAACGAGAGGACACAGAGAGTGCGTCCAAATTAACAAAATTAGAAATGAAAAGGGAGACATAACTACAGATTCAGAGGAAATTCAAAAAATCATCAGATCTTACTATAAAAACCTATATTCAACAAAATTTGAAAATCTTCAGGAAATGGACAATTTCCTAGACAGATACCAGGTATCGAAGTTAAATCAGGAACAGATAAACCAGTTAAACAACCCCATAACTCCTAAGGAAATAGAAGCAGTCATTAAAGGTCTTCCAACCAAAAAGAGCCCAGGTCCAGACGGGTTTAGTGCAGAATTCTATCAAACCTTCATAGAAGACCTCATACCAATATTATCCAAACTATTCCACAAGATGGAAACAGATGGAGCACTACCGAACTCCTTCTACGAAGCCACAATTACTCTTATACCTAAACCACACAAAGACACAACAAAGAAAGAGAACTTCAGACCAATTTCCCTTATGAATATCGACGCAAAAATACTCAATAAAATTCTGGCAAACCGAATTCAAGAGCACATCAAAACAATCATCCACCATGATCAAGTAGGCTTCATCCCAGGCATGCAGGGATGGTTTAATATACGGAAAACCATCAACGTGATCCATCATATAAACAAACTGAAAGAACAAAACCACATGAACATTTCATTAGATGCTGAGAAAGCATTTGACAAAATTCAACACCCCTTCATGATAAAAGTCCTGGAAAGAATAGGAATTCAAGGCCCATACCTAAACATAGTAAAAGCCATATACAGCAAACCAGTTGCTAACATTAAACTAAATGGAGAGAAACTTGAAGCAATCCCACTAAAATCCGGGACTAGACAAGGCTGCCCACTCTCTCCCTACTTATTCAATATAGTTCTTGAAGTTCTAGCCAGAGCAATCAGACAACAAAAGGAGATCAAGGGGATACAGATCGGAAAAGAAGAAGTCAAAATATCACTATTTGCAGATGACATGATAGTATATTTAAGTGATCCCAAAAGTTCCACCAGAGAACTACTAAAGCTGATAAACAGCTTCAGCAAAGTGGCTGGGTATAAAATTAACTCAAATAAATCAGTTGCCTTCCTCTATACAAAAGAGAAACAAGCCGAGAAAGAAATTAGGGAAACGACACCCTTCATAATAGACCCAAATAATATAAAGTACCTTGGTGTGACTTTAACCAAGCAAGTAAAAGATCTGTACAATAAGAACTTCAAGACACTGAGGAAAGAAATTGAAGAAGACCTCAGAAGATGGAAAGATCTCCCATGCTCATGGATTGGCAGGATTAATATAGTAAAAATGGCCATTTTACCAAAAGCAATCTACAGATTCAATGCAATCCCCATCAAAATACCAATCCAATTCTTCAAAGAGTTAGACAGAACAATTTGCAAATTCATCTGGAATAACAAAAAACCCAGGATAGCTAAAGCTATCCTCAACAATAAAAGGACTTCAGGGGGAATCACTATCCCTGAACTCAAGCAGTATTACAGAGCAATAGTGATAAAAACTGCATGGTATTGGTACAGAGACAGACAGATAGACCAATGGAATAGAATTGAAGACCCAGAAATGAACCCACACACCTATGGTCACTTGATTTTTGACAAAGGAGCCAAAACCATCCAATGGAAAAAAGATAGCATTTTCAGCAAATGGTGCTGGTTCAACTGGAGGGCAACATGTAGAAGAATGCAGATCGATCCATGCTTATCACCCTGTACAAAGCTTAAGTCCAAGTGGATCAAGGACCTCCACATCAAACCAGACACACTCAAACTAATAGAAGAAAAACTAGGGAAACATCTGGAACACATGGGCACTGGAAAAAATTTCCTGAACAAAACACCAATGGCTTATGCTCTAAGATCAAGAATCGACAAATGGGATCTCATAAAACTGCAAAGCTTCTGTAAGGCAAAGGACACGGTGGTTAGGACAAAACGGCAACCAACAGATTGGGAAAAGATCTTTACCAATCCTACAACAGATAGAGGCCTTATATCCAAAATATACAAAGAACTCAAGAAGTTAGACCGCAGGGAAACAAATAACCCTATTAAAAAATGGGGTTCACAGTGAACTAGACTATGCGGGGAGGGTGGCAATGGGGGGAGGTTTGGGAGGGGAACACCCACAAGGAAGGGGAGGGGGGAGGGTGATGTCTGTCCGGAAACCGGGAAAGGGAATAACACTTGAAATGTATATAAGAAATACTCAAGATAATAAAAAATAAATAAATAAAAAAAAAGAATAAAAAAAATAAATAAAAAATGGGGTTCAGAGCTAAACAAAGAATTCACAGCTGAGGAATGCCGAATGGCTGAGAAACACCTAAAGAAATGTTCAACATCTTTAGTCATAAGGGAAATGCAAATCAAAACAACCCTGAGATTTCACCTCACACCAGTGCGATTGGCTAAGATCAAAAACTCAGGTGACAGCAGATGCTGGCGAGGATGTGGAGAAAGAGGAGCACTCCTCCATTGTTGGTGGGATTGCAGACTGGTAAAACCATTCTGGAAATCAGTCTGGAGGTTCCTCAGAAAATTGGACATTGAACTGCCTGAGGATCCAGCTATACCTCTCTTGGGCATATACCCAAAAGATGCCTCAACATATAAAAGAGACACGTGCTCCACTATGTTCATCGCAGCCTTATTTATAATAGCCAGAAAATGGAAAGAACTGAGATGCCCTTCAACAGAGGAATGGATACAGAAAATGTGGTACATCTACACAATGGAATATTACTCAGCTATCAAAAACAACGAGTCTATGAAATTCGTAGGCAAATGGTTGGAACTGGAAAATATCATCCTGAGTGAGCTAACCCAATCACAGAAAGACATACATGGTATGCACTCATTGATAAGTGGCTATTAGCCCAAATGCTTGAATTACCCTAGATCCCTAGAACAAACGAAACTCAAGACGGATGATCAAAATGTGAATGCTTCACTCCTTCTTTAAATGAGGAAAAAGAATACCCTTGGCTGGGAAGGGAGAGGCAAAGATTAAAACAGAGACTGAAGGAACACCCATTCAGAGCCTGCCCCACAGGTGGCCCATACATATACAGCCACCCAATTGGACAAGATGGATGAAGCAAAGAAGTGCAGACCGACAGGAGCCGGATGTAGATCTCTCCTGAGAGACACAGCCAGAATACAGCAAATACAGAGGCGAATGCCAGCAGCAAACCACTGAACTGAGAATAGGTCCCCCGTTGAAGGAATCAGAGAAAGAACTGGAAGAGCTTGAAGGTGCTCGAGACCCCAAAAGTACAACAATGTCAAGCAACCAGAGCTTCCAGGGACTAAGCCACTACCTAAAGACTATATATGGACTGACCCTGGACTCTGACCCCATAGGTAGCAATGAATATCCTAGTAAGAGCACCAGTGGAAGGGGAAGCCCTGGGTCCTGCTAAGACTGAACCCCCAGTGAACTAGACTATGGGGGGAGGGCGGCAATGGGGGGAGGGTTGGGAGGGGAACACCCATAAGGAAGGGGAGGGGGGAGGGGGATTTTGCCCGGAAACCGGGAAAGGGAATAACACTTGAAATGTATATAAGAAATACTCAAGTTAATAAAAAAAAAATAAAAAAAAAGAAAAGGATTTTCCATATAAAAATTACTCTTAAAGCCAAGATTTTAAAAAAGCCGAGAAGGAAAAGGATAAGAAGAGTCATAAGATTTCAAGGATCTCCTGACAGGTTCAGTCTTGACAGCTTCATCTGAGATGCTGTTAGAAACCCAGAAAGAACACTGAACTAGCAACTGATAATCACAGACTAGATTGAGGAAGAACAATCTGGGTTAAACTTGCAGATATACCAACATATATAGGTTAGCTCAAGTCATTAAATCCTCTCTAGTTCTCAGTTTTGTCTCAATAATGTTGGGATGAGAGAAAAATAAATAAAATGGGGATGATAATGAGCTATATGGTAAAGATTAAGTGAGGTAATATGGGCAAAACACCTGACTCAGCACATAAAAATTAGCTATTTATTAACTTTATCACTGATAAGAGTGAAACAGGGATAATGGTTAAGTTAATGAGGGAGGAAGGCAGAGGGTGTGGAATTACCCACTTCCCTCATAAGGCCTTACATTAGGACCAGTGATTCTGTGCCTGTCGTAGGTTGTTCCAGGCCAGGTAATACATATTTTTACACACTTCCTGCAGAAGCCCGCTGCCACTGACTGATGTTGTTGTTGGATAATCACTCTTGCTCTTTTGTTCCACAATGAAGGTAATTATGGGAGTGATACTCTACAATGAGCTCACACACCAGCTGTCTGAAGGGTAACCATCGTGTGGTGATTTCAATGAGAATGTTGCCCCCTCCCCATAGGTTCATGTATTTAAATACTTGGGCCTCAGTGAGTAGAACTATTTGGAAAGGGTTTGGAGGTGTGGCCTTGTTGGAGTATGTGTGTCACTGGAAGTGTAATTTGAGATTTCAAAAGACTTGTGCTGTTCCTAATGTACTCTTTCTTTCTGCTTCATAGTTTTGTATCAAGATGTGAGCTCTTTGATGTTTCTTTGCTCTATAATCACAGACTCTTACTCTCTGAAAAGCCAAATTAAATTCTTTTTTATAAGCTGCCTTGGCCATGTTGTTTTATTATAGCAATAGAAAATAAGCAAAGACATGGCCTAATTAATATAACATTCTTTCTTGACTTCTTTTCCTTCTTTGTCATTCTCCCTCACATCCCTACTGCATTCATCTCCTGAACACACAGTTTAAATGCAAATCCTTACTTAACCCTTATCTCAGTGTTTGCTTCTGAGAAAATAAAAAGTTAAAATATTTAAGTATGAAACATGATCCTATAACAACAATCTGAGGAAAGTAGGCAGAGGAGAAAACCATGCCAGAACCCCAGAAAGAGTAGAGTGAGGGCCATGGCAGAAAGCTGCTCTAAAATCCTAAGATAAACGAGAACTTTCTGAATGAGGAAGGAAGTAACAACATCAAACATTATGGAGATGAGATGTAAAAAAAGTTGGAAACTGTCCATAGTTGGCATGGATGCAGTGCTAGATGACCTCTGCCAGCAGATTTTTGTTTTGAGGGTGGAAGAAACCAGATGGCAGTGGGTTGAGGAAGGGAATGGGAGGTAGAAATGTGGAAGCTGCCAGTCCTCATTTAGGAAGGCTGTCCATGAAAGGATCGAGGAAGATGAATGAGAGGAAGAGAGGCAGGAAGGGAATGGGGGGAAATGCAGAGAAAAGAAGAGATAGAGAATAGTATAGATGCACAAAACCTATTTTTAAGGCTGTTTTTCTATGTAGGCATGGATGTCCTGGAACTTACTATATAGATCAGGCTGGTCTTGAACTCACAGCAAGCTGCCTGCCTCTGCCTTAGAATGTTGGGATTAAAAGTATGTGCCACCATGCCTGGTTTACCAAGAAATTTTTAATCTTCTCCTTAAGATGGAGAGATTTAGCTGTGCTCTAGTTTGATAATGGTGATAAAGCAAGAAGCAGTGGAAATATGGTTGAAAAACCATATCCTCCTTGATATAATGCTCCAACCACTATTGTAGTTATCAACACCCTTTTATTGAATACCTACCATATGCAAAGACGTACATGACAATTCTACAACTCGACAAAATACTATAAATCCAGACATGGTGGTATAGGTCTATAAGAGCAGCTATTTAGGAAGATGGGGCAAGAGGACTTAGGGTTCAAATCTTGCCTGTGTGATAGACTGCTATAGGCCAGCCTGGGGAACTTGTGTCAAAAAAAAAGGCAAAAGGAGGGCCGGGGATGCAGTTCATTGGTAAAGCCCTTGCCTAGCAAGCAGAAGGTTCAATCTCCAGTGAGGAAGGTTTGGAGGGATAGGGGAGAAAAGAATAGCTGAACTCTAGGCAAGTGATGTGGGGGAATGGGGGTCAATTTATAAGAAATTGTAGCCTAATTGAGAAAAAATTAAAGACATATTTGAATGTATATATTTACTATTATATAGAAATTATGAAGTTAATAAAAGAATATCTCAAGTGTAAGGTTCTATAAGAATGTCAAGAAACACCTAAAACAGCCAGGCATAGTGGTAAACCCCTTTAATCCCAACACTTAGGAGAAAGAAGCTGTTGGACCTCTCTGAGTTCCAACCTGGTCTATATAGTGAATACCAGGACAGCAAGACCTATGTAGAGAGAGCCTGTTTAAAAAAATCCAAATAATAAGAAAAGCAACTCATCAATCAAATTCACTGTGTGGGTCTTATTGGATCCTCTTTTCTCTTCCAGGTCTTCAGGTTTGCTCTCTGGACTAAGAAGCTGACTTGTGAGACCTGAGCTTTTATTTTTCACTCAATGCCTTCTGGTTAGATTTGGTAATAGGAAACCCTTGAAGGAAATCAGAAGGGAAGAGCAGATGACTTCACTGTCCTATTGGCTTCCTCCTATGAGGTCATCTTGGGTTAGCTAGATCTGTCTATAGACGGACATACCTATAATACAGCTTTGTAGAGGGCTACCCTTCCTGGGCCAGGAACAAGAGAGAGACTTGTTTGTAATATGTATCATTTGGATATATTATGAGGTGCATATCTTGTTATTTCAAAAATAAAGCATGCTTTACAATTTGAAAGCATGAGAGGTCATGATGTTCAAGTGAGTGCTCTATTTAATAACCTTTGTAGGAAGTCTACTCTGAAGACTTTTTCTCAGGGTCAGTAACCTAGATTTGGGCCTCCTGAATTTTTTTCCACATCACAGTGGCAAGAGCTCTGCTGATGTTAGCCAAGGGTTTACTGTGTTGCCTTTTTGGATTCCCCTACACCGTACTCAAGTTGTTATAGTCTTTTTTATAAACAAACCCTCCTTGGTTTATCCTAAACTGAGAGTGCTGTTTTCTTCTAGGATTGACATAGGTCATCACTGGACCAAATACATTCTCCTAAGGGACAGTGGAGAAATGTTCACAATGAAATAAACATAAAATCAATTATGGAATTTTAAATCTTATCAGGTGTGGCAATGGCATAGTATTTGTCAATGAACAAAGAAATAAAAGAACAACCTTGGGCTGGAGAGATGGCTCAGAGGTTAAGAGTACTGACTGCTCTTCTAGAGGTCCTGAGTTCAATTCCCAGCAACCACATGGTGGCTCACAACCATCTGTAATGAGATCTGATGCCCTCTTCTGGTGTGTCTGAAGACAGCTATAGTGTGTTCATATACATAAAATAAATAAATAAATCTTAAAAAAAAAAGAACAACCTTGCCAGACAGGGATGCCTATTTCGGTATTTACTAGAGAAATTTTCTCTATAGGAATTATTTTAAAGCACAGCATTAAACAACCAGTGTCCCTCCTGGTTCTAACATCCTGCATTAATTACCAACATTTTGATAATACTGTTTGATCTATGTCTCACCCATTATTTTATCTATTTCTGCTACATTTTTGCTTTCATTTTCCAACCCCTTGACCTGAATATCCAATGCATTGGGTTTTTTAAAACTTCTTTTTATTCTTTAAAATTTCCGTACATGTATCCTATGTATTTTGATTGGTCCACCTCCAACTACCTCCTTCCTACTCCTTCCAGGGCACATGAACCCATCTCCTTCCTGAGTTCATATTCTCTTATTATTATTCTTACTATTACTATTATCATCATCATTATTCATTATTGTTGTTGCTGTTATTATAATAATAATAATAATTATTAATAGCCTCTGAATCCAGTTAGCATTGACGATGTGTGAATGGATGGGGGTGGGAGGTGGATATAGTTTACAAATATCTCATTAGGGATAGGTGCAAAATTTTTGAATTTCAAGTAAATGGGGATTTTAAGGATGTGTTTAAAGTATGGCAATGTGGAGATTTTTTGCCCTATATTTTTCTGGCAGAGAGAAAATCTGGTAAGCAAAAGGTACAAATAAACTGCATGTAATATTTTCTGTTTAACTAGTTCAGCAATCTGCCTGTGAGCATCTGTGAATGGATGCAAAAGGAAAAGGAGGCCTGTGGAGGGTTCAATGGGCAGAACCCTAGAATTCCTACTGTTTCCATAATTTCTGCTCTTCAGAGTCACTCTGTTCCCAGTGAGCAAATCTGTTAGTGTTCATAGTATCTTCTTTAGTACCCCCTCCCCTGCCTAAGACAGAATTTCTGTGTGGTCCCAACCGTTCTGTAATTCACTGTGTAGACCAGGCTGGCCTCAGACTCACAGAGACCTACCTTCCTCTGCATCCCAAGTACTGGGATTAAAGGTGGATGTCACAAGTACCTGGTTTGCTTTTGCTGTGTTGTGACAGGGTCTCACTCTATAGCGAAGGCTTGTCTGGAGTTCACTTCATCCCTCTTGTTGGCCTTGACCTGGTGCCAGTCCTCCTGTCACAGCCTCTGGCGTATCGATATTTCCGTTATCAGCCACCAGGACTTCTTCTTTAGAGCCTCAGGGGTTTGTTGTTGTTGTGGCTTTGTTTTGTTTTCATTGTTGTTGTATTGTTTTGTTTTCATTGTTGTTGTATTGTTTTGTTTTCATTGTTGTATTGTTTTGTTTTCATTGTTGTTGTATTGTTTTGTTTTCATTGTTGTTGTATTGTTTTGTTTTCATTGTTGTTGTATTGTTTTGTTTTCATTGTTGTTGCATTGTTTTGTTTTCATTGTTGTTGTATTGTTTTGTTTTCATTGTTGTTGCTTTGTTTTGTTTTCATTGTTGTTGCATTGTTTTGTTTTCATTGTTGTTGTATTGTTTTGTTTTCATTGTTGTTGTATTGTTTTGTTTTCTGGAAACAAAACCCAGCAATGGAACAAATTTATGCATAAGAATTGCCTTTTGTTTTAATCATTTTAGAAGATATGGTTGCTCACGAGGAAGCCCAGGAAGCAAATATACTTTCTTCTGAAAAACTAAAACAAACAACACCCCACTCACACAAGTTGTAGCCAAAGGAAGGAAGGTTCTTGATTGGTTCTGCTTCAGTAATTCTTTTGATTGTGGAATACTACAGAGAATTTTGTAAGCATTTCAGAAGAACCAATGAATATAAATTGAAAGACATACTTAGCTCGCTACTAAAATAATCTTTTATTCAAGGCAAGTAGAGAACAATAAGGAACATCTGAGTGCAAAGTTCTGTCACATACTTCAAAATAAGAGAAAATGAAAATAAAAGCCAGAGTCTAATGTCTGTTGGATCAAGAGCCTGCTTTGTTTTCTTACAATAGTAAAAGCTGGCAGGGCTTAACCTACAGTAAAATATTTCCTGGTATAACAATTTGTTTTTCTCTCTCCCTTTGGTAAGCCTATTTTATTGATGTTACTCTTAATTGATAGCTACTAGATAAAACCACAAGGCAGAACATTAAGAAGGAGAAGGTGAAGCTTTTTTTATGAAATAAGAAAATGTTATATTTTAAAAAGTGTAGCGCTAACACAGGGACTTTGATTCACCAAGATGTATGCACTATGAAACACAATTTTAGCTCACCAAGATAAAGCTACACTGCCTACAAGTGTACTCTAAACTGTAAACAGTGGCAAGAATAAGCATTGGTTATAAATAGTTAAGTTGATTTCTGGCATTTAGAAGCATCCATGCTTGTGGCTAGAGAGATGGCTCAACAGTAAGAATACTTGTTGCTCTTCAAAGGACTGGAAGTTGATTCCCAGCATTCACATGGCACCTCATAAACATCTCTTACTCTAGAGCTAGGGATCCAACATCCTCTTCTGGCCCCTGAAGGCACCAGACATTCATACAATGCACAGACAAAACAAAGATAGAGATTAAAAGCAGCAACAACAACAAAATAAAAAAAACCTCTCAAAACAAACAAAAACTCCTTATTTCTACCCTCCAATAATGAATCAGAAATAAGAACTCCATAATTAAATTATTTTTCTATTAAATATTTGCAGGCTATAGCTGTCCCATGAGAGGCTCTGCCAGCACTTGACTAATACAGATACAGATATTCACAGCCAACCACTGGACTGAGCCTGGAGAGTCCAATGGAATTGACAGGGGAAGGAATGGAAGAGCTAAAGGGGGTTGCAACCCCATAGGAAGAAGAACAATATCAACCAACCCAACCCCCAGAGCTCCCAAGGACTAAACTGTCAACCAAAGAGTACACATGGACAGACTCATGTCTCTATCTGCATATGTAGCAGAGAATAGCCTTATCTGATATCAATGGGAGGGGAGGGTCTTGGTCCAGTGGAGGCCTGATGGTAGAGGGGCAAGATGGGAGTAGGTGGGTGGGTGGAGGAGCACCTTTATGGAGGCAAAGGGGACCACTCAAAGGGGGGATGGGATGGGAGCTTGGGGAGGGATAACCAGGAAGGGAGATATAATTTGAAATGTAAAAAAAGAAAATAATCAATAAGAAAAGATATTTGCAGGCAAGGCAAACCTGGTGGCATACATCTTGTAAAACTGTGATGGGGAGATTAAAAGTTCAATATCTGCCTGAACTACCCAATAAATAGGCAACTTAGAGAGACCTTGTCTCAAAATTATGTTATGAACATGGCTGGGATATAGTTAATTGGCTATTTATATCATATTCAAGGTCCTAGGTTCCATCCACAGTGCTCCCCCCTCAAAGTGTTATTTACCAATGTTTACTGGGATCTGGGACTGGGTGATTTGCTTTTACATTTAGCTAAGTTAGTAGCATAAAAGTTGAAAGTAGAAATTCTGGAGTCATCCTGTTTGGGTTCAAAACTCTGCCTTCATGACTCAGTGAGTATATTATCATCAGTGAGTTATTGAATCTTGTGGAGATGCTGATTCAACTTCCTCATTGGAACAAAAAGAATGATAATAGGGTTGTTGGAAAAATTAGATGACATCATTTGACATAGTAATGGTTCAAAAATCATAAGCAAATACCTAACAATGATTTGCCTTCTGATCCCCATGAAGGAACATAATACAGTAAGGAAAGAAGTAGAAAAAATTACTTTAAAAATGGTTTAGGGGCTTACGGGCTATAACTACCATTCTGCCACCTTAACTTTGGAAAGAAAGTGGGAAGAGTAGGTGTGCAACTACCAAGCCAGCAGGACAAGATGGGCTAATCAGGGCATCATTGTGTTGGAAACAACAGTCATTAGAAAAGATGATCTCAAGAGAAAATATGTTCCGTTATCTAAAAGCAAATAAAATGGTGAATAGCACTGATTTTGAAGGGTTTGGGACATCATAAATTATGGAATCTCATCAGTACAGTTAGTCATTACTTGGGACCTGCCACCCATCTGAAACTAAAGTTCAGGACCAAACCTGATGGAAATTGAGCCTGAATCCGAATCAGGAATGAGGTCATTAATCAGAATGACTTTGAATGCCCTATTATTTTATTAAGCTCAGAGGAGGTTAACATTGACTCAATTATGCTAAGATGTAAATATAAATCTCCAATGCATACTGATTCACATTAATTTTCAAGTGGTGTATTCAGTCTGCCTCGCTACATCAGGATTGAGCCATGATTCAGAGGCAGACTACTGATGAATCATTCTCTGTTACTGTTTGAATGGGTCACAATGCCCTGTGTGGGTTGACAAGTGGGCAGGGAGGCCAGGACTTCCTTTGGCATGGCATCTCAGAACCCTAGGTACTAGAAGTTTCAGGATCCAGGTGAAGAACCTAACAAACTTTTCCCTGGTGCCTGAAAGGACCCACCCAACTTCCACTTGTCCCCCTGGAGGAGGTTTCCATGTACTCAAAGGAGGCTCCTTAGAGATGTGGTGGCTTCCTAGGTAGAGCAAGATACTACCTCTAACCTAGCAGAACAGTCTTGTCTTTCTCCGTTTGTTCTGGTCCTTGATGTATGTATAGAAAGGGAAGTTCAGAACAAAGCACACTGAAAGACATCTCTTACAAAGGGAAAAGTCTCCTTTGCTGCCAAAACCCATCTAAACATGTCCATGAACTAACAAAGTTTCTCTGGGAATTTTTCAGTTGTCTCAGCAGCCATTTTGGAATTTCTCTTTCAATTTCTCTCCTTTTGATCTCTCTTTGTTTCACCAGAGCCATTCTTTATACTCTACCAAGTGCTTCTGTTCTCTGGGACCGTACCCCTTCTGTCTATTCTGACAGCTTAACAACTGATTATACAGCGCACCATTTAATTACACTCCAGGACAATTTTCCTCTAGCATCCATACATACTGAGAGCATCCCAGCCACGGGGAGTTTTACATTCCTCCACAAGCCATGCATCTAGGTCAAACCAGTCATTTCCATAGACAAAGACAAGAGGAATTTCCTGAACTTGAGTCATGAAGATCAAATCCTTGATGCGTTTGTTTGGTATTCAAATGAAGACAATCACAATACCTGGCTCTAGGGAACTGGACCTCAAAAAAGAGAAAGTTTAATGTTTCCTGGTTGAATGGCATTTGCAGTTGCTTTTCCAGTTTTTTTCTGGTTATTATAGTCCAAATACCAGTGTCTGGGATATGAAACTACTTTGTATACACTATCCATATCTGTGCCTAGCAGAGCATCCAGTCCACAACAGATTATTGGTGAATTAGTTTTTAATGCTTCATAGAGAATTAATCTATCAAGGAGGTAATATTTTGATAACATATTCTCTATCCTTGAAATAAAACTGGCCCTATATTTTATATATTTATAGATTACTAGCCTAGGGAAGTGAAGGTCAGAAATGTATATTATGGGAGTTAACTATTGCTACCACACAATCCATCCCAAATGCTTTTTAAGACAGCAGTGGTATATTATGCTTACAACTGTGCAGTTGGCTGAGGGTTGGCTGATCAAGGTGGGGCTGTGCTAGGGAGTCTCAGCTCTGTGTGCCTCATTTGCTAGCATATCAGGGTGAAAGAGGATGAAAGCAAGCAGAAACACACAGGTCTCAAACTGACGCCTGCACGCTTCTGCCCGTTCTTTTGATCAAAGGAAATGATATAATAGCCTCTTTGGAGAAACTCAAAGCCACATAACAAAGGATATCCTACCGGGTGGGGTGAACAACTCATAGTACACTATAGAGAGGGCTGCTAACTCCACCACTATCCTTTTGAAGAATGTGGGCAATTTGAGGATAGAGGAGCATTGGGCAATGTGGATTGCATAACACCCATTTCCTCCATTTGGTTCTTACTACTTTTAAGAGGGTCATGGTGATAGAAATGAACATTTGTACTCAAGTAAATGTGACTCACATGAGAGCAATAAGGCTCTTAGTCCTAATGTGGTGTTTTCCCTTTCCTCCCACCCGTGTTACCCAGAGAATATAAAAGAAATTAGTTTGCTTTTTCCAGAGAGGTGGGATTATCTTGACTTGAAATTTCAAGCCCCATCTAACCTCTACTTGATAAAATAACTGGAGCTTTCCAGAAAATTCCAAAATTTGCTCAATCACAATCTACTAATGACCTTTAAGTATTTTTTCACTGGAATTTTCCTAGTTCATGTCAACTTCCCCTCGGTCGCCAAATTAACAAAATTATCTTTCTGGGTCTTGAACTTACAACACTGATCTATAAGAATCTTTCCGGAAACTCATTTTAAAAATGCAAGGAAAGCTTATCCACAGAGAATTTTCCATGGTTGATACTTTCAATTTCACTCGAAGATACAATGTGAAACAAACTCAAAGTACCTTCAGAATCATCTTGTTTGGGCTTTGGCAATGATATAGTTACCTTGCTTCTGGTAGCAATTAGAATTGCATACATAGCAAAGAAAATGTTTTCCCTCTCATGCTCAAATTCAAAAGCCCTGTGCTCTATGTGAAACAAGCAAAAGATGGCCTATGGTGACTAATTAGGGGCTGGATGTTCAGAAGCACTCCGAAGAAATTGCCAAAACAACTTTCCTGTGAGAAGCGAGTTTATTAACATCTTGCCTCATTTGTACAAACAGCTATAAAGCACTTCAGCTCCACACTGTACTCGGGCTCTTCCCTGGAGTAGGACACTTCTGAAATAGCACACGGATTTCAGGTAAGAGCTAATAACAGAAGGGTTGTCCTTTAACAGGCAAGCAAGTTGAAATGCCTGTCCACTTGGCTCTCTCCAGCAAGTTTGACTTCAGGAAGATGCACGAGACTGCAAGAAGGACTTGATGCAATCAAGATCCCACTTATGTTACATTTACAGCTGACTCCAGAGGGATGGCTGATAGCACTCAATAAATGATCCCTTTCCTTCAGAGCATTTGGTGTGGATTTACTGATTGCACACAGAAAAACACTGACATCAGGAATTCAGTGACAGTACAAACAGCACCTGGCCAGGCCTGTGATCGAACACATCCCTTTAGTACAAAAGATCTATTTGGTTCTGTCAATCCAAACGTCTGCTGTCGTCACCCAGCAGAGAGAATCAGAACCAGGGAGCTCTTAGGTTGACTTTCTTTTTCAATTCAATATCTAAAAGCCTATTCCCATGTGCAGCCACAAGGGATGAGACAAACTCATTAATAGCCAGAAGAGATTGCATACAACCTGCTACAGATTCAGAAAGAATGCAAGCCTGAGAGTCCAGGCACAGCAAACAGCAGTAGCTAACTTTTAATTACTGCATTTGATGGTGCTTGGCACTGGGCTGAGCTGTCTGTGCACATTATTCTAGTTCATCTTTCCTGACAACCTGATAATGCGGGGGCTGTTGTTGAGTTGTACCACATTGAGGCTCACAGTTTGCAGATGACACCCTTCCCTATGATATCACAGAGTTCCTTTTTATATATATATATAAAAAACTAAATACCAAGTGTGTCCTTGAATCATCATTTTTAGTGTATGGACTTCCTTTTTTTGTGTGCACGGATCTGAATGACATCAGTAAGCTTGGCTGTAAATGAAGATCACTTGGAGTGCTTTAAAAGGCAATTCATTGGCTGTCTGCCATACACAGAGCATCTTATTTGGTTCTCTAAGTAGCACACTGAGATCACATGTAGGAAATGAAAAATACCCACTCCCATGGAAGAATAACTGAGGTTCAGGAAGTTTGGTAACTTGTCTACCTATAAAGTTCATAGGTTTCTACTTAGGGTTCAGATGTTTCTGCTTGCCACTTTTGGACTTTCAGTCACTGAAAGATGTACTAAGTAATTACTCTTGTCCTCTTTTGACTCCAGACTCTTCTTGTCTTCATATCCAGCAACATTGCCCAATTCTATATCCTGCTGCCCCTTCTACTATAACTTTAATTTTTTCAAAGTCTGCTTTTAATGATGGTTGTTAAACACTTTAACCTCTCTTCTAGCCCACCACCCAAAAGAGGTGGTGGAAAAGAAAGAATATGGGGGAGTGGAGCCCTGAGGGCTGGCAAAAAGAATGAAAACAGGCAACCTCAGAAGGAAGGAGGTTGGGAGGACCCTCTAGAATGTACCAGAGACCTGGAAGTGAGAGACTCTCAGGACTCAAAGGGGTTGGGGGTTGATGAAATGCCCTACAGTGGGAAGAGGAAACTTGTTGAGCCCACCTCCAGCAGAAAGATGGGACATCAAAACTCTGACACGTAATTCTTCCTGTTTGAAAGAAATGCAGGTGGGCTGGGGATTTAGCTCAGTGGTAGAGCGCTTACCTAGGAAGCGCAAGGCCCTGGGTTCGGTCCCCAGCTCCGAAAAAATGAACCAAAAAAAAAAAAAAGAAAGAAAGAAATGCAGGGATGGAAAGGGAGAAGAGCATGAGGAAAAGAAGGTCTAGCAACAGGCTCAAAGTGGGATCCAGCTCAAGGGGAGGCTCCAAGACCTGACACCATTACTGAGGCTATGGGGCTTTCACAAAAATGGACCTAATATGACTGCCCTCCAAAAGACCCAACAAGCAGCTGAAAGAGTCAGATGCAGATATGTGCACCCAACCAAGAAACAGAAGCTGCTGACTTCTCTGGTTGAATTAGGGAAAAGCTGGAGGAAGCCGAGGAGGAGGGCTACCCTGTAGGAGGACCAGCAGTCACAATTAACCTGGACCCCCGAGATCTCTCAGACACTGGATCACCAACCAGGCAGCATACAGCAGCTGAGATGAGGCCCCCACCACATATACAGCAGAGGACTCCTGGGTCTGGGTTCAGTCAGAGAAGATGCACCTAACCTTCAAGAGACTGGAGGAAGACCCTCAGGAAGTTTAGAGGTCTGTTGGGGTTGGTGGGGTGGGGACATCCTTGTGGAGACACGGGAACAGGGGGTGGGGAGGTGGTGTGGGATGTGGAACTGTCAGGGGTGTGTATGGTGGACAGGGAGGGGAATAAAATCTGGAGTGTAAAAATAAATAAATAAATAAATAAATTTAAAAAGAAAAGAAAAAAAAAAGGTTCTTTGGAGCAATTCCCATCAGCATTGTCAGGAAACCTGCAGTTCAGTTCACAGGTGAGCAGCTGCAGCTCAATCCACTCACAAACACTTCACAGACACACCAGCAGTCTAGTCCAGTAGTGTTAGGATAGCAGTAGCGGTGGTGGCACGACCTAGCAGGAACAGCCAGGCCTCAGTTGAATTGGAATGAGGCAGCAGGAGGGACCAGGGCCAATAGGAATGCCAGGAAAAGTTCTTGGCTGTGTCTATAGCTCTGCTAATCGAAGATCAGCGAAGAAGCCAGACCAAGAAGTCCGTAGCAAGCCAAGTAAGCTCTTCTCATACTCACTTGAGTCCTATTTATACTCCCTCCAAATATCGCATGTCCTTTACGGGTCTTGCCTCACCATGTGTCACTGTCTCAGCTGACATCACTCTGCCAATCAGCCTGAGTCTGTGAATGCAGCAAGAAGCCACAGCACGCCACCAGAAGAGTTTTGGTGTTTCTCTCTATGGAGTCCTGACACATGGAGCTCAACTCTACAGTGTAAGGTGGATCAATGCATAATCATTAGCAAAGACTCCTTCATCATGTGTCTTTTCATGAACTTGCTTTAGCAGAACATCCTTTCTCCTGTATCTGCTTCAGCCTAACATTCCTTCACAAGTCTGCCTTAGCCTTTCACCTGTATCTACTTCAGCGAAATGTTTTTTCACATGTTTGCCCCAGCAAAGCACCATCCAACACAATTAACTTTCCAAAGAATTCTTAAGTTTCTACTTCACCCTCCACCTTTTTTTTAAAGAAAGGAGCTCCTTGGGAAGTTCAGGGTGGCTTGGAAATCACTATGTAGACATGGCTTCTTAAAAAAATTGTTTTACTTATGTAATTGTGTGTGTGTGTGTATGTATGTATGTATGTATGTATGTATGTATGTATGTGTCTGTGAGTGGGTATATGCATATGAGTGCAGGTATTTGTGGAGGTCAGAAGAGGGTATAGAATCCCTCTTCTGAAGTTGCAGGCAGTTACAGGCCATTGTGAGTGCCAGATACAGATACTTGGGTCTTTTGGAAGACCGTCAAGCCTACTTAACCACTGAGCAATCTGTTTAGCACCTGAAATGACCTCAAAGTAGCACAGGAGTCACTGTATGAACTGGTGATTCTTTAATCTCATTCCTTGCCAGCCCCCTCTCCCTTCAACCACTTTGTTCAAAGAATGTTCCCATATCTGTTTCTACACATATAATTCTCTTTCCAAATTTCTTTTTTTCATTTTTCCATTTTCCACATCCCCAAGTTAGCTGCTTCTCCCACTAACATCAGGGTAGGCATTTTTCTTGGAGTCTCTTGTGGTTATGATGGGAATGGCTTTTGTCTACTATTGTTTATTTCCCTAGAACTCAGTACCCTTCTTTAAGCTAAATTGTTTGAGAAGAAAGGATGAAGAATGTGGAATATATATTTTTCAGCCATAAAGAAGAATAAAACTGCTTTTTGCAGAAAAATAAATACAACTGGAGAGAATCATGTCATATAAGTTAAGCCAGACTCAGAAAGACAAACATTGAATATTTTCTCTTGTTTGTGGATCCTAGATTTATAGATACAGAAGTGTTCATATCAAAGGAAAGTAAAAGCAAAAGTGTTCAGGGAAACAATGGGACTAATGGAAGCAGAGAAGGTAAGGGGGACATGGAGGGGGGAGGGATGTGTTCAATGTACAATGTATACATTAATGAAAATGTCCTTATAAAATACCTCTACTACGAACAAATAAATATGAAACAAACAAACAAGCAAGCAAGCAAGCAAACAGAAAGTTAGTTTGAGGAGTTCTTTTTCTAACCCCCTTTTCTAAATCCTTAATGTGTAATTGGTTCATTTGCCTAAACTGTACTTCTTTCTCTCTCCCTCTTGTTTCTCCCCCTTGCTGTCTCCACTCCAACTATGTTGACCTCTCTGCTTTTCAAAGAAAAGACATGTCTTTGCCTTAGGGCCTGGTAACTAGCTCTTCCTCTTGGTTCCTAAGATACTCACTGCTAACTTGTTTACATGCCTTATGTTTTTGCTCAAATTTCTCTCTTCTAGTGAGACTACCCTGTTTAGTCATGACTTATGTCACACCCTATCCTCTGCCATGTCTAATCTTCAAATTCCTTTTATTTATCTTGCTCTTTAATTTTCTGTACGACTGCAGATCTTTTATTACACTTTATAATGAGGCTATGTTTTCATTTTTGTCTAGTTTCTGATTCTAGAAACCTAAGTCCTTGAGGAGGTCCCCTTTGGTTTGCTGTGTTTACTGTTGCTTTGTAAGAGTCTAGATTTTAATCAACAGTGTGACATTGTGACATGGTATCATTGACATAGTTCATACTCAATCCTGAGTTTACAAAATAATCTCAAAAAGCCCATGGGTTAAATCAGTTTACTATTTTGTGTTGGGCTGCATGTGGACTGCACACAGCCAGGTAGGCTGCGGAGTTGAACGTGCCTGCTTCAGAATTTGCTAACACACACTATTTGAATTTTGAATTAGAACTTAGGATGATATGGCAGGAATGTGTACATTTCTTTGAGCATCTCCTCCCTCTGCTCTATGTAGTATTTGGCATTTGATGTACTGCTGTGAGGAATTGCCAGGCATATTCCAAGGGACTTTTTTTTTCTGGGAAATGTGCAACAAAGTACCAGAAGACATTTCACACCTACTTCTATCTGTAGATGACTCAAATTAAGATGTTATTTTCTTCTAATCACCTTTTATTATCTTCAGCGATACACTGCAGAAGAGAAGTGAAAAATATTTGAAATCTCTGCCTTCCATCCTACCTGTGACTCAGATGGGGATGGGCGTCTTTTGCACTTCACTGTTTAAATTTAGTAGAGCAATCAGACATGGCTTATGATGGGAGAATTTGATTCTTTTTTAATTCTATCTTATCCTCCTTCTCCCTTCATTCTTCACATCCTCGTACAGTGCTAAGCTTTAATCATGGATTGCCTGACATTAGTGTTTTTATATAATGAAGAAGACTTGTTTCTCATGAAATTAAAAACTTCATGGTTTAGCTCCTAAACTGATCTTGAGCAGCATGCATGAAAGTGAATAAATCATCCTGATTAAATTCTTTTTCTACTTGTCTATCCTGAAAAGAAGTCTACTGAATCAGGTTGAGCCATATGAAATTGCTATTCTTGTAAGTCAGAATGGTTGGACGTTGACAGTCTCATATGGTTGCACCTAAATATAATCAAGAGTTTCTACCCACCTCCCTTTAGCAAGCAAACAATTCCTTAAATAAGAAGCAAGCCCGAAAGGTTGCAGAACAAAAAAGCTCCCAAGAAAATGGGGTGCTAATCCTACAAAGAGTCTTTATCCAGGCTGATCACTATTGGGTCCTCTGAGCAAGTTGAAGCCAAGAAAGGTGAATGGCTGATAACACTGGAGCACCATCTGGTGACCATTTACACTTGATAGAAGTGTTCCTTTTCCTCCTTTACAGATGTTCATTCATATGTCCTTTCTTTGTGCCTTGTCACATGCCTTCCAATTGTGTTCCCTCTGGGTCCTTTTTACCCACTCATATCTTTAAATGCAGCCATGGAATTTGTGTAGATGTTGACTTCAGGCCATCTGCTCTTTCATACCAAACAACGCGATGTGCCTCTTGGATTTCTATTTGGGTAGTTTCCTTCTCTTGCTATCTATCTGGGCCAGACATCAGTGATGCTATGCTTTGTTTACCTTTTTTTAAATTGATTTGGTTTGTATGATTTGCTTGTGTGTATATCTGTGGACCAGTTGTGTGCCTGGTGCTCATGGAGACCAGAAGCAGGCATCAGATCCCCTGGACCTGGAAATTTCAGATAGTCGTGAGCCACCATGAGTGGTGGGAATCAAACCCAGATCCTCTGGAAGAGCAAGCAATGCTCTTAACTATTGAACTATGTCTCCATCTTTTATGTTCTGATTATTTATGAATTTGTAACAAGTCATCATCACATATACTGGTGTAAACAACTGTTTTATGATGCTCAAGGATTCTGTGGGTCGGAAATGAGGTGGGGTACAGCAGAGGTGACACTGATTCATGTGGCATCAGTGGGAACATTTAAAGGCTGAAGTTGCCAACTGTGGTGGTGTATACCAGAAATCCCAGGACTTGATGAAAGGTTTCTGAAGTGGAAACTTAAGGGCTCTTTGGAGAGTCAGTTGGGTTTGATGGTGTTTTGCTCGGACAAACATGTGAAGGAATGTTTAGTTGAAGTGGACACAGGTGAAAGGCTAAGGCAGACTCATGAAGGAACGTTTCGCAGAAGCAGACACAGAAAAAGGATGTTCTGCTAAAGAAAGCACATGAAAGGACATGTGGTGAAGGATTCTTTGCTAACAACATACATATAGTGTATGTACATACACTATATGGTCTGCCTTACATTGTGTAGTTGAGCTCCAGTTGTTGGGACTCCATAGAGAGAAACACACCAAAAACATTTTAGTGGTGTGTGGGAGCTTTTTTGCCACTTCCACAGACTCTGGCTGTTTATCAGAGTGATGTCAGCCGAGACAGACACCTGTGCTGGGGCAAGACATGTGGTGAGGCAAGACCCATGGAGGACTTGTGATGTTGGAGGGAGCATAAATAGGACTTGATGGACAGTGATGGAGGCTGAGCTAGGCTTTCTTATAGACCTAGTGATGGAGGCTGAGCTAGGCTTTCTTATAGACCTAGTGATGGAGGCTGAGCTAGGCTTTCTTATAGACCTAGTGATGGAGGCTGAGCTAGGCTTTCTTATAGACCTAGTGATGGAGGCTGAGCTAGGCTTTCTTATAGACCTATCTGTGCAACACTTAGGAGTCTACTGTCTTCCCTAATCTTTGCTTCACTGAGAGAGAAACACAGCCATCAGAGAACTTCTCCAGCATCCCTCTTGGTTCCTCCTCCTGCTGACTTGTGCCAAGGCTGAGGCCTGGCTGTCTCTTCTGGGTAGTGTCACCACTGCGGATTCATGTTTGCTAGCCAGATCAGTGAAGTGTTTGCCAGTGGATCCAGCTGCCACTGCTTACCTGTGAACTGAACTGCCGTTTTCCATTTCCAGACAACACAGATGGGAGTCGTTCCAAAGAACCATTTCTAAACAGGTCTAGTTTCAAGCTCCCCCCCCCCCCCAACTGCTGTACCCTTTCTTTTCCACTACCTCTGGTATGTGGTGGGCTAAAAGAGAAGTTAGAGCATTTAAGAACTATCACTAAAAATAAAAATAAGCTTAAAACACAATTTAAGTTACCAGTTTCAAGAGTGAGTAATTTAAGACCAGGTGGAAGCTATACCACCTTTTACAAGCTCGCCTCTGGAGTCACGTGGCATCCGATCAGCTGTAACCATAGGCCTACCAGGATTTAAGAGAATAACTGTCAGTCCCCACCTTCCAATGGGAAGACTGTCTAAACATGTCACTGGAGGAGTATGTGGGATGAGCAAGACTATTGTAGCCCACAGCTGTCAGCTGTTATTAGGCAGTCCCAGGCCATTTTGCTGATTAAAATTGTGGCACTTGGGGCTGGGCATACTGGCACAGACCTTTAATCCCAGCACTTGGGAGGCAGGGAGAAGTGGGCCTCTGTGAGGTCAAAGCCAGCTTGATCTACATGGTGAATTCATTGAGATCATTATGCACGCTTGATTTTTCACTTATTAAACATTTAGATAATTATAATAAACAGCAGGGGGTGATTCTTGCAGTCTTTTATGTACTTTAAAGCATTTTTGCACATTTTCAAAATTGGAACAACTTTTATCCTTTTAATTATTCAAATTTCTAAGTAGTTGAATGCCCAAGTGTGTGTACAGATATCAGCTGTCAGCTGGAAAAGTGACTTCTAATGGAAGACAATCGAGGGTTTATATATTTATTAGTTTTGTAATAAACTCAAACTGCAACTGGCTTCATTGATTATTGATAGCTAAAAGCCCATTGCAGTCATAAGAGATCAATATTTAAATCTAGCTATCTCTTAAAACCAGCAAGAGCTTTTTGTCTTCCAACCAGCACCAAGCAAATAACAGCTTGATCCTTTTTTCAGGTCATCCATGTTAAACATTCCTAAACCTGTTCCTGCTACCACACAGCATCAATCTGACAGCAAACATTCTCCAAAGGCTGGTCATGTAATGCCAAATACAGCTGTGAAAATTTGAAACACGAGTACTCACACAAAGATAGTAAAAACACATCAAGTAGATTAAGTGATGGCGGAAAATCAATTTTTTTAGGGGTCAAAAGGCAACAAAAAGGTATGTAAATGACTTTTGCAAATGTCTTCAGAATGTGTTCAATTATCCTAGGTTGCATGGGAATTCTAAATATGAACTGGATATTGAAAATGTTAATTCTTTGGCTATGTTGCTTTGAGGCATAGAGCTTCAGACAAATGTGATAATTCATCAAGGCATTTGCAAAACAGGATGAGGTGAATAAGTAGATGAGAATGAACTTTAAATAAGGAACAAAAGAGGAGTGTTTATGTGAAGACTCCAATTTCAGGAGAGTAAACGGCTAACTATTCTTTCAAAGGATTATGTGGAGCTGGAGAGATGGCTCCGTAGTTAAAAGCACTGGCTGCTCTTTCAGAGGACCTGGGTCTGATTCCCACCACCCATGGTGGCTTACAACTATCTGTAACTCCATTTCTAGGTGATCCAATGCCCTCTTCTAGAATGCTCATGCAACATATGTAAGTGGTACAATACATACATTTATACATGCAGGCAAAACACCCATACGTAAATAAAATGATAGCAACAAAAGTGCTTAAAAGATTACAAGTCCATCCCATATTACACCCTCTGTAAAGGAAGACGCCATACTCATTTCATTTAACATTTTATTTTCATTTTATAAGGATTTCTTCATTTGTAGAAAAAGTTATCAATATCTGCAAAAACTTGGAATATTCAGTTTAATTTTAACTAATTTGTCACCTTGACTGATTGTATTCCATCCAAACATTTTCACTTGTGTTGTATTCTATCAATTATTTTGTAACCAAGACATTTGGGTAAACAAAGAGGACTGTGAGGTATAGTTCCAGGCTCCATTCATCTTGGCATTTTATTTGAAGGATAAATATATATAAGAAAATATATGACAATTTGAATAAAGGATCAAGACACCAATTATAGTTGCTCTCAAATTGCTTTACTGTTATGGCATAAAATTTAAACACCCATCCTCATAATGCCCAGTTTTAGGCAATATTAAGAACTTGGGTACAAATTCAAGAGTTAATGTACTAAGCATTAAACGCATCCTTTAAAATGCAAAGGTAACAAGAGGGGGAAGAACAAAACATTGAAGAGGAAGATTTTTTAAAAGACATAACCGAAGCTCTTGCTGTTCACAATCAGGCAGGGTTGAGTTTAGTTCTTTTCCACAACATTTGGGGACAAATGGCTACACTTCTGGCCAGAGGAAGACAGATATGATTTCTTAAAGGGACAGTCAACAGACAGACACACCACATTTGTTCATGACTCACCAGAAAGTCACTCCATAGCGTGCTATTCAATAGAAGTGACATGTTTAATTTTCTTGGCCAGGCTTTGCCATGAGCCAACCCATAACTAAATCATTGTCACTATTTGCAGAAAAAATTTGCTCAGAATGGCTAACCTGGGGTGGGGTCAGCTTCACACCAATCACTGAAGGTGAAAGGGACGTGGTTCCTTCATAGAAATTCAGACTTCAATGGCAAAAGAAAATGAGTGGGTTTTGAGAAGAGCAGAAAAGAAATGACTTACTTTATACAGTATACTGTCATTTCTCTTATTAAACTAGAAGTTAAAAAAAAACCCAACCTGGTCTGATTGTATAAAAAAAAGTTTAGTACTCAATAATATCAATCAGTTCAACTCAAACTAACTTCATGTTAGTTCATTTGATAAATGGCAATGTTAATGTTTGAACTGCAAGGTTCCTTCAGCCCTAACAAATTATGAAAATTCCCCTGAGAACAAATATGGGGACCTACATTGAATACACTTGTATACTCTATATAGAAAATATATGGACAGTTACTTGTAGGTGTGGCTTATGATAGATGCTCCCAACTATAGAGGCGTTCACCATTGTATCAAGTCATGTCAGGCACAGGATAGGTTTATATAAATGGGGCAGGTATTACATAAACGTTGACTTTAATCATTGTTAATGGTTTGGTTTATGACACACTTTTTCATTTTATAAATTTTGAGTAACTGAGTTGTACAATATATCAAAAACTTATTACAGTTATGATTATATTCATTATTTCTGGAATGTTTAACATTGTAGCTTTAGTATTTTGGTTGCTAGCCCTCCCAACAGTTGCACTGGTATTTTAAAATGACTTTTGTCTAAATCCGGCAGTTCCTCAAATGCATCACTAGATGGCAGCAAAGCTTTAATAAAAATCAACTCTCAGCCCCGTAGGGAGCACACAGTATTTCCTTTTGTCTTCTTTATTATACAACCTCATGGCACCAACAAAATATTACTATCATTAACATTTACAGTGGCAGCGACAGCAAAGGCAACTGACCAAGAGGTTCAGAATATTGCACATTGAACACAATTCAGCATTAACTGTTACAAAGTTGTTGCTAAAGATTTTCGAAATTATTAGTCCAATAGGCTGACAGGATTGTCACTGAACCTAAAGCCAGCTGCTACCATCCCACACTTATGTAAGAAATAGTTCCAAAGGCTCCTTGAAGAAGAGCTGTGGGACCTTAGTTGTACAATGTGTGACTGTCACAGAAGGAGCCTCTGAATAATTCATGAAGACTTGTTTTCTTATGTTGTTTGAGATGGGAGTCGGCTGCAGGTTTATAGACAATGACGTAATTACAGTGTTTAATGTCCCTTTGGGGGAGTTTTTATAGTCCATCTTCGTATATACACTTGGCATCTTTCATTTAGAATGACTGGGTCCACTTCTTTCTCTTTTGAGAAAAATCCTTTTCCCCACCAGAGTCCACAGCCTCTCTCTCTCTGGTGATTCTCAGAGCAGCTACACTTTCCATTACATTCTTGTCAGCAGATATCCCCAGTGGGGTCGGGGCTGCACACAGCTGGAATGTCCCTAATCTAGATGCCCTCCTGGCTCCTGAAATTGCTAGTTTGAATTGCTAGCCCCTCTATTGTGAACAATGGATCCACACTCCCTTTTCTTTCTTTACTGTGCTTAAGCATTCCTGGACCCTTTCGCCCTACACTCCCCCTTCCTTTCTACCTCCCACCCTTCTGTACCTCGTGCATTCTTTTTCCTCCCTCTTTCTCTCTTAAAATTCCCCCAGCGTCCTTTCTACCCTGCAGTGCAATCTTAACCATCTAACAAAAGACCTTATAATGTAAATTCGATTTCAGAAATGGGAGGAGTTTTCTTGCATACTAAACAAGCATTTGCTGTCTTGGTAGGAAAACAACAAAATGTTTTCCCTTGGAAGCACTGCTTAACCACGTCTCTGATCATCGCCTCAAGCTGAATGTGCATCCACTGAAGGCAAAACACAGTCCAAGTGCAGAAGTGCAACGACCTACTTAAGATCTGCACAAATCACGTGCGATGAAAACGGATTTCGTTTCTAGGCTCTTCCCCCACCTTTAAAAAAATTTCTCCCTTATCACGATTTCTTTCTAGGTGGAGGAGGTTCCACTTGCCCACTCACTGCTTAAACCGAATTTGTGCCTGAGAATTAGACTCCTTCTAGTGTGGTCAGAATCAGGTAACAGCAGCTGAATTCAGTTCACCCCATGCCTTCTTTTCTTTCCACTGAGAAGTCAAGTGAGAAGGCTTATCTAAGGAGCAGGAAGGGAGAATTTGGGTTACTCTTTTGTGTGTGTGTGTGTGTGTGTGTGTGTGTGTGTGTGTGTGTGACAGGATTGTCCTGCTTTGGTGCCATTTGTCACTAAACGTGTGCTGCCCAGGCAGTAAAACAAAAGCCAATCCTGGATAAGTATGAGGCTTAATAAAGAGTTGAAGGAATTTCAAAGAAGTAAAGCATGTTTCTGCATTCCCTGGAGGCTACATGGTCTCTACTGAGGATTTTGATTTGGGGGTACACGGACGTAAGACATAGCAGATTGTATTCTATACCTGTGTGCTCGCTGGCAGGCACAAAATGTATGCTGTTAACTACAGACGTCTGGGTTTGCTTCTCCCGAAGGGCTGAAGGAAGATTCTCCAGCACGTGGGTGAAGCAGCAGCCTTGTGATCTGGCTTCCCAGCCTCTGAGCCGCCTTCCAGCTGCCTTATGTAATGTGATCTGTTTGCTGATGGGAGCCTGATTAGTTTCTGGGTGGGAACTGCGACACCTGTGCACAGTCCCCGTGCTAGACTCAGCCAGCAGACTTGAGTTGGTCTTTCTGCTGCAAGCAAGGGGTTAAATTGAGACACACTAAGGGTATAAACATGGGTGCACAGTGAGTCCAGGAACGATGTGGATGAGTGATGGAGGCAGTTGAAGTAGTCTGAATAAGAGCAGCATGTGGGTGGCAGAGAGGGAGAAAGAAAAGCCGGGAAGGGCTTTAGGGAGGAAAAACAGTCGCCACCAGAAGCTAACCATAGATCATTTACATGCATTCCTTATCAAATGAGAGCAGGAGACAGAGGCTGAAATCAAGCTGAGCAGAATTTCTAATAGAACTGGCTGACCTTTCAAACGAAGTACTTAAGTAAAGAAGGGCAGCACGTGCCAGGACTTTTTACAAGGAGGCAAAACATAGGCAGCTAAGAGTTTCAGGTGTACCGTATTTAAACAACGCATCTCATTGATTTCGAATCAAAATACTTTTAAAGCACCTCTCAAGCCACATACAGTACCCCAAGCCTGTAATCCTAGCACTCAAGAGGTTGAGGCAGGAGGATTGGTGGTAGTGTGCAGCCAGCTTGGGTTATATAGTGAATTTCAGGTCAACCTGGACTATGCCACGAGACCCTGTCCCTCCAAGTAACTTTATTTGCTCTGGAATTCTTTTTATTCGTCGTCCCAAGTTGAGGGGACTGTAGGCTGTTTTGGTAGGAGTTTAACATAAGTAGCCAAAGTTTTTTACACTGTTATCCTTTGAGAGTCGTTTTATTTTCACATTTCTATAAATATGTTCAGCAGCAAGGTATGTGGAGAGCTTCCCAAGAATTTCTCTTGTGAGAGTCTCCATGAGAATTAAAAACAAGTCCCTGTGGGTTCTCCATAACCGCTAACTTTAAGGCTAAAAAGTTACATTAATGAGTTCTCTGTAAATCTTCTCCCGGTCGCGAAATATTCTTTCTGGTATGGTAATTTTGTTTACTTCTCCCAAGAGCCAGTCACCATCAAAATTGGCCAGCAGGGGGCGAGCGTTCACAGAAAATGCATGTAGTCTCTGCTCTGGCTGATTTGCGGGATGGAAGAAACAGGTTTTATTCTGAGGTATTTTCAGTTCAAATTCAAGTTCTAGAACTTTGATTTATTATTAGCTTCTTCTCTTACTTGGGGAAAAGGGAAGAGAGAAAAACAGGTCTGTCTGCTACCCGTGTGTTCTACCCCCGATTCAGGGAAGGGCTCAGAAACCACAAGTTTTCAATAGAGTCAAACAGGCTGGATCGTGCATGGCTGGATCTGAGGGAGAACGCAGGCTCCAGTTTTCCTAAAATGACAAATCGCCTCCCGTTACTCAAGAAATCACAAAAGATTCGCACCCACCCTTTCTTCCCCCGAGCTTTGTCCTTCTGCCAGCGATTTGCAGTCCCAGACACGTATTATATAATGAATGATGAGGCACAAAAGCCTGAAGCTTAGGCTTATTGCTTCTTTCGCAGAAAAGACATTTTTTTTAAAAGGAAAAACCTATTATAACACCATCTTAAATGTTTCTGAGACAAATGTTTCTGACAACTGTTAGAATGGTGGGGCATTAGAACGGGTCCAAATCTGCATTAGTGCTAGGGGCTGTGACCATTTGCAATGGTCTAAGGTTTGAATGGAAAGATGGAAAGATACAACTTGATGGGGCGAGTGGAAAAGGACCTGAAGTCCCAGGACATCTGGCTCGAATCCCGGCGGATTTAGCGGGCTGAGTATTCTTGAATTCCTTCCCTTCCTGGTCTTCAGTTTCACAAGCTGCAAATGATGACACAGTGCCTTCCAATCTAACAAGTTACCCTTCTTTCAAGAATAAATGTAGATGACATTGTTTATTTGACTTCTTTCCAAGAACACAGCAACATTCGACAACCAAGAAAACATTGTTCAGGATATTATGATATTTCAAAAATCCCCAAAGTACTTCGCATTTCACATTTCTGAAAACAGGGTCACTATTTAACAATAATTTCCTTAGTGTTTTTATAGCAATTATTGTCTGAGTAATTCTCTCTGGGGAATCCTAGATAGGTACTGTGTGGTATGGAAACGCTTTCAATTTTCTTTTCCTCTTTCATTTTGCTTCTTTTCTTTTGGGTGGGGTGTGGGGGGAGAGGGTTTTGCTGAGTAGCTCAGGGTGGTCTTCCTGCCTCTACCTCTGGAATGCTGTGATTATAGGCCTGTGCTACTCTGTCCCCAGCAGAACTTTTGGTTCCTAAGATGCATCTCTTAGGGTTATGTTGAGAAAGACTGAGGTGATTTGATGTGGGATACAGAAACTCTTCAGTACTGTTAGTACTGTTAATGCTCGTCATCACTGCTAAAAGATCCAATCCACGCAGTTGATTAGAAAGGGTTCATTTTTTTTTTAAACCTCGAAGACCAATACAACATTTAGCTCGTTTGGTCACATGTTTCCTAATTGAGGAACTTCAGAATTTCAAAAATCTGGAGGGGGATTTTTTTTCCCCCAGAGACACTATCCAGTCTTGGAAAATAATCTCATAAAGGTGAAATTCTGTGGTTGTTGGCATAGCTTCTCAGCCTACAGGGGCAGTGTAAGGAACCTTTCATTGTCCAGGCAAGAGAAAACAAAACATGACCGAAAAATGATCAAAATAACAACAGCAACAGAAACGTAGGCTTAGGTTTAGATCATAGATCTGCCTTTTATTTGCTGGGTGACCTTTCTATGTCTTTTTAGTTCGTGTTGCTCAGCTGGAGGGAGAAAAGAGACCAACTGACAAAAACCAGTGAGAGGCAACACCAACACCAGGCAGCTCCGCTAAACTTAGCCCACAGGGTGAAGCAGCCTGATTGAACACATGCACCCCAGGGGCGGGGCTTTCTGTTTTTAGCCCTCTGACCATATGCATATGCAAAGAAAGTCCGGGTGCCCTGCTCGCGGCCTCCAGGGCGCAGTTTAAATTGCTGCACGACGCTTTCTTTAAACACCTGCGACTGCCTGAATACGTCTCTGACTGAGGGATATGGTTAGCTCATAATCCGGGGAAATTCAGTGTATGACATTTAATGCTTCTCTCGACACAACAAAACGGCTTTCAACTAATAGCAGGTCCCAGTGTGGGTGGAAGGAAAAAAAAAAATCTTTTTTTTTTTTTTTTCTGTGCCAGTAGGTAGATTCTGAGTTGCATATCATGAGGGCTTTCAGGCCTGCCTTGAAAAATTCGACCCCTAGCACTAACGCAGATTTGAATCTGTTCTAATGCCCCACTATTCTAACAGTTGTCAGAAACATCCGTCTCAGAAATATTTAAGATGGAAAATCATTTTGCTCTCTTCTTCTCTTCTCTATTGGTAACCCTGGGGGAAAATCAGAATTCTGATCATTGTTTGTGTGCCTTCTGGGGAACGCTGCCTGGGGTTCTGTTTCAAAATCAACGTGTGGTTATTCTGCACATGGAACAGGGGCTATGATGCCATGTAGATCTAGGTCTGAATCCGGGCATGATGGCTTTTCTGCTTTCTGGTTTGAGCCAAATTCTTTAACATATCTAAGACTCAATTTGCATATCCACCAATGAAGCGTGAACTGAAACCTAGTCGTTGGCCTAATGGAATAACTGAATTCAGTACAGCATGTGAAGTGCCTGCCATAGCATCAGCTTAGAGGACCTCAGCTCTTGAATAGATATTCCCAATCACTGATTTATTTTGGTCTTTCCTACCCTCCTAAATGTTTACAGTGGTGTTCTTTTGTGTGCCCTACAGATGTCTCCTGGGGCAACTGTAAGAAGCAGAAGAGACAAAGGACTGTCACTAACCTTCTCATTTATTTGTGTGGCAGCATGTCATTGCTTCAGCAACATTAAGCTTCATTTAAAAAATATGCTGTATATGCAAGGAGAAATGGGAGACGGAGAAAAGAAATGCCTGCAAAAGTGATCTGTCCCAATTGGACTCTGAACATGATAGGTGTGCAAGTGGGAGCTCGCACGGTGAACAAAGCCAGCATCCAAGTTCCTATTTTTAGAAGCTACAGAAGAGGGGGAATATGCAGCATTTATGTAACACGTTTCCAAATAGCTCTGAAAGGAAGTTTTATATTTAATGGAGTTGTTAACAATTGGGATTAAAAGCTTAAAATAGAAGTCAGAACATGTACCTCAATTGGGGGCATCCTGTTGGGTCTGCTGTAGAATATTAAGATTGGAGAAGCTGTGTGCAGAGCTAGGTAATGGGCACAGAAATGAGCAGAGTCCTGTGTTAAATCCATCTTTCATTTTTGCCCTGTGATTCTTATTGGCTTTCTCTGCCCCATCTATGGGACCCCTTCTGTCTGTATTTTGCAACACCACAGTTTTTTCACCCAGTTGCTTATCTCTTTTTCTTTTTCCTTTAGTAAAATAGTGCTTTAACTCCAGGTTTTGTATACATTGCTTCTCTTTCTGCCCTTCACCTTAACTCTTCTCACCTACTATCTATGCCTTTGTTTAACTCTTTTCGCTACTATGAACCTCAGGGAGCCTTCACTTGGGCTGGAAAAGGAAAGTAGGTCCACATCCCAGAGTGTTTTGGATACTTGTTTCTGCAGTCTATAGAAACTGAGGCCATTGAAAGTCTTCTAGGAGAGTGTTTCTTAGAAAGATGCTAGCTTCAGGAGCACGGTAAGTGACCACTTTGAACAGAAAGAAACTGGCATCATCACATGGTTGTGATTGCTCGAGATCAAGGAAAGCTCTGCAGGTTCAGGACTGGAAAAGAATACTAACCCGGGATCAATAATAGTAACCAACAACTTAAACTTATTATGAGCTAGGCCATGTGGCTCATTTACCCTACCAATTCAGTGACTAGGTAACAATTTATGCTTCATTAGAAAACTTAGCTTGCAAAGTAACAGGCTTCCCTGTGGGAATTACATGCATACTCTGGGTTAATTCCTCTGACAAGTCTCCCTTTTCCTGCCCTATCCTTTTATCCAGTATTATATTTGCTTCTACTTTAATCAAACATGTTCTGTTATCTTCCCCACCCCTTCCATTAAAGCGTCTTTTTTTCCCCACCGTCTCAAGGGCCCTTTTCTAGTTTCATACTTACTTATATCTAGTATCTTTAACAATTATAATTTAGGGGCTGTGTGTGTGTGTGTGTGTGTGTGTGTGTGTGTGTGTGTGACACAGAGAGAGAGAGAGAGAGAGAGAGAGAGAGAGAGAGAGAGAGTCAGAGACAGACAGCAAGAGAAAGACAGAACAGTGTCTGTTATTCTATACTATTTGCCAAGTTCATACATGTATAGTTTAATAATTATGACTCTACTCACCCACACCCTCTCTTGTATCCTTCTACCCTCACAAAACTACTCCTCTTTTCACCAAATCCCTGACCCATTTTTCATGACTTTTACTTTTTCTTTAGGACCTTCTGGATTTAACCGGGGCCACTTGCATATGCATAGGTGTAAAGCTATCCACTGGATCCTGGGTAACTCCTCCGGAACCACACCACTGAGGATGACTTCCTCTCCCCGAACAAGCCCTGGAGTGTTATTAGCTCTTCTGGGCAGGGTTAAGGTCCATGAGCCCCTCTGTTGTCTATAATGGAATGTTTACAGGTTCAGTCTTGTGACGGCAGTATTTGCCTTTCTGAACCTGAGTTACTTGGCTTAATACAATGTTTCCTAGTAACACTCATTTTCATACAAATTTCATTTTTATTTCACTGCTGAACAAAATTCTGTTCTGTATATGTACCGTATGTTTGTTATCTATTAATCAGTTAATGGATATCTGTGGGATGATGTCACAGGTGAGGCAGGTACAAGATGAGAAGGAAGGATGGGCGGGAGAAAAGTTTGAAGGAAGGGGAGGAGACTGGAATGGAGGAGGAAAGGAGAGGGAGAGTAGCCACAGGACAACAGGGAAGCTGACTTTAAGATTCCTCACTGTACCTTTACAGGTTGTTAGGAATGTTCTTAAGGGATGGATGTGTACAGGGCTTTGTATGGTTAGGTGAGCAATTATATCTTATCAATTGAATCAAAGGTTATTGGGTTGTGTGGTCTTTCTTGTGGAGAATTGAGTTGGGAGAGTGTGCGGTGGCTAATCTGGGCCGCCACTGAATTGGGATGTGTGCTTCTGGCAAGATATCTACCAGATATCTTGAAGCACTGCAGTGACAGACCTAGTGAGGGATAAAGACAGCCATTTATTTTTTATACTTTAACAAAAACAGATATCTAGGTAAACTCTAATTCATAGCCATTTCGAATAGAGAGCATCATTGAACATGGACATGCTTGTATCTTTGTGATAGGATATAGAGTCTTCTGGGTACAATTCAAGGAGGAATATAGCTAGATCATATAGTAGTTCTAATGTTTAGGATCTTTTTGAACGGATGTTGATTTCCATAGGGGCTTTATCAATTTACATTCCCACTAACAGTGGATAAGTGTTTATATTTCCTGATGTTTTCACCTGTGTTTGTTAATTTGTTATTTTCTTTTTTTTTTTATTAACTTGAGTATTTCTTATATACATTTCAAGTGTTATTCCCTTTCCCGGTTTCCGGGCAAACATCCCCCTCCCCCCTCCCCTTCCTTATGGGTGTTCCCCTCCCAACAATCCCCCCATTGCCGCCCTCCCCCCATAGTCTAGTTCACTGGGGGTTCAGTCTTAGCAGGACCCAGGGCTTCCCCTTCCACTGGTGCTCTTACTAGGATATTCATTGCTACCTATGGGGTCAGAGTCCAGGGTCAGTCCATGTATAGTCTTTAGGTAGTGGCTTAGTCCCTGGAAGCTCTGGTTGCTTGACATTGTTGTACTTTTGGGGTCTCGAGCCCCTTCAGGCTCTTCCAGTTCTTTCTCTGATTCCTTCAACGGGGGACCTATTCTCAGTTCAGTGGTTTGCTGCTGGCATTCGCCTCTGTATTTGCTGTATTCTGGCTGTGTCTCTCAGGAGCGATCTACATCCGGCTCCTGTCGGTCTGCACTTTTTTGCTTCATCCATCTTGTCTAATTGGGTGGCTGTATATGTATGGGCCACATGTGGGGCAGGCTCTGAATGGGTGTTCTTCAGTCTCTGTTTTAATCTTTGCCTCTCCCTTCCCTGCCAAGGGTATTCTTTTTCCTCATTTAAAGAAGGAGTGAAGCATTCACATTTTGATCATCCGTCTTGAGTTTCGTTTGTTCTAGGGATCTAGGGTAATTCAAGCATTTGGGCTAATAGCCACTTATCAATGAGTGCATACCATGTATGTCTTTCTGTGATTGGGTTAGCTCACTCAGGATGATATTTTCCAGTTCCAACCATTTGCCTACGAATTTCATAAAGTCATTGTTTTTGATAGCTGAGTAATATTCCATTGTGTAGATGTACCACATTTTCTGTATCCATTCCTCTGTTGAAGGGCATCTGGGTTCTTTCCAGTTTCTGGCTATTATAAATAAGGCTGCGATGAACATAGTGGAGCACGTGTCTCTTTTATATGTTGAGGCATCTTTTGGGTATATGCCCAAGAGAGGTATAGCTGGATCCTCAGGCAGTTCAATGTCCAATTTTCTGAGGAACCTCCAGACTGATTTCCAGAATGGTTTTACCAGTCTGCAATCCCACCAACAATGGAGGAGTGTTCCTCTTTCTCCACATCCTCACCAGCATCTGCTGTCACCTGAGTTTTTGATCTTAGCCATTCTCACTGGTGTGAGGTGAAATCTCAGGGTTGTTTTGATTTGCATTTCCCTTATGACTAAAGATGTTGAACATTTCTTTAGGTGTTTCTCAGCCATTCGGCATTCCTCAGCTGTGAATTCTTTGTTTAGCTCTGAACCCCATTTTTTAATAGGGTTATTTGTTTCCCTGCAGTCTAACTTCTTGAGTTCTTTGTATATTTTGGATATAAGGCCTCTATCTGTTGTAGGATTGGTAAAGATCTTTTCCCAATCTGTTGGTTGCCGTTTTGTCCTAACCACAGTGTCCTTTGCCTTACAGAAGCTTTGCAGTTTTATGAGATCCCATTTGTCGATTCTTGATCTTAGAGCATAAGCCATTGGTGTTTTGTTCAGGAAATTTTTTCCAGTGCCCATGTGCTCCAGATGCTTCCCTAGTTTTTCTTCTATTAGTTTGAGTGTGTCTGGTTTGATGTGGAGGTCCTTGATCCACTTGGACTTAAGCTTTGTACAGGGTGATAAGCATGGATCGATCTGCGTTCTTCTACATGTTGCCCTCCAGTTGAACCAGCACCATTTGCTGAAAATGCTATCTTTTTTCCATTGGATGGTTTTGGCTCCTTTGTCAAAAATCAAGTGACCATAGGTGTGTGGGTTCATTTCTGGGTCTTCAATTCTATTCCATTGGTCTATCTATCTGTCTCTGTACCAATACCATGCAGTTTTTATCACTATTGCTCTGTAATACTGCTTGAGTTCAGGGATAGTGATTCCCCCTGAAGTCCTCTTATTGTTGAGGATAGCTTTAGCTATCCTGGGTTTTTTGTTATTCCAGATGAATTTGCAAATTGTTCTGTCTAACTCTTTGAAGAATTGGATTGGTATTTTGATGGGGATTGCATTGAATCTGTAGATTGCTTTTGGTAAAATGGCCATTTTTACTATATTAATCCTGCCAATCCATGAGCATGGGAGATCTTTCCATCTTCTGAGGTCTTCGTCAATTTCTTTCCTCAGTGTCTTGAAGTTCTTATTGTACAGATCTTTTACTTGCTTGGTTAAAGTCACACCGAGGTACTTTATATTATTTGGGTCTATTATGAAGGGTGTCGTTTCCCTAATTTCTTTCTCGGCTTGTTTCTCTTTTGTATAGAGGAAGGCAACTGATTTATTTGAGTTAATTTTATACCCAGCCACTTTGCTGAAGTTGTTTATCAGCTTTAGTAGTTCTCTGGTGGAACTTTTGGGATCACTTAAATATACTATCATGTCATCTGCAAATAGTGATATTTTGACCTCTTCTTTTCCGATCTGTATCCCCTTGATCTCCTTTTGTTGTTTGATTGCTATGGCTAGAACTTCAAGAACTATATTGAATAAGTAGGGAGAGAGTGGGCAGCCTTGTCTAGTCCCGGATTTTAGTGGGATTGCTTCAAGTTTCTCTCCATTTAGTTTAATGTTAGCAACTGGTTTGCTGTATATGGCTTTTACTATGTTTAGGTATGGGCCTTGAATTCCTATTCTTTCCAGGACTTTTATCATGAAGGGGTGTTGAATTTTGTCAAATGCTTTCTCAGCATCTAATGAAATGATCATGTGGTTCTGTTCTTTCAGTTTGTTTATATAATGGATCATGTTGATGGTTTTCCGTATATTAAACCATCCCTGCATGCCTGGGATGAAGCCTACTTGATCATGGTGGATGATTGTTTTGATGTGCTCTTGAATTCGGTTTGCCAGAATTTTATTGAGTATTTTTGCGTCGATATTCATAAGGGAAATTGGTCTGAAGTTCTCTTTCTTTGTTGTGTCTTTGTGTGGTTTAGGTATAAGAGTAATTGTGGCTTCGTAGAAGGAGTTCGGTAGTGCTCCATCTGTTTCCATCTTGTGGAATAGTTTGGATAATATTGGTATGAGGTCTTCTGTGAAGGTTTGATAGAATTCTGCACTAAACCCGTCTGGACCTGGGCTCTTTTTGGTTGGGAGACCTTTAATGACTGCTTCTATTTCCTTAGGAGTTATGGGGTTGTTTAACTGGTTTATCTGTTCCTGATTTAACTTCGATACCTGGTATCTGTCTAGGAAATTGTCCATTTCCTGAAGATTTTCAAGTTTTGTCGAATATAGGTTTTTATAGTAAGATCTGATGATTTTTTGAATTTCCTCTGAATCTGTAGTTATGTCTCCCTTTTCATTTCTGATTTTGTTAATTTGGACGCACTCTCTGTGTCCTCCCCTTAGTCTGGCTAAGGGTTTATCTATCTTGTTGATTTTCTCAAAGAACCAGCTTTTGGTTCTGTTGATTCTTTCTATGGTCCTTTTTGTTTCTACTTGGTTGATTTCAGCTCTGAGTTTGATTATTTCCTGCCTTCTACTCCTCCTGGGTGTATTTCCTTCTTTTTGTTCTAGAGCTTTTAGGTGTGCTGTCAAGCTGCTGACATATGCTCTTTCCTGTTTCTTTCTGCAGGCACTCAGCGCTATGAGTTTTCCTCTTAGCACAGCTTTCATTGTGTCCCATAAGTTTGGGTATGTTGTACCTTCATTTTCATTAAATTCTAAAAAGTTTTTAATTTCTTTCTTTATTTCTTCCTTGACCAGGTTATCATTGAGTAGAGCATTGTTCAATTTCCACGTATATGTGGACATTCTTCCCTTACTGTTATTGAAGACCAGTTTTAGGCCGTGGTGGTCCGATAGCACGCATGGGATTATTTCTATCTTTCTGTACCTGTTGAGGCCCGTTTTTTGACCAACTATGTGGTCAATTTTGGAGAAAGTACCATGAGGAGCTGAGAAGAAGGTATATCCTTTTGCTTTAGGATAGAATGTTCTATAAATATCCGTTAAGTCCATTTGGCTCATGACTTCTCTTAGTCTGTCGACATCACTGTTTAATTTCTGTTTCCATGATCTGTCCATTGATGAGAGTGGGGTGTTGAAATCTCCCACTATTATTGTGTGAGGTGCAATGTGTGCTTTGAGCTTTAGTAAGGTTTCTTTTACGTATGTAGGTGCCCTTGTATTTGGGGCATAGATATTTAGGATTGAGAGTTCATCTTGGTGGATTTTTCCTTTGATGAATATGAAGTGTCCTTCCTTATCTTTTTTGATGACTTTTAGTTGGAAATTGATTTTATTTGATATTAGAATGGCTACTCCAGCTTGCTTCTTCTGACCATTTGCTTGGAAAGTTGTTTTCCAGCCTTTCACTCTGAGGTAGTGTCTGTCTTTGTCTCTGAGGTGTGTTTCCTGTAGGCAGCAGAATGCAGTGTCCTCGTTGCGTATCCAGTTTGTTAATCTATGTCTTTTTATTGGGGAGTTGAGGCCATTGATATTGAGAGATATTAAGGAATAGTGATTATTGCCTCCCTTTATATTCATATTTGGATGTGAGGTTATGTTTGTGTGCTTTCATTCTCTTTGTTCTGTTGCCAAGACGATTAGTTTCTTGCTTCTTCTAGGGTATAGCTTGCCTCCTTATGTTGGGCTTTACCATTTATTATCCTTTGTAGTGCTGGATTTGTAGAAAGATATTGTGTAAATTTGGTTTTGTCATGGAATACTTGGTTTCTCCATCAATGTTAATTGAGAGTTTTGCTGGATACAGTAACCTGGGCTGGCATTTGTGTTCTCTTAGGGTCTGTATGACATCAGTCCAGGATCTTCTGGCCTTCATAGTTTCTGGCGAGAAGTCTGGTGTGATTCTGATAGGTCTGCCTTTATATGTTACTTGACCTTTTTCCCTTACTGCTTTTAGTATTCTTTCTTTATTTTGTGCGTTTGGTGTTTTGACAATTATGTGACGGGAGGTGTTTCTTTTCTGGTCTAATCTATTTGGAGTTCTGTAGGCTTCTTGTATGTCTATGGGTATCTCTTTTTTTAGGTTAGGGAAGTTTTCTTCTATGATTTTGTTGAAGATATTTACTGGTCCTTTGAGCTGGGAGTCTTCACTCTCTTCTATACCTATTATCCTTAGGTTTGATCTTCTCATTGAGTCCTGGATTTCCTGTATGTTTTGGACCAGTAGCTTTTTCCGCTTTACATTATCCTTGACAGTTGAGTCAATGATCTCTATGGAATCTTCTGCTCCTGAGATTCTCTCTTCCATCTCTTGTATTCTGTTGGTGAAGCTTGTATCTACAGCTCCTTGTCTCTTCTTTTGGTTTTCTATATCCAGGGTTGTTTCCCTATGTTCTTTCTTGATTGCTTCTATTTCCATCCTCAATTCCTTCAACTGTTTGATTGTGTTTTCCTGGAATTCTTTCAGGGATTTTTGTGTCTCCTCTCTATGGGCTTCTGCTTGTTTATTTTTGTTTTCCTGGAATTCTTTCAGGGATTTTTGCGATTCTTTCAGGCATTTTTGCAATTCCTCTCTGTAGGCTTCTACTTGTTCTCTAAGGGAGTTCTTCGCGTCTTTCTTGAAGTCCTCCAGCATCATGATCAAATATGATTTTGAAACTAGATCTTGCTTTTCTGGTGTGTTTGGATATTCCATGTTTGTTTTGATGGGAGAATTGGGCTCCGATGGTGCCATGTAGTCTTGGTTTCTGTTGCCTGGGTTCCTGTGCTTGCCTCTCACCATCAGATTATCTCTAGTGTTACTTTGTTCTGCTATTTCTGACAGTGGGTAGACTGCCCTATATGCCTGTGTGTCAGGAGTGCTGTAGACCTGTTTTCCTGTTTTCTTTCAGCCTGTTATGGGGACAGAGTGTTCTGCTTTTGCGCGTGTAGTTTTTCCTCTCTACAGGTCTTCTGCTGTTCCTGTGGGCCTGTGTCTTGAGTTCACCAGGCAGCTTTCTTGCAGCAGAAAATTTGGTCTTACCTGTGGTCCTGAGGCTCAAGTTTGCTCGTGGGGTGCTGCCCACGGGCTCTCTGCAGCGGCAGCAACCAGGAAGACCTGTGCCGCCCCTTCCGGGAGCTTCAGTGCACCAGGGTTCCAGATGGTCTTTGGCTTTTTCCTCTGGCGTCCGAGATGTGTGTGCAGGGAGCAGTCTCTTCTGGTTTCCCAGGCTTGTCTGCCTCTCTGAAGGTTTAGCTCTCCCTCCCACGGGATTTGGGTGCAGAGAACTGTTTATCCGGTCTGTTTCTTTCAGGTTCCGGCGGTGTCTCAGGCAGGGGTCCTGCCGCTCCTTGGCCCTCCCCCACGGGAGCCCAGAGGCCTTATACAGTTTCCTCTTGGGCCAGGGATGTGGGCAGGGGTGAGCAGTGTTGGTGGTCTCTTCTGCTCTGCAGCCTCAGGAGTGCCCACCTGACCAGTTGGGTCTTACCGGTGGGGTCTCTCTCTCACCGGGTCTGGGAGCAGAGAGCTGCTGCGGGCCGGGATCCGAGGGTGTGGGACTTCCGGTAAACACAGAACGTGCCTGGTCCTAGAGAAATTCTGCTTCTGTGTGTCCCAAGCTCACCAGGCAGCTTTCTTGCAGCAGAAAATTTGGTCTTACCTGTGGTCCCGAGGCTCAGGTTCGCTCGTGGGGTGCTGCCCAGGGGCTCTCTGCAGCGGCAGCAACCAGGAAGACCTGTGCCGCCCCTTCCGGGAGCTTCAGTGCACCAGGGTTCCAGATGGTCTTTGGCTTTTTCCTCTGGCGTCTGAGATGTGTGTGCAGGGAGCAGTCTCTTCTGGCTTCCCAGGCTTGTCTGCCTCTCTGAAGGTTTAGCTCTCCCTCCCACGGGATTTGGGTGCAGAGAACTGTTTATCTGGTCTGTTTCTATCAGGTTCCGGCGGTGTCTCAGGCAGGGGTCCTGCCGCTCCTTGGCCCTCCCCCACGGGAGCCCAGAGGCCTTATACAGTTTCCTCTTGGGCCAGGGATGTGGGCAGGGGTGAGCAGTGTTGGTGGTCTCTTCCTCTCTGCAGCCTCAGGAGTGCCCACCTGACCAGGCGGTTGGGTCTCTCTCTCACCGTGTCTGGGAGCAGAGAGCTGCTGCGGGCTGGGTCTTTCAGGCATTTTTGCGATTCCTCTTTGTAGGCTTCTACTTGTTCTCTAAGGGAGTTCTTCACGTCTTTCTTGAAGTCCTCCAGCATCATGATCAAAAATGATTTTGAAACTAGATCTTGCTTTTCTGGTGTGTTTGGATATTCCATGTTTGTTTTGATGGGAGAATTGGGCTCCGATGGTGCCATGTAGTCTTGGTTTCTGTTGCTTGGGTTCCTGCGCTTGCCTCTCGCCATTAGATTATCTCTAGTGTTACTTTGTTCTGCTATTTCTGACAGTGGCTAGACTGTCCTATAAGCCTGTGTGTCAGGAGTGCTGTTGACCTGTTTTCCTCTCTTTCAGTCAGTTATGGGGACAGAGTGTTCTGCTTTCAGGCGTGTAGTTTTTCCTCTCTACAGGTCTTCAGCTGTTCCTGTGGGCCTGTGTCTTGAGTTTACCAGGCAGCTTTCTTGCAGCAGAAAATTTGGTCTTACCTGTGGTCCTGAGGCTCAAGTTCGCTCGTGGGGTGCTGCCCACGGGCTCTCTGCAGCGGCAGCAACCAGGAAGACCTGTGCCGCCCCTTCCGGGAGCTTCAGTGCACCAGGGTTCCAGATGGTCTTTGGCTTTTTCCTCTGGCGTCTGAGATGTGTGTGCAGAGAGCAGTCTCTTCTGGTTTCCCAGGCTTGTCTGCCTCTCTGAAGGTTTAGCTCTCCCTCCCACGGGATTTGGGTGCAGAGAACTGTTTATCCGGTCTGTTTCCTTCAGGTTCCGGCGGTGTCTCAGGCAGGGGCCCTGCCGCTCCTTGGCCCTCCCCCACGGGAGCCCAGAGGCCTTATACCGTTTCCTCTTGGGCCATGGATGTGGGCAGGTGTGAGCAGTGTTGGTGGTCTCCTCCGCTCTGCAGCCTCAGGAGTGCCCACCTGGCCTGGCGGTTGGGTCTCTCTCTCACGGAGTCTGGGAGCAGAGAGCTGCTGCGGGCCGGGATCCGCTGGTGTCTGTTATTTTCATGATAGCTATTCTGACTGGGCTTACATGGAATCTCAAAGAATTTTAATTTGTATTTTCTGATGGATGAAGATCCTGAACACTTTAAAAAATACCTATTGGACATTTGTATATCTTCTTTGGAGAACTCATTGGCCTATTTACTGGGTGAAAATTTGGTGTTTTGAATGTTAAATTTTTGCAGTTCTTTATATATTTTAGATATTATCCCTTTGTCTAAAACTATAGACAGCTAAGATTTTCTCCCATTCTTTGGGCTATTGTTTATTCTGCAGACAGTTTCTTTTGCTGTGCAGAAGCCTTTTAATTTCATGCAACCACACTTGCCAATTCTAGGGTTTATTTTATGTTCTACTGGTTTCTATTCAGAAATTTCTTGCCTGTATCTATGTTGTGAACTGTCCCCTGTGTTTTATTTTAGTGATTTCAGTGTTTCTGGGGTTTAAATTAAAGTCTTTGATCCATTTTGAATTGATATTTTGTGCAGAGAAAGAGGTATGGATCTAATTTCATTTTTCTGCAAATGGCTATCCAGTTTTACCAGCACTATTTATTGGAAACAAAACCCTTTAAAGAGTACATTTTAGACAACATTGACAAAAAACAAGTGACCATAGATATGTGGGTTTATTTCTGGAGCTTATATAGTGTTCTGTTGGTCTACAAGTCTCCTTTGTGTCCATATCATAGTAATTTTGATACTATTGCTTTATATTATAGCGTAAGGCCAGACAGTGTGATGCTTCTGGTTGTATGGCTTTTATTAGAATCGTTTTGGCTGTCCATAGTCTTTTGTATTTCTGTATCAATTTTAGGGATTTTTTTCTAGTCACATTTATTCTGTGATTTTTGTTTGGGGATGAGAGAGCTGTCTATGTTAGCATCATAGAATGAGTTAATAGTGTTTGTTTCCTTTGATTTTGTGAAATAGTTTCAAAGTTTGATAAAACTCAGCAATAAAGCTATCTGGCCTCAGACTTTTGTTGTTTGGGAGACTTTTAGTTACTGCTTCTGTAAGGCTCGAAGTGAGTCTCAACTACTGGGAGACCCCCCCAAGGAAGACACAAGAACAGAGTTCAATGCAAATGCAAGAGGTTTATTTTTTCAGCATATTGGGGTCAACCGTCAATCAGCCCCTTGTGAAGAGTGACTAGAAGGTGACCCCGAATGGCTATAACAAGCAGTTTTTATACTTTTTAGGGGTACAGATTACACCAGCAAGGTTACAGTTTAAACTTATTGGCTAAGCAAATTTTTCTTTGAATCTATTGGCTAGCAAGCATATGGCATGCATTTGAATTCTATCTGGGTCCAGAGGATCAAGTGACTATCAGTCAGAACATTCTGTGGTTTTTCAAGAATGTCCCTGCTCCTCCCAGGAACTGTGGGTGGAGAATGGAATTTGGCCTAGCCTTGACCAGAGGTAGGAAGCTGGTACTTAGCTTAATCTTGACCTGAGGTGGTAGGTGTAAGGCTAGTGAAAGCCCCTAGGGTCCTTCACAGGAACCTCATAAGCTACCTACTTTCTACCAGGCCAAGCCTCTTAATAGCTCTTACACTTCAGTAAGAACTAGGGTCCTTCATTTCTACCTTATTGTTTGTTGTGTGTCTGCTTCAGTTCTTTGTATCTTCTGGCTTTAATTTCAGATCATATAAGTTTAGAAACTTACCTATGTCTGAAAATTTTCCAGATTTCATTGGAATATATAGTAACAAATACCTTTTCATCTCTATTTTATTAATTTAGTTCTTGACACTTTTTGGTTAGTTTGGCTAGGATTGAGCACTCCTGTTAGACTTTTTAAAGAACCAGTTTATTTTCTGATTAATTCTATGAATTGTTTTTGAGTTTTGTATTTCAATTATTTCTGTCCTTTGACATCTGTTTCTTTTCTGTTGGCTGCTTCTTGCTCTTCTAAAGCTCTGAGCTACATCATCAAGCTACTTACTCTCTGATTTTTTAATGTACAATTGGGATAGTTTAACTGTTATAGCTATTAAACTGTTGTCTTAACACTGCCTTGATTGGGGGCTGGAGAGATGTCGCAGAGGTTAATAGCATTAATTGCTCTTCCAGAGATCCTGAGTTCAAGTCCCAGCAACCACATGGTGGCTCACAACCATCTGTAATGGGATCCAATGCCCTCTTCTGGTGTGTCTGAAGACAGTGACAGTGTATTCATATAAATAAAAATAAACCTTCTAAAAAACCCAAATATCAAAAACCTCCAAAACAGCAAAAAAGAAAAAAAAATAGACTGCCTTGATTGTATTTCTGAGGTTGTAAATTCAAATTCAAACACAGAGAGGTTAATAAACTTGACTTAAATTTGAAAGCATGAAAGTGGCAGTTGAAGGGACTCACGCCCCCTGGTGTGCTCCCCTCTGGATCATGGATTAGGCACAGACTACACCCAAACACTAATTTCCAGCACAAAGAGATCCTTTACTAAGCAAGCCACAGAGACAAGGTGGCTGAATCTGAATCAGGCAGAAACAGCACCAAATAGCTTTGCAGGAGTAATTGTAAGAAGAAAACAGGGGAAGGCATCTGTGTTAGAATGAGCTATGATTCGTTGGTAGATTCTGCCTGTACATTTTAGTTGTGGTAGTTGATTGCTGGACTTTGGTGATCAGTCTCAGGAATGAGTGGGACAAAAGAAGGTCACCAAATAAGGGAATTGACTTCGGTGGCTAGGGATAGGAATGAGGAAGTGCCTAAATAAGGGAATCTAATTGTTTAGCAAAGGAGAGGGAAGGAAGGAGTACAAGACCAGACATCCAGTTCTGTTAGAGCCATTTAGCAGTATCCAATTCAAAACTGAGATCTGCATGCACCAAAAGTTCTGTTCTGTGCACAGAAAACCTAATGTTTAAAGCAGAAGCTTAATCTCAGTATTTTAGGCAGGATTCCCCTGCACCCACCCATCCCCTGAAGATACAGAAACAAGGATTAGAATTCCAATAACTGTGGGCATACTGCTAGGTTATTCCACTAGTCTCCTCCCAGGGACCAAGCAATAGCATAAGTTATCATCTGCTGCCATTGCCTGCCCTTTTCTGTCCTCTGTCTCCTCTTCTCGGCCTTCATGGATCTCTCCTGTATGTCTGCCTTTACCCCTTCTCCAGGCCCTCACTACTCTTCCTTACCCCAAACAAAACCCCCTTATACCAGATCTGTTGCATGGCATGATTTGTCATGGAGACACCATGGCATGGGCCCTTCATGTACCCTCTCACTGCATTATATTTCATAACAGTGATTTTGAGAGATCTCAGGAATATGAATATGACCAACTGAGTGTAAAGAAGAAAGGAAGGAAGGGAGAATAAGCTTACTAGAAGAACTGGGCTTGAGTTTTCACAGGCTTGTGGAGGGCAGGAACAGGTAAAGGTTTGATTCATATACATGGACTTCTTGTTTATTCTTTTGTGGCTATCCCAGTGTGCCACTGCAGTTGTGGGTCTGAATCCTCAGACAAGAACATAGGTCAATCCAGTTGCCTCCTCTAAAAGTGATCAAACTGAAGGGGAGGAACACCAGTTAAGAAAAGGAGTCAAGATGAAAGCAAAACCCTGGTGTTTTAAATGCTGACAAGGGAAGAGAAGACACCAAGAGAGAATTAGAAGTAGTCTGAGAGGCAGAAGGAGAAGAAGCAGAGTGTGGAGACTCGGGTGTGGCAAAGGGAAAGGGCATCTGGTCAGTGTGAAAAGTGCAAAAGCATCAGGTGAGATGAAAAGTGAGAAAAGCTTAGGCTCTTTTGTTGGAAAGCAAGAATAGCTGGTGGATTGGGTGGGTGTAGAAATGGGACCGCAAGAAGCTGAAGAGCTTATGGGATTGGGAAAAGGAAGGGAGTGGGGCTTGTCACTCTGGGAAGACTTTGACAATAAAAGGTCACAGCAAAACCAAAGGTACAAATTGTGAGTCAGATCATTTCGTTGTCTCATAGCTCCTTTGTACATTTCTGTTGCTTGTTTTCTTTTTTCGAATTAATTCTTTGAAAACGTCATACAATGCGTTTTGATCATATTCATTCTTTACCCCAACTCCTTCCAGATACATCCCTTTGTTACTTGCCCCACTTTACGTCTTTTAGAAAAATACCATCAATTGGTCCTACTCATATATTCTATGGATATGGGGGTCATTCACTGGGGCATAGTGTACTTACCCAGGGCTACACTCTTAGAGCAAACTGTCTCTGCTTCTCCTAGTGGGTATCAGTTGCCAAGAGGGGTCCTCAGCTAGGGGTGGGACCTTGTGCTCAATACCTTTTGTATGCTGGAATTTGGTCTGACTTGAATAGACATGGTATTAAGTGGACTCCTAATGACTTAGCATTATATCCACAAATTAATACATCCAGTACTCGTCACCTGAGAAGTGTCTATTTGTAGTATATGGTAATTAACATAGAGACTCACAACTCTCTGTGTCAAGGTGCTGAGAGTAAGAGACTGCAAATGTGATATCTTTATCACATCCCTTCCTTTCAAGACTCAGAAATCCTTGTGAAAGATGAGTGGAAAGAGAACAAGATAGATGACTACAGGGAAATGTGTTTTCTAGACACAGTGGGGCAGCTGCACATATGAATCCACAGAAGTTATGGCAGCATGCAGAAGACCTCAGCAAGTACAACTCAGATAGTGAGGACTGTTTTGATCCTATTGTCTGAATCTGTCAAGATCAAGGGAGAGGTTAGTATAGACCATGAACTAAGGAACTTCTACAAAAAATTGTTTCAAAAGTAGATCAGGCCTATCTAATCTTTGTCTGTTATATGAACTGAAATTATTTTCCCTCTTTATAGAGGGGGAAGAAAGCAATAACCTTCTAAATGCTCAATTGTGTAAGCAGAGATATAATTTGCACACATTGTTCAGCTAATACCAATGGAAAAGTTGTACCTGTAAACTTAATGAGGAAATTCAAGCAGATGTCATGGAAGTATTAAACTAATGTTAGCTTTTGCAGTTATTCAAGTCCAGGCACAGCATTTTCTTCTTTTATACATGTGAGGAGAATTTGATGAGGAAATTAAGAAGAACAGGCAGCTTAGGTGTTGGGATAGTGATGAAGTCCTTGACATTATAAGAGCTAATGATGACAGTAGAAAAGTATGCACTTCTTTGGATAAATTACATTTTAGAGAAAATGTTGGCTCTTCAGTTTAATTTGACCAACTGTTTTGGAGTACCTGTGATGCCATGGGTACCATGCTCTCAGCACTGAGACATGGGATAGCACAGAATGTATCTTTCCTAAATTGTCTAGATCCTTATCATAGATGACCACCAATTCATGATCAATCAAATCGCTCTTCTAAAACGGGTCGAGTTAAATCATAGTAAAATTTTGTATTAAAGATTGAACTGTGGGCTGGGCTGGTAGCTTAGTATGTAAAGTGCTTGTCTCTCAAGCATGAGGACTTGGGGTTTACTCTCTCAAAACTCATGTTTAACAAAACAAACAACGACAACGACAACCACTGATGGGTGTGGTGGTACATGCTTGTAATCCTGGTGATAGGGAACTAGAGACAGGACAATTCTCCAGATTTCTGGTCTTCTAGCCTAGCATACTCAGAGAGTTCTAGGCCCATAAGAGACCCAATTCCAAGACATGAAACCTCAGGTTGTTCTCTGGCCTTTCCATGCCTGTGCACGCTATGCATCTGGACATATACACGAACTTTTATGTGTACATGCCCACACAACTAAGAAAATAGTCACCAATGATTACCATCTTATAAAGAGGGACATTATATGCTTCCTCACATAGATACACAATACTGTCTAGCAAGGTGTCTTGTCAAATAGACTATGATCAATACTACGGCTTTATAGGATTTATAAACAGAGGACAGTGGACACAAAGAATGAAATAATGCAATTTTGGTGTGGAAAAACTTCCATTCACAGTGGAAGGATCTAAACAATCAATTAAGCAAACAGAATGCCTGTTTTAACAATAAAATTTCAATGGGGGTAGAAATAAACAGGCAGTCAGACAGATAATACAGAATTAGAAGCTGGATACTATCAGATTCTTAGAAAACATATCAAGTGATTTTAGAATATGAATTAAATTCAAACAAATTGTAAGAAAATCAGATTAATGGAATTTAAGTATTGACAGGCTAGTTAATGACATTAGTGGATAATTCTTATTTTTAATAGTAATAATAATAATACAGTTAAATAAATTAATGTTTCAAAATAAAGCACACTATGTTTAGTATTATTCACAAAGAGGCATAGCACATAGGAATATTCAAACAGTAAAAAAAGTCATTTGAAATTAAATCCCCTGGTAAGGTAATAGCCCTTATGGAATCACATATGGACATATGGACACTGCCCTATTTAAGTCTTTCAAAGGACTTTCACAAAGTATAGTGTATATGCAAACTCATTAATGAATATTTTGTTTTTATTACCCCTTGATGTTCTTCTTTCTAAATATTATACTATACCCATATACACATTTGTTTACACATATACATGCACACATTATGGGCTTGGATCTGCATGTAAGGGAGAACATGCATTATATATTTTTCTTTCTGTGTCTGAGTGGCCTCATGTAATATACATTCTAAGTCCATCCATTTCCCTGTGAACTTTCTGATGGCATTTTTCTTTAGAGTTGTCTAGTATCCATTTTATATAGAGAGCAGATATTCATTATCCATTCATATGTTGACAACAACTAAATTACTTTCATTTTCTTACTATAGTGAGTAAAGTAACAATATACATGGAGGTGCAAATATCTCAAAGGTGGGGTACGGGGTTCTCATTGTATATAACCAGTGGTGAAATATTTGGGACCTACGGTAGTTATACTTTTCATTTTGAGGAACATCCAAACTAATTTCCACAATGACTATATAAATCTGCATGCTTATTAGTAGTGAATAAGGCTTCCTTTCTTTCAACATTTTTTTTCAACATTTGTTGTTGGATTTCCTGATAACAACCTGTTCGACTAGGATGAAATGATATCACAAGGTAGTTTCCATTTGCATTTCCCAGATGACTAGGAATGTGGAACACTTTAAAAAATAGTTATTGGCTATTTGTGTTCCTTTTATTTTTGAAAACTGTAGATTCAATCTTAGTCTATGTGATTGGCAATGTTATTTCACTGATATTTAATTTCTGCAGTTCCTTGCAAATTCTGGATATTATTTTCCTGTCTTAAATGAGCTGGTAAAGATTTTTCTCCCATTCCATGGGCTGTCTATATGCTCTGCTAATAGTTTCCTTTGTTAAAATTTGTTTTAAATGATCATAATTTTGAAATTTCTGAGAATTTCTGGAAATACTGACTTATTGTGTTTGAAACTCAAACGGTGACATGCTAGGAATTTTGAAAACACTGAGAAACTGTTTCTCAATCCATATTACAGATTTAAAATGTATCATTGTTGCTGAATAAGTATCTACTAGATTAAAAATATGGTTAATCTTGTAACAAAATCATGGTGTGCAGTTGCATGATTAAATACTTAAGGGCACAATAATATGAAGTCTTGGGTTTGTTTTAAATAAAGCAAGGATAGTAAGTGATACAGACATATGAGAAACACATTAGGTCAGAGTTAATAGCTTTTCAAACCGGATGCTGGGTATATGGGGTCTTACTCTGTTTTTATTTATTTAAAAGCGTCCTTCATACATTTTTATTCTGGCCATGTGAAACTAAATCCTTTCAGAATCATTGAGTGCTAGGGCGAATTTCCCACCCCAGTCAGTATGGCAGCTGGGGAGCTGCTGTGTGGCAGGTGTGAGGCATTTGTGTGCACAGAGGATGGGAGGGCTAACACATTCAGTTGCATTTCCCATGGCTTTGAATGAGACATCACTAGTATCCTTTTCTCTATTTTCTATTTGACCTCGATGATGTTATTTAGATGCTTATGTGAATTTGGCATTGAGCGGGCCGAGCACAGTGTTACTAGGTGGTGAAACAAAGTCAGAAGCATAGAGGATCCTGTGCCTGCACATGGCCTATCGTTTTCTGATGATCACCATATCACTTACCTATCTAGAAGAGGAACTACTCTGGTCACTGACTCTTGGTCTGAAGGGACATATAATATAGAATGAAACCATCGCAGTAATCCAAAAACAGTAATGATGATTATTCATAAGGTGATCCCTACATGTTAAAATATACTGAATATCAGACTGGTACAGTCTACTGTATTTCTCACAATAATGGCATGAATTAGAGAATATGACTGTTGCTATTTTTGTTATTACTTTCTGGCATTTTGAAGAAATGTCCTGCTCAGAGCTGTACGTGTAGGTCCAGAGCTGGGTTCTAACTCATGTTTTTGATCTCCAAATCCAGGATATTAATAAAGCACTGAACATTCAGTAGTCTTTTTGCCCCTCTAGCTGGAAATGTACCTCAATACATTTAGAAGATCAGTGCTGCGCTCAGTACCCTCCTTTATGTAATTTGTAAGTTCTTCCTTAGGGAGCCTGGCAGTTTGAACAGAAACCCCCAGAAGTTCCATGTGCTGCTCAGCTGCTGTGCTCGCACAGCTTCCACCTGGGATGTGAATTTTCCAAACCTATCTTTAGCCCAGCATGGGTCATACTGATTGAGAAAGATCAGTTTGTTTGTGATGTGCTCAAGCTATCCTATCTTTGGAAATTTTGTTGTATTTAACTGACTACAGAATTACTAAGGCACCAAGAACTTCTTTTGTGGAAAAATACCCACCAACACACACAATCTGCATTTGAATTTACAATGTATTTTTCACATTTATATTTATATAGTAAATCCAATGTCCCTATTAAAATCGTCTAGTCTAAACACAGGACAGTAAGAGATGATAAGTGGATAGAATAGGGGCCTGGGAACCTGGCAGGCCGGTTAATAGACTCAGCATCATAGATCGTGGGCACACTTTCAAGTTCTTTGAGCTCTCTTCTGTTTATCTGTAAAACGAAGGCAATAAATGAAGATAGTGTTGTCAAAAACAACTATTATAAAAAGGGGGATACTGATACCACAGTTAGATAAACCTGTCTATCACAAATACATTATTTCTAGATCTGAGTTTAGAAAAAGAGAGCAGTATTTAACACCATCACATAACTTTTCTATTATATTTATATGACATATTTTTAGAGTTCATTATAACTATCTCTCTGTATATGCATGTATGTGTATCATTGTGTGTGTCCATTCATGTACATATTTGTGCAATGTGTATATTCCATGGCCCGCATGTGGAACTCAGAGTACAGCTTTTGTGAGTCAATTCTCTTCTTGGGGATTGGACTCATGTTTGACAGCAAGCACCTGCTGAGATAAAAATATTTACCTGCTGTGTAAAAAATAATTAAAGTAAAATATTATTAGTAGATATTTTACTAAACTGTGGTCTAAAAGTTTGTATCAATTTGGATCTAACTTGAGTCTGTTCTCTTTGGATAACTAAGTACTTGTTTTAGAATTGGGTATATAAAGAAACAGATTTATAATAGTGACAGAAAAATAAAAAGAAACACAAGATATTGATTGAGGGTCTAAGTGCGTGGGTAAATGCCTTTAATACCAGCACTATTGAGGCAAATAGGGCTCTGTGAGTTTGAGGCCAACTTGGTCTACAAAGAGAGTTCCAGGGCAGCTAAAGCTACATGGAGAAACACTGTCTCAAAACACAACAACAGCAACAAACAAACAGAAAAAAAAGCAAAACAAACAACCACCAAAGGAAAAAAAAAACAAACAAAAATCCAAAACCCCAAACTGAAAAACCACGCCCCCAAGCCCAACCAAACAAAATAAGATATTGATTGATACACACAGTTATTCAAGCCTCTAGATTCAAAAATAAACTGAGCATTGCGTGGGATCAAGAATATGAATTATGTAACCTGAACCAGAGTTCCTGCTGTGCTATTTACCTGCTATAATGTTAGACAACTTTTATGGGCCTCAGTTTCCTTACCTGTAATATTACATTAATACTTTTTATCATATGCATTGTTATACAAATCATATAATATTTGTAAAGGGTTTAGAAAAGGGGTTGGCTCATCATAATTACCTATATGTTGATACAAAGATAGATACATAGATAGATTATTCCTATATCTGTCTTTGATAGAATTGGCATTAGGAAGAGTTCATGTCTGTTACCTAGTCTTTTTCATGGTGAAGGTATATTTTTGTCTATTGGTTTATGTATTTGCATTAGGAGACATAAAACTTCTTTTATCTGTGTAAAGATTGCTTATACAACTGGCTTGATGGCCTAGTAAAAGGTAAGGTACTGGGAATAAAGTAAGGATTATACTTCTGGGGTACAAATAGGGAGGCCTCACAGTCCCAAGGGTGATGTTTGTCGGGGGAAGATATTTTTAAGCCTCCTCGATGTTTACACTGAATCTCTGTCAGTCTCTACTTGAAGCCATGCTCTCCTCTATGAATACATTATCAGAAGATTGCCCTTGGGAAAATAATTGAATTCTGGCAAAAGCATGAGGTGGCAAGAATGCTCAGACACTGCTGGTGTGAGAGTCTAAGGGTACAACCCCCTTGGCAATCTCTGGTAATGCTGAGCGTTTACCTGTTTATGACCTAGTATTTCCTGCTTATATGGATGTTCCCCAAAGAAATGTGTATGCAATCCCACATCCTAAAGTGGGGTGTTCATGACACCACTGCTTATCTTACCCAGATGTCCATCAGTCCTTGAATGGAGAACTCCATCTTATAACATTTATACAGTGTAATATTACATAGCAACGAAGGTGAATTAGAACTGTACATGGTGATTGAAATCTATGAAACTAAAGAATCCAGAGACAAGGAAAACACATCCTTCATAGTTCTACTGACAGAGAACAAAAGTAGGCTGAGGAATCTGCAGCGACACGGGGCAGGAGAGGAACTACCCTTAGAAGGCACCATTAACTGGAAGGGCAAAAGGACAAGCTTCGAGGAGGTTTCTTATGTTCTTATCCTTGCTCCGGATGTATTCAGATGGTGAAGGTCTGTTAATCTGTACATTTGTCATGTATGAAATCTGTATTTGTACCAGACTTCAGCTCTTTTTTGGAACACAGGTTGTATTTTTACATTGTGCAAAATGGACCTTGAGAACAATGGAGTTATTAATTCTACTGAAATCTAAACCTTGTTTTCTATTTTAGTAAGTGGTTTTGTTTTCATGTGTTTATACTTTCTTTCAGTTTTAAGCTTTTTACTGTATTTTGCTGTTCTTGGTATTCCCACAGCATAGGAAAGGTACACATTCTCATGGAATACGTGTTTTGTCAGGAACAATAGCTTCCCTGTATAGCCACTGCATAGAAGGTTTTGTTTTTCATATCCAACTGTAGTAGAATCCTTTAATAATTATGTTTCTTAATTTAAAGACAGTATTGGAATAGAGTGGCTATTTTAAGGCTCTTAACCTTGTGTTTTAGACAATCTGATGTGCCAAATGCTTTGACTAAATTCTCCTGAGGTAAAGTGCCAGCTTTGGAATAGATTTTCTGAGAAGGCAACTTTGAGTGTTGGCAGAATCAAGTGGCTGACTGCCAGAGGGGGAGGGGTGGGAAAGCTTGCTCTGAACTTTGGTTGACTATCTTGTTAACTTATTGTGTCAGGGATGAATTCTTTCTGTATCTCCATAGCTTGAGGGATGGGGGAGAGAGAGGAGGAGAGGGAGGGAGAGAGAGGAGGAGAGGGAGGGAAAGAGAAAGAATGAGGGAGAGGGGAGAGGGTAGGAAGAGAGGGAAGAGGAAAAGGGAGGGAGGGAGAAGGAGAAGGAAAGGGAGAGGGGGAGGGGGAGGGGAAGAGAGAGGGAGAGGGAGAGGGAGAGGGAGAGGGAGAGGGGGAGGGGGAGAGGGAGAGAGGGAGAGAGGGAGAGAGAGAGAGAGAGAGAGAGAGAGAGAGAGAGAGAGAGAGAGAGAGAGAGAGAGAGAGAGAGAGAACTTATTTGAGGAGTAATAATATTCGGGAAATAGTTCTGATTTAAGACACTTGGTGAATGAGTCAGCATGTCAGCTCAGCCATAGGACAAAGTCTCTATAATTGGAAAGAAAATTTACATTAAACTGAAAGCAAACATTTATCTTTTTCCTAAATGTTAAAATAGATCTTGGTGGAAAAAATTATACCATAAATAATACCCAAGAATTTATACCTGTAAAACCCTGGGACCTACAGGTAGCATTTTTTTTAAATGTCATCTCCCCTCTTTCTTTACTATCTTTTCTTCTTTCTTTCTTTCTTTCTTTCTTTCTTTCTTTCTTTCTTTCTTTCTTTCTTTCTTCTTTCTTTCTTTCTTTCTTTCTTTCTTTTTTCTTTCTTTCTTTCTTTCTTTCTTTCTCTCTCTCTCTCTCTCTCTCTCTCTCTCTCTCTCTGTCTCTCTCTCTCTCTCTCCCACCTTTGCTCTGAAAATGAAATGACTGAATATTTCCCAAAGTGATGTGTAAATGAACCCTTCTAGAGCCCAGGTAACTAAATATTTATATTGAAGAAAGTGATAAACAAACACAGATTACTTTTTCTTATTCCAGTTTGAGATGCTATTGCACACCTGCAGTATTGTTTTTCCCACCTGGAAAATCAGAGCTAACTCTGCCTGCTTCTCTTTATAGATCCAGAAAAGGAAGGATAGCATTCCGAAGGATTTTGTAGTGATTTCTCAATTCAAGGGACGTCACTTTCAGAGTGTGGAGCCTCAGTCAAAATTTATTATTTCTTTGCTTGAAAACATACATACACACACACACACACACACACACACACACACACACACACACACACACACACTCACTGTAGGATCAGTGTCAGCAAAATTGTACTTAACGTTGAGCTTGGGGAAATTCGTAGGGTGTCAAAAATCTTCAACAACCTTCTAGGAGTCTGAAAAATGTTGGAAGGCATAAAAGAGGCCAGAGGACCCTTCCAAGTAAACCAAGAGTGAGTTAACAACTGTATGCCACTCATTGACACTGTCTTCTAATTGCCTTAGAATTCTTCCATACCCAGAAAATGTTTGACAGTTGCAACTTTTAAGGTCCCAACGATAATGGAAGGCCTGTTCATGCATTCAAATAAAGGGAAACTGGATGATTTAGAGGAACTTATACACTCACATCAACTTATTCTTCTTTGGTGAAAAAACAATAGGCTTTAATTGACTTTTGAACATCACTATCTTAAAACATGGAAAGCTCCCCCAAACACATGCCCTAATGCATAGTTTTGGGGCTTGTTATTATCCAGAACCATCTATTTAAGGAACTATAATTTTCAAAACTATCTTTCAAGATATCCTTTTGTCACCTCTGTGGTTCCAAATGTTAATGAATGGGGGTGATTATGTGTTCAAAGGAATGTTTATAAACATTGGTTTATGTACTATTTTTGTATAAAATAAGTCAAGAGAGACTGAAACAATTAGATTCCAGATTTGATCCATTTATAAAATACATTCCTAGGAAAAGTAGCTGGTATACAGGGAAGTTGATATAGTGTTTAAAAAACCTTATCTTTGAGAGACACAATAGTCACAAAAGAAAGACAGAAAATTAAACTATATATATACATATATATATATATATATCACATCACATGAAACAGTTGTAGGTATAGATGGCATATTGAGTATTCTCAAAGATATAAGCAAAGTAATTTAATGTCTAAAGCAGGGAAAAGGAGCCAAGAAATATATCATCATAACAATAAAATCTATTAGACACAGCCAAAGACCAAATTATTGGGCTAAAAATTGGAATGAAGTTTTGGGGCTTTGTTTTTCTAATAAAAAAGAGGAAAGGATATAGAAAATAAAATGTAAAATAAAAGCCAAGTAATATGAAAAATTTACATGAGAAAATTCTCAAAAGGAAAAAAATGTATTTTCAGGGTTTTGTAAATAAAGTTTTATTGAAATGCAGTCACAACCATTACTTGTTATCCATGATGAGTTTCATCCTACAATGGCTAATTGAATTGTTGTAATAGAGTTCATTTTGCTCACAAGGTCTAAATTACTTATTATCTTGCTCTGACTCCTGTTTTAATATAACTCCACACATGGATAGCATGAGACAGGAGAATCATACCATTAGCATGCAAGAAGAGAAGGAAGGGGAATCACATGGAATTCATTGAATCATAATAATTCTAAAAACCCTAGATCCACTAAGGTCATCATCCCTGAATATCACCAAATGTCAATCTCATCTAAAAGAAGCATGAAAGCGCCACTCAAATGCTCAGTAGTTGTTTGTGAAACATTTCTGTTGAATCTGGCTGCATAATCAGGTATCTATCTGGGTTCTACAGTTACCTGAGCACTGAAACATCTATTTGCTTGAGCAAGGTTTTAGGATAATGCAGCAAATGGCCCTATTCAGCTAAGCAGTATTATGGTTTGGACAAAATTTGTTTCATATGCTGGTATCTGTGGCATTTTGAAAAACATGGTTCCAATAGGCCCATAGAGAGTGGCACTATTAGGAGCCATGGCTTTGGGATCATTGTGGCTTTGCTGGAGGAGGTGCATGACTAAGGGATGGACTTTGAGGTGTCAGAAGTGCAAGTCAGTTCACATCCTGCTGTCTGTGGGTCCAGATGTAGAACTCTCAGCTCCTCTAGCATCATGTCTGCCTGCACCCTCCTATGCTTCCTGCCATGATGATTATGAACTAAATGTAAAGTGTAACACCTATAAAGCTATGAAGAGACATCATGACCAAGACAAACATTATAAAAGGAAATGTTTAATTGGGGCTGGCTTACACTTTCAGAGGTTCAGTACATTATCATCTTGGCAGGAAGCATGGCAGCCTATAGGCAGACATGGAGCTGAAGAAGGAACTAAGAATTCTACATTTTTTTTATTAACTTGAGTATTTCTTATATACATTTCGAGTGTTATTCCCTTTCCTGGTTTCCGGGCAAACATCCCCCTAACCCCTCCCCCTCCCCTTCTTTATGGGTGTTCCCTTCCCCATCCTCCCCCCATTGCCGCCTTCCTCTCAACAATCTAGTTCACTGGGGGTTCAGTCTTAGCAGGACCCAGGGCTTCCCCTTCCACTGGTGCTCTTACTAGGATATTCATTGCTACCTATGGGGTCAGAGTCCAGGGTCAGTTCATGTATAGTCTTTAGGTAGTGGCTTAGTCCCTGGAAGCTCTGGTTGCTTGGCATTGTTGTACATATGGGGTCTCGAGTGCCTTCAAGCTCTTCCAGTTCTTTCTCTGATTCCTTCAATAGGGGACCTATTCTCAGTTCAGTGGTTTGCTGCTGGCATTCGCCTCTGTATTTGCTGTATTCTGGCTGTGTCTCTCAGGAGCGATCTACATCCGGCTCCTGTCGGCCTGCACTTCTTTGCTTCATCCATCTTGTCTAATTGGATGGCTGTGTATGTGTGGGCCACAAGGCAGTCAGGTGGAGGCTCTGTTCTACATTGGGTGGAGCCTGAGCACAGAAGGCCTCCAAGCCCACCCTCACAATGACATACTTTCTCCATCAAAGCTACACCTATTCCAATAAGGTCACACCTCTGAATAGTGTCTCTCTTTATAACCAAGCATTGAAACACATGAATTTTTGTGTGCCAAACCTATTGAATCCACCACATTCCACTCCCTGGCCCCCAAATACTTGTAATCATAGCATAATGCAAAATTCATTTAATCCAACTTCAAAAATCTCCATCGTCCATCCTAACAATGTTTAGAAGTCCAAAGTTCAAAATCTTTTCTAAGATTTGTGCAAACTCTTAACTGTCGCCCCTGAAAAATTCAAAATAAAAAAGAAGATAGAATACTTTCAATATAGGGATGTCACAGGATATACATTACCATTCCCGAAAGTAGCCAAGGGAGCATAGGGAGGAAATACTGGACCAAAAACTCAGCTGGGCAAAATCCAAACTCTGTATCTTTATTTCTGATGTCAAAATGTTCTTCAGATCTTCAATTCCTTTGAATTTTGTTGACTGCAACACACTTCTTTCCCTTGGGCTGTCTCCACTCCCTGTTAGTAGGTATTCCATGGCTCTGGCATCTCAAACATCTTGGGGTCTTCAAGGCAATTTAGGCTTCACCATCATAGGTTCACACAATGGAGTTTCTGGGCCTCCATTCAGGGACACCCCTGCTGTGCACCTGGGTTCAGTGGCTTTCCTTAGTTGCAGAGGGAGATGCCCCAATTCCTTTTTTCTATCCTTAACTCTAAAAGCCAGAACCATGTGGCTGAGGCTACAAGGTCTACTGTTTGCTGGAGCTGGAACACGGTCCCCTCATTCCATTACATCTTCACCAACTTTCTGTTTTGGATGATTTCTTTTACCACCTAAGCTTGGCTGTTCTGGAACTTGCTCTGTAAACCAGGGTGGTCTCAAACTCAGAGATCTGTCTCTTGAGTCTGTCTCCTGAGTGCTTGAATTAAAGGCATGTACCTGGCCCTAAGCTATTCTTTAATTTCTTTTTCTAAGATGGAAGCTTGGTTGGGTGGAATCTTTCCCTGAGATCCACACTCCATTTATTCCATTTAACCCAAGGATTCCTTTAATCTGCTTATGTCCTTGAACAGAGGACTTAGCTCCATTTTACTTTCTGGTGCCCCCTTTCTCATTGAACTGCACATTTTTATTTTATTTTTCCCTGCTCGGCATGCTCCTTTTCATCATAGATCTTCATAAAAGTAAACACTAATAACTAAAAATCTGGTACATTTACATAATGGAATATTAGCCATTTAAAAAATGAAATCATGAAATTTGCAAGTAAATGGGTAGATCTAGAAGAGAATTACCCTGAGTGAGATATCCCAATCCCAGAAAGACAAAAGTGAGATGTACTTTGTATCTGGATATGAGTTTTAGGCTTTCTATAAGCAAGCTATTCCATATTGCTAGATGTACAAGATCAGTGGTTCTCAACTTCCCTAAATGCTGTGACACTTTAATATAGTTCCTCATGTTGTGGTAACCCCCGCAAAATTATTTTGCTGCTACTTTATAACTATAATTTTGCTACTGTTGTTAATTATAATGTAAACATCTGATATCCAGGATGACTGATATGTGACCCCACAAAGGGGTCAGGACCTACAGGCTGAGAACTACTGGACTAGGGGGAAGGGTTGTATCTACTTAGGAATGTACAATATACATAGAATAGATAGTTATGAATGCACAGGGAGGGGGTAGACTGGATGGTTTTATTGCTTGGAAGGAAAACATTTAATTGGGGTTGGCTTATAGTTTCATCATGGTATGATACATGGCTGTGTACAGGAAAACATCGTGCTGGAGGAACTGACAGCTCTACACCTTGATCTAAACAGAGCCAGGAGATGGAATTTGTTTCACACTGAGCATAGTTAGAGCATTTAAGACCTCAAAGCCCACCCCCACAGTGACATACTTCCTCCAACAAGGCCACACTTCCTTCAATAAGGTCATACTTCCTAATACTGCCTCTCCCTATGGCGAAGCATTCAAACACATGAATCTATGGGGGTATACCTATTGAATTCACCACAGAGAGGTATGAAAGAGGGGAAATAAGGGGGAAACAGATGAAACTAAGGGCCATTTGAGGTATCATATGGAAACCTAATAATAGTAGAAGCTTTCTAAAATCAATAAACACATGAAGGCAGTCTAAATGAAATTGCCAAATAATGGGGCTACAGAGCCCTAAGCAGACATCTCTGGTTGCCAAATAAAGACTTCAGTTTGGGGAATGGGTTACATATAATAAAGTTGTTGGCCAAAGGGGTCACAAGGAAACCTCCCAGTCTATTATAGATTCTATTGGCTGCTCTCCACAAACTGATGGTAGGTTTGTTGAAGACAACATCTGTATAACTCATTGAACATAGAGAAGTCCATCTGGTGCATACCTAGAGTCTTCATCCCTCCTGACATTGTTCATGGATTTGGAAAGTACTTTGCATGCTTTAGAAGGAGAAATGTAAACAGAAACTTAGCTCCAAACCCTGTGATCTACAAGGATGACATGCATGCACAATGAGCTAGTGCAATAGTGGCACAAGGCTTGAGGAGCAACCAACACTATCTGATTGGGTTTAAAGCCGACTCTATGAGATGGGACCCAACCCCAACACTGCTAGGGTGGCCAGAGACCTAAGGAAAAACAAAATACTATTGTTCTGATAAAGGAATATAGCAATAAAATGACTCCTAAGAGTCCTTATATGCTTATAGATCAGTGTCATGCTCAGCCATCGTCTAAGAAGCTTCTTCCCACGATAGATGGGAACAAATACAGAGACTCACAGCTGGACAATGAGGAGTGCATGAGAGACCTTGGAACACTCAGTCCTAAATAGAATGGCTCCATGAAACAAGATCTTATAACCAAAGCAGGACAATGGCATCTGTGAAGGCAGAGACTGTGACAGCATACACAGTCCTGTATAAGTCTGGGTCTGATGGAGTCCCAGTTCAGAAAGGGTACGTAGATACATGCCCCCACTGCTAATCCAGAATCTATCTCCAGTTGATAACCATTCACGAAAAAATTAGTGTCACTGACTATACAAACCACTCCTGTACCCTTTGGTTGATTGCCAATACAAAATAAACTCAATGGAATCTTTGGAGGTTCTTTTAATTTCTTGTAATGCTTTGGTAGGACTTCCACCCTCTTTATAGATCCTTTGTATATATACATTGTAATTTCTGTTTTTTTTTTTTAATTTCTGTATGTGGGAACATGATTCTGTTTGTTGCACTTTTTCTTTGGATATTTTTCTTATGTTTTTTCCTATTCAGGATTGTTTGTTTTTAGTTTATCTCACTTTACATTGCTAATGTTATATCCCCCTTCCTGGTTTCCCATCAATAAACCTCCTATCCCATCCCCCTCCCTCTCTCCCTGCTACTATGAGGGTGTTCCCCCATCCACACACACACCACTTCCTGCCTCCCCGCCCTGCCCTGCCCTGACATTTTCCTACACTGGGGCATCAAGCCTTGGCAGGATCAAGGGTTTCTCCTCCCATTGATGCCCAACAAGGCCATCCTCTGCTACATATGCAGCTGGAGCAATGGGTCTGTCCATGTGTACTCTTTGGATGGTGATTTAGGCCCTGGGAGCTCTGGTTAATTGTTAATGTTGTACCTATGGAGTTGCAAACCTCTTTAGCTTCTTCAATCTGTTCTTGAACTCCTCCATTAGGAGCCCAGTTCTTAGTTCAATGGTTGGCTGTGAGCATCCACTTCTGTATTTGTCATGCTCTGGCAGAGTCTCTCAGGAGACAGCTTATATCAGGCTCCTGTCAGCATACACTTCTTGGCATCAGCAATATTGTCTGGGTTTGGTGGCTGTATGTATATGGGCTGGATCCCCAGGTGAGACAGTCTCTGGATGGCCTCTTATTCAGTCTCTGATCCAAACTTTGTCTCCGTATTTCCTCCTGTCGATATTTTTGTTCCCGCTTCTGTTTTTTTGCTTTTTTGTTTTTTTGTTTTTTTTTTTTTTTGGTTATTTTTTTCGGAGCTGGGGACCGAACCCAGGGCCTTGTGCTTCCTAGGTAAGCGCTCTACCACTGAGCTAAATCCCCAGCCCCTTGTTCCCGCTTCTAAGAAGGACTGAAGCATCTGTACTTTGATCATCCTTCTTCTTGAGCTTTATGTGGTCTTTGAATTTTATCTTGGGTAATTTGAGCTTTTGGGCTAATATCCACTTATCTGTGAGGGCATACCATGTGTGGGTTTTTTTTCTATGTGTGTGTATGTGTTTGGGTTACCTCATTCAGGATGATATTTTCTAGTTCCATCTGTTTGCCTATGAATTTCATGAAGTCATTGTTTTTAATAGCTGAGTAGTACTCCACTGTGTAAATGTACCACATTTTCTGTATCCATTCCTCCATTGAAGGGCATCTGGGTTCTTTCCAGTTTCTGCTATTATAAATGAGGCTGCTATGAACATAGTGGAGCATGTGTTCTTGTTTTACATTGGAGCATCTTTTGGGTATATGCACAGGAGTGGTATAGATGGGTCCTCAGGTAGTAATAGGTCTAATTTTCTGAAGAACCTTCAGACTGATTTCTAGAGTGGTTGTACCAGCTTGCAATCCCACAAACAATAGAGGAGTGTTCCTCTTTCTCCACTTCCTTGCCAGTATCTGCTTTCACTTGAATTTTTGATCTTAGCCATTTTGACTGGTGTGAGGTGGAATCTCAGGGTTGTATTGATTTGCATTTCCCTGATGACTAAGGATGTTGAACATTTCTTTAGGTGCTTCTCAGCCATTTGATATTCTTCAGTTGAGAATTCTTTGTTTAGGTTATTATAAATATTATAAATATTATAAATTATTATAAATAGGGTTATTTGATTCTCTGGAATCTAACTCCTTGAGTTCTTTGTATATTTTGGATATTAGCCCTCTATCTGATGTAGCATTGGTAAAGATCTTTTCCCAATCTGTTGGTTGCAGTTTTGTCCTAATGACAGTGTTCTTTGCATTACAGAAACTGCAATTTTATGAAGTCCCATTGGTGTTCTGTTCAGGAAATTTTCCCTTGTACCCATGTGCTTGAGGCTCTTCCCCATTTTTTCTTCTGTTAGTTTGAGTGTGTCTGGTTTTATGTGGAGGTCCTTGATCTACTTGGACTTGAGCTTTGTATAGGGTGATAAGAATGGATCAATTTACATTCTTCTACATGCTGACTTCACGTTGAATCAGCACCATTTGTTGAAAATGCTATCTTTATTCCACTTGATGGTTTTAGCCCCTTTGTCAAAGATCAAGTGACCATATGTGTATGGATTCATTTCTGGGTCTTCACTTCTCTTCCGTTGATCTGCATCCCTATATCTGTACCAATATCATACAGTTTTTCACTATTGCTCTGTAATACAGCTTTCGGTCAGGGATGGTGATTCCCCAAGAAGTTCTTTTATTGTTGAGAATAGTCTTTGCTATCCTGGGTTTTTATTATTTTACTTTTTTCTGGTTTTTATTATTCTAAATGAATTTGCAAATTGCTCTTTCTTACTCTATGAAGAATTGAGTTGGAATTTTGACAGTGATTGCATTGAATCTGTAGATTGCTTGGGCAAGATGGTCATTTTTATAATAATAATCCTGCCAATCCATGATCATGGGAGATCTTTCCTTCTTCTGAGAGCTTCAATTTCTTTCTTCAGTTACTTGAAGTTCTTGTCATACAGATCTTTCACTTGCTTCATTAGAGTCACACCAAGCTATTTTATATTATTTATGACTATTGTGAAGGGTATCGTTTTCCTAATTTCCCTCTTAGCCTGTTTATCCTTTGAGTAGAAGGCTACTGACTTGTTTGAATTAATTTTGTATCCAGCCACTTTGCTGAAGTTGTTTATCAGGTTTAGTAGCTCTCTGGTGGAATTTTTGGGGTTACTTAAGTATACTATCATATCATCTACAAATAGTGATATTTTGACCTCTTCCTTTCCAATTTGTATACCTTTGAACTCCTTTTTTTTGTCTGATTGCTCTGGTTAGGAGTTCAGTATTATATTGAATAGGTAGGGAGAGAGTGGGCAGCCTTGTCTAGTCCCTGATTTTAGTGGGATTCCTTCAAGTTTCTCTCCATGTAGTTTGATGTTGGCTACTGGTTTGGTATATATTGCTTTTATTATTCTTAGGTATAAGCCTTGAATTCCTGATCTTTCCAAGACTTTTAACATGTAGGGATGTTGAATTCTGTCAAATGCTTTCTCAGCATCTAATGAGATGATCATATAGGTTTTTTTTTAAATTCATTTTTATAGTAGATTATGTTGATGGATTTCTGTTTATTGAACCAACACTGCATCCCTGGAACAAGGCCTACTTGATCATAGTGGATGCTCGTTTTGATGTATCCTTGGATTCAGTTTACAAGAATTTTATTGAGTAATTTTACACTGATATTCATAAAGGAAATTGGTGTGAAGTTTTTTTTTTCTTTATTGGGTCTTTGTGTGGTTTAGGTATAAGCATAATTGTGGCTTCAAAGAAGGAATTGGGTTTCTGTCTTGTGGAATAGTTTGGACAGTATTGGTATTAGGTCTTCTATGAAGGTCTCAAGTATTCTGTACTAAACCCATCTGGTCCTGGGATTTTTTTTGGTTGGGAGATTTTAATGACTGCTTCTATATTTGTAAGAATTGTGGGACTGTTTAGATGGTTTATCTGATCCTGACTTAACTTTGGTAGCTGGTATCTCTCCAGAAAATTGTCCATTTCCTCCAGATTTTCAAGTTTTGTTGAATATAGGCTTTTGTAGTAGGATCTGATGATTTTTTTTTGAGTTTTCCTCAGATTCTGATGTTATGTCTCCCTTTTCATTTCTGATTTTGTTAATTTAGATACTTTTTCTGTGCCCTCTGGTTAGTCTGGCTAAGGGTTTATCTACCTTGTTGATTTTCTCAAAGACCCAGCTCCTGGTTTTGTTGATTCTTTGTACAGTTCTTTTTGTTTCTGTTTGGTTGATTTCAGCCATGAGTTTGATTATTTCCTGCCATCTACTCCTCTTGGATGTATTTGCTTCTTTTTGTTCTAGAGCTCTTATGTGTACTGTCAAGCTGCTAGTGTATGCTCTCTCCAGTTTCTTTTTGGAGGCACTCAGAATTATGAGTTTTCTTCTTAGCACTGTTTTCATTGTGTTCCATAAGTTTGGGTATATTGTACTTTCATTTTCATTAAAGTCTAAAACGTCTTTAATTTCTTTATTTCTTTATTGACTAAGTTATCATTGAGTAGAGCACTGTTCAGCTTCCATGTACATGTGGGCTTTCTGTTGTTTTGTTGTTATTGAAGACCAGTCTTAATCCTTGGTGATCTGATAGGATGCACAGGATTATCTCAATCTTCTTGTATCTGTTGAGACCTGTTTTGTGACTGATTACATGGTCAGTTTTGGAGAAGGTACCATGAGCTGCTGAGAAGAAGGCATATTCTTTTATTTTAGGATGAAATGTTCTATAGATATCTATTAAATCCATTTGATTCATAGCTTCTGTTAGTTTCTCTGTGTCTCTGTTTAGATTCTTACCTTTTTCTAACTAGAGAGGAAAAGGTGTGGATTTGGTTGGGAGGGGAGTTGGGAAGGTTATGTAAGGGAGATTATAATCAGAGTATATGGCATGAAAAAAATCTTACTTTTTGTTTTTAATTAATTCTTTTTTAAAGGCTTATTTATATGCCTTTTATTTTATGTGCATTGGTGTTTTGCCTGCATATTTGTCTGTGAACATGTCAGATCTCCTGGAATCGAAGATATAGACAGTTATGAGCTGCCATGTGGGTGCTGGGAATTGAATCTGTGTCCCTTGGAAGAATTATCCAGAGCTCTTAACTGCTGAACCATCTTTCCATCCCTGAAAAAAAACCTGTTCTCAATAATAGAAAAGTAGGAAAAATGGACAATGTAATACAAGTATATAATGGATTTTGTTCATTCTTTATCCCCCTCCTTGTTATCCTGTCAAGTTGTCCTCTCTTTGCCACAGAAACTCTTACTAATAAGTGTTCTTCCTACTTTGATGATTTTTTGGTGACCCACTGAGTTAAGTTAGGGTTGTGTGCTTGAGTATGAGTGGACGGTTATTTACTAGAGCACGAGCAACCTATCAGTGATTTAAACTACTAAAGAAAATGACACTATATTTCAACAACCATTAACTACTCAGAGTAGCCCAGAGCTAGGGAAGTCTGGAGGTCTTCTAATCCCTTTTGCACACATGATAGATTATCGATGAACCCAATCTCAGGCAGGTAAATTCTGATACAGTATGTTCATGAGTGCAATTCTCACATCATGTCGAGAATACAATATTTTCCATATTCTTTCCTATCTTACAGTTTTTAACATTCTTTCTACCCCCTCTTCTATGAACTTCCCTTATCTCTGCAGTATATGATAGAGATCTCACTTGTGACAAAGCTGTAACCAATAACTGTTTCTCAGCACTTAGACCAGTTGTGAGTCTTCATTAATTGGCCCTGCAAAAAACCAGCTTCTTTGATAAAGCCTGAAATTAGCACTAATGTATATGTATAGATTCAAGCATTTAGAACAGTGATTCTCAATCTTCCTAATGCTGTGACCCATTAATGCAGTTCCTCATGTGGTAATCCCTAACCATAAAATTATTTGTGTTACTATTTCATATCTATAATTTTGTTACTGTTATGAATCATAATATAATTATCTGATGTGAAAGAGTCATTCAACCCCTAAGGAGCTCATGACTCACAGGTTGAGAACCAGTGATTTAGAAGTATGTTTGACATGTTCCTTTAGCAACAATCAAACACAAAAGCAACAAAATGTATTCAGTGGCTTTTTGGGGCCTATGACCTCCCAAACTACAGGCTTTTGATCAGGTTTATAGGATCAGGCCTGAGTTCCTTCCTGTGGAGTGGTTGGGCTGTAAGTCAAATCTGAAAGTAGTTGGTTATTCTGTTAGTAGTAGACGTGCCTTTAGTGTATCGGTGGGCATCTTACTAGGCAGTTTCTTATTGTATCTTGTGAAGTCAACCACTGGACCAGCTGAAGACACATTCTCTCCCAGCACCCTACACTGTGAAAGTCAGCCAGCAGGGAGAAAACGTTGAGCTCAATTCAAACTTGATTTCTTTTTGTCCTGCAACCCAAATGTGTGGTAGCTTTAGCAATAGGGCCTTACCATCTGGTTCCTGTGGGCTAACAAGAACAATTGGAATAGCTTGTAACTTTCGGGTGGGGAGCTCTGGGTCTCAATATCATATATGTGAGGTATTCTATACATGGGATTTTCATCAAATAACTTATGGCTTTTGGGAGAAACATTATCTACACATGCAGTATGCCTATGTGAAGTCTACTTTTAAAAATTTTGTATTTTAGTTCTTTTTTTTTTTTTTCGGAGCTGGGGACCGAACCCAGGGCCTTGCGCTTCCTAGGTAAGCGCTCTACCACTGAGCTAAATCCCCAGCCCCAAAAATTTTGTATTTTAAACTGGCTTACAAGACAGTAGTTTCCCATGGGGTGTTTTCATATATCATTAATTTTCTTCACATGTTTAGCCCTTAGTCTATCCCGTTACTCTACTCATAGCCCCAAGTGGATCTTTCTCCTCACACTATTCTCCCTTCTACCTTTTATATTCTTTTTTTTGAAACTAAATACATTTTAATAGAAAACAAAATACAAAATAACTCTTTTCAGAAAACAGAAATATTTAATCCTTTAGCAGACATCAGAACTTGCTTTGTCCTTAAAGCATGGTCGATATTTTTGAGTGTGCACTCATGATTCATCCCGTTCACTATCAACACTGCAGTGAGGTGGAAGCAGGTCATTGAGGGAGAAAAAAAGACCAACAAGCCACAAAAAGTTATCTTTAAATCCAGCATTTCTTGTCTATCTTGTGACTTATTCAAAATTACTCTTTATCATAATTTGTTGATGGTGTAGGGCTGGAACCCTAGGTGACTGGCGCAGCGCTGAGGCTCACCCTCTGCCCACCATAGTGCTTCTCCCCAGGGTATAAAGGCTGACAAAAGTGCAGCCAATGGAAGAACCACCTCTGCCACCATCACTGCAGGAGCCCATGCTCAGTCGCTACCTGCCTGCCTGCCCACAGAAGCACAGCATATGGTTATGGTGCCCCTTTCTCCTGATACACTGGGCCACCAGAGTCTAAATTCCCTGAACCTCAAAATTCCAAGTATTATAGCCAGTGCCAGGAGTCACTTGCTGCCAGTGCTAGGTTTCCTCTTCTCAATAATAAAATTAATTATATAATAAAAATCCTGGTTTTGTCCCCACTTCCCTCAAGGGGCAGCCACAGGAGAGACTGTCTACAGCTGCTATAGGGAGAGTTCTGCAGCTGTCCAGTACACCCACTGGGAAGAGACAGATGCAAAAGCAGGATGCCTGCATGAAGCAGGAGGCCTCAGGCCTGGGGGGAGCTTCCCAGCTCTCAACTGGAGTCTTATGCACCAGGGCTGTGTAGAGTGCATGTGGGGTAGGGGAAGGCTCTTTTGCAATCACTGATTCAGTTTTAGCACGTCCTGGACTGTGACCACTCTTCCAGCCCCACCCAGTCTTCCACCTGGATCAAAACTTAATGTTCTTGATTCTCTTGTGTGATTCCAGTCACTAGGAGGAGGTTGCAGGCCATGAACTGTACACTCAGGACGTTGCTCATCTGCCCAGTGTACACGCCCACAAGCTCCCCAGAAGAGCCGTCAGCTGGTGTGTTGCAGCACGTGCTTCTGATGTCCCAGACGCGTACAGAGTTGTCCATGGAGGCAGAAGCAATCAGACCGCTGTCCGGGCTAAAGGCCAGACTGGTGATGCTGTCCGTGTGGCCTCTCAGTTCTTTAAAAAGTGTCCCAGAGGCCAAGTCCCACAACTCTAACCGCTGGTCCTCACCAGCAGATGCCAAGTACTTACCATTGGGAGAAAAGGAGAGGGAGAGCACGGGGCCTCGGTGACCTGTAAAAAGCCGCACTGAGTTCCCCTGCTGGGCACTCCATAGACGAACAGTTTTGTCAGTGGAGCCAGTAGCTAAGTAGTTTGAGTTGGGGTGGAATTTGACACAGTCCACATCTGCCAGGTGCCCCGCATATATCCTCAGCGGGTACGTCCGATCAAAAGACCACAGCCTGGCGGTACGGTCATGGGACCCACTGGCAAAGTACAGGCTGTAGGGGCTGATGTCCACGTCCCACACAGGGTAGGCATGTCCCTGATACAGCACAGTGTTGGTGAAGCTCCCCAGGTCCCAGTACCTGATGGACATATCTTCAGAACAAGAGAGCAGCCCTGAGCTGTCCGCGAGGAACCGTGTGCTATACACTGGGCCACAGTGTCCCCGCAGAATCTTCATTTCCGTGCCTACGTCATCGTCTTCGCTCTCCTCCTCCTCCAGAGTGTCACAAGCTACCTTTTATATTCTTATGTTCTACTATTTCTCCAGTATTTATGATGAGATAGATAGATAGATAGATAGATAGAGAGAGAGAGAGAGAGAGAGAGAGAGAGAGAGAGAGAGAGAGAGATCATAGTCTCTACATTTTTGAGAATTGAAAACTGTCTGAATGTGTGTGCAGCTTTATACTCACTTTGAGATCTATCTTGGCCAAGAAATGGAAAGAAATATAATTGCTATCTTTCTTCCTCTCCTCCAAAATAAACTTGACCTATCATTGGCAAGCAGGGAAGAAAAAAACAGGAAGGAGAGTATATAAATAACATGAACTGTGGTAACAGAAATGTTCTTTGTTCTTTTTCTTTAAACTGCTTTTGTCTCTTTTTTACATGCTATTTTTTATTATTACCAGTGTTTTAGCATTTAAAATATTATGTTTTATTGTATTTTCATACATTAATATATTTGAAACCTTATTCATTTAGAAATGCTTCAATATATAAATGTGGTTGTTTGAATGAGAATGGTCCTCATAGTCTCATATATTTGAATATTTGGTCCTCAGTTGGTGGGATGTTTTGGGAATGATTAAGAGCCTTGCTGGAGGATGTGTATCACTGGGGCTAGGCTTTGAGGCTTCAAAAGCCTATGCATGACCAGTGTCTTTACTTTCTGCTTAAGGTTTTAAGATGCGAGCTAGCAGCTGTGCCTGCCAGAATGCCTTCACTTGGCCATTGCAGACTCTAACCATATAAAACCAGAAACCTGATTACAAGCCTTCTATAAGTTGCCTTGATCATGGTGTTTTATCACAGAAATAGAAAAGTAAATAATACACGGATAACTTCAGTAAATCTTGTTGTAATCTCACTGCTAAAATCCAGAGAAAAGTTAATTAAAATAAAGACTAAACAAAAATCAATGAAAACTTGATGAGAGATAAACTAAAAAAGTACAGAAAAGTTGAAAACAGAGGAAGAAAAGATACACTAAAAATACATGAAGCAACAGAATGTGAGGGAGCATTTCTTTTGGTTTTAACTGTTTTGAGAAGGAGTTACTCATGTAACTCAAGCTAGCCTCAAATTCACAGTGTTAACTGAGGATAATGACCTTGAATTTCTGGCTCTTTTTCTTTCACCTCCTGAGTATTGGGATTATAGATGCACCTTAACATGCCAGCTAGGAAAGGAGCCTTAATATTTGACAACATTGAATTAAATCCAAAAGTCTTATAAGAGCTAAAACTCTCTTTGTTATACAAGCAAAAAAACACAATGGAATAAAAGTCATCACTATATATGTATCTAATAATTTAGTTTCAAATCATACAGAACATTTATTCACATCATCACAGAAAGAAAATGAATTATTCAATAAAGTTTAATCAATAAATCAATGTTGTTATTTTAAAATTTACCTTAGAATTGTTACCACTAATTTATCTGGGCGCTTTAACATATCCCTTTCTAAGTGTGATTGGTCAAGCAATCAAAAACAAATATAGGAACTCTGAATATATGAACAATATTCAGCTATTAGATTTTTATGAAGTTTATAACATTACTTTGAAGTCGCATTTTCTAAAAGTTGACATGTGACTGACCATAAAGGAAGCCTCAATAAATCCCACAGTATCAATATTGAATTCCTATCTTCTTTGACTCTGGTGTGATAAAATTAGAAGATAGATTAAAAGAATTTCCAAAAATTCCTGTGAGACATAAAATTGAATTTTAATACTGAAAACTTTGGTTACTAAGCTTAGCATTCAATGAAATTCAAGGAAATTGTAATGAAATGCTACCTGTCAAATTTTGTGGGACACAGAGACACTGTCCTCACTTAAAGGAAATTTTATAGCTGTTAATGCATTTATCAAGGAATAAGAAATATAGATATGAATTGAGGTAGACTTTCAAGATTTAAAAATGCAGATAACATAGTGACTTATTGAAACTCATAGTGCTAAGTGAAAAAATCTAGATGACTAGAAATTTTTCTGGAATTATTTTTAAATACAAAAATTCAATTAAGAAGATGGGTTTGACTACCTAAAGACTATACATGGACTGACCCTGGACTCTGACCTCATAGGTAGCAATGAATATCCTAGTAAGAGCACCAGTGTAAGGGGAAGCCCTTGGTCCTGCTAAGACTGAACCCCCAGTGAACATGATTGTTGGGGGGAGGGCGGCAATGGGGGGAGGATGGGGAGGGGAACACCCATAAAGAAGGGGAGGGGAAAGGGTTAGGGGGATGTTGGCCTGGAAACCGGGAAAGGGAATAACACTCGAAATGTAAATAAGAAATACTCAAGTTAATAAAAAAATAAACAAATAAAAAAAATAAAAAAAAATAAAGATGAAACCAGAAAAAAAAAAAAAGAAGAAGAAGTTGGCTTTGGGTGAGGTGGCACGTGCCTGTAGTCCTAGAACTAGGGAGGCAGAGGCAGGAAGGTACTGAGTTTTAGGTCAGCCTGGGCTACATAAAGAGATCATGTTTTTAAAATCAAGCATTGAAGTGTTGATAACTGTAGCTAACCTCTCCCCATTTCTCCTGCTCTAGTCCCTTGTCTCTATTATCTGAGTATGTCATACCATTTTTAGATTCCAAATATAAGTGAGGTCATACAATATTTGTCTTTCTGTGCCTGGCCGTTTTACTTAGCATGTCTTCCAGGTTCATTAGCAATATTGCAGGCAGGACAAGCTGCTGTCATGCAGAGTGAAAGAATTCTGTGAATGCCATGTATAGCATGGCTACTATGGACTATAAAACTGTTTGAAATTTACTTGAGTAAATTTACTTGAATGGTGAGCTTAGTAGCCAAAGTTTTCATTATTAAAATTCAATTTTATGTCTCACTGGAATTTTTGGAAATTCTTTTATCTTCTAATTTTATCACACCAGAGTAAAAGAACATAGGAATTCAATGTTGATACTGTGGAATTTATTGAGGCCTACTTTGTGGTCGATCACATGTCAACTTTTAGAAAATGTGACCCCAGAAGAATGCTATGAACTTCATAAAAATCTAATAGCTGAATGTTGTTCATATATTCAGAGCTTGAAATTTACTAAGAGGGGATAGCTTAAGTGTTCTCCAATAAAAAATATACAAATGGGTGATAAGATGAATAGGTTTGTTAGCTTCATTGGAGAACATTTCATGTGATGCAGGTATATCAAAATGCCACCTGAAACATATACAACATCTATTTGCCAGTCTTACTTCAGTGAAAAACAGTTGATGAAAATGAACAAGAACCAACATGATTTACAAAATAATTCAAAGCTCCTTTTCCTTTCTATGAACCAAACACTTCAGAAATGATTAGTTTATGTTTTAGATATGTGCTCTGCAGGTGGAAAATATGTCCATTATGTGTTGTGATACTAATAATTTATGCTTTCTAAAGTGACATACACAACACGTGAAGAGAAAAATCACAGGTGTATATTACACTTATGAAGGCAGAGGATAAGATCCTTTTGGAGGAAAAGAAGATTCTCTCAGCTGATCAAGTGAGTGCATTTAATAACTCAAAATCTGTTTCCAAAGTGTAAATAGCCATAACATAGTGATGAAATATTTTCCTTTCTTATTGTGGGAAAGATTTTTATACCAAATATCTGCTATGAACATTGGAGATAATTGTGAAACCTTGGGGAAATTTTGAAGACCATTGATGCCTCCCTTATCACTATTGTGGAACACAGCACTGAGACTCCCAGATGAAGTTAAAAAAAGTAAAAGCAAATAAGATTGTAAAAATCGGAGTGCAAGTGATGAGGCCATCATTATACACAGTACAACTATCTAACTGGTAAAAACAAATAGAATCAAGAAATGAGATCAACAAACACAAGATCAAGTCATGAAATCAATAGCATTCATTTCTCTCCAGTAGCAACAGCTGCCTACAGGGTATTTTTTTAAACATGATACAAGTTATAATAGCAGGACCAAAGCTAAAATTTAAAATAAAATCAAGGAAGCACAGCAAACCAACTAACCAAAGAAACCACTGTAAAGCTGGGGTTGATTAAATAACTAATAGTTTATGGATTCACCTATTATAGATTATCTATGGTTGTTTTTATGCAGTAGTGGGCAGAACTTGGTAGTTTTAACAATAACTCTATGGCCCTCAAAGCCTGAACTATCAATGCCTAGGCCTTTAATAGAAAATGTGTTGATTACTTGCTCTAAAGTACTTCATAATTAGTATACTCCCAACTGTACCACATCTTTATAGAGAAAAATTAAGGCTCCATTAAAAGACAGAAAAGAAGGTGCAGAATAATAAGTGAAGAAATATTTCTTCATTTTAGAATATTGTTCATTTATTGCCTATAGGTGCTTTACAAACCATGAAAGACTTGAATATGTTTAAAAGATATGGTATCACTTTTGTATGATGGAAATTATTGTTCACATCAATTAATTATACTGAATAAAAATATCAAGTCTATCTGGATGTTTTAAAGATGTTTGGTAACTGTCTTAGTTTGGATTTTATTGCTTTGATGAGACACCATGACCACAACAACTCATTTATTTATTTAATTTATATGAGTACACTGCACCTATCTTCAGACACACCAGAAGAGAGTATCAGATCCCATTACAGATGGTTGTAAGACACCATATGGTTGCTGGGAATTGAACTCTGGACCTCTGGAAAGTCAGTGCTCTTAACTACTCAGCCATCTCTCCAGACCCCACCTTCCCCACCCTCTCCATAGAAACTCTTGTTTCCAAAGGCAAACAGAACTGGGGCTGCCTTACAGTATCAGAGGTTTGGTCCATTATCATCATGGTGGGTAGCATGGCAGCATCCAAGGAGACATGGTGCTGGAGAAGGAGCTGAGAGTTCTATATCTTGATACTAAGGCAGCAGGAGACTGTGCACTACACTGGGTATAGCTTGAACATAGGAGACCTCAAAGCCCCCTACAATAACACAATTCCTCCAACAAGGGCATACCTACTCCAATAAGGCCTACCTCCTAATAGCACCACTCCCTATGGGCTGGCCAAGCATTCACACATATGAGGCTATAGGGGCCATACTTATTTAAATCGCCACAGTAACTTTATACTTTAAAGTTAATGTGGAGCTTGGTGAGGTCTCATGTTCCTCTAATTTCATGTACTTAGGAGATTAGAGTGGGAAGATTGCTTGGATTCAGCTTGAGCAACATAATTAGACTCCAGGCAGGGAAGAAAAGCACAAAGAGGTAAGAATGAAAAAATTCCAGACCCGGTGAGAGAGAGACCCAACCGCCTGGTCAGGTGGGCACTCCTGAGGCTGCAGAGCGGAAGAGACCACCAACACTCCCCACCCCTGCCCACATCCCTGGCCCAAGAGGAAACTGTATAAGGCCTCTGGGCTCCCGTGGGGGAGGGCCCAGGAGCGGCAGGACACCTGCCTGAGACACCGCCAGAACCTGAAAGAAACAGACCGGAAAAACAGTTCTCTGCACCCAAATCCCATGGGAGGGAGAGCTAAACCTTCAGAGAGGCAGACAAGCCTAGGAAACCAGAAGAGACTGCTCCCTGCACACACATCTCGGATGCCAGAGGAAAAAGCCAAAGACCATCTGGAACCCTGGTGCACTGAAGCTCCCGGAAGGGGCGGCACAGGTCTTCCTGGTTGCTGCCGCTGCAGAGAGCCCCTGGGCAGCACCCCACGAGCGAACCTGAGCCTCGGGACCACAGGTAAGACCAAATTTTCTGCTGCAAGAAAGCTGCCTGGTGAGCTTGGGACACACGGAAGCAGAATTTCTCTAGGACCGGGCACGTTCTGTGTTTACCGGAAGTCCCACACCCACAGATCCCGGCCCGCAGCAGCTCTCTGCTCCCAGACCCCGTGAGAGAGAGACCCAACCGCCTGGTCAGGTGGGCACTCCTGAGGCTGCAGAGCAGAAGAGACCACCAACACTCCCCACCCCTGCCCACATCCCTGGCCCAAGAGGAAACTGTATAAGGCCTCTGGGCTCCCTTGGGGGAGGGCCCAGGAGCAGCAGGACACCTGCCTGAGACACCGCCGGAACCTGAAAGAAACAGACCGGATAAACAGTTCTCTGCACCCAAATCCCGTGGGAGGGAGAGCTAAACCTTCAGAGAGGCAGACAAGCCTGGGAAACCAGAAGAGACTGCTCCCTGCACACACATCTCGGACGCCAGAGGAAAAAGCCAAAGACCATCTGGAACCCTGGTGCACTGAAGCTCCCGGAAGGGGCGGCACAGGTCTTCCTGGTTGCTGCCGCTGCAGAGAGCCCGTGGGCAGCACCCCACGAGCGAACTTGAGCCTCGGGACCACAGGTAAGACCAAATTTTCTGCTGCAAGAAAGCTGCCTGGTGAACTCAAGACACAGGCCCACAGGAACAGCTGAAGACCTGTAGAGAGGAAAAACTACACGCCCGAAAGCAGAACACTCTGTCCCCATAACTGACTGAAAGAGAGGAAAACAGGTCTACAGCACTCCTGACACACAGGCTTATAGGACAGTCTAGCCACTGTCAGAAATAGCAGAACAAAGTAACACTAGAGATAATCTGATGGCGAGAGGCAAGCGCAGGAACCCAAGCAACAGAAACCAAGACTACATGGCATCATCGGAGCCCAATTCTCCCACCAAAACAAACATGGAATATCCAAACACACCAGAAAAGCAAGATCTAGTTTCAAAATCATATTTGATCATGATGCTGGAGGACTTCAAGAAAGACATGAACACACTTAGGGAAACACAGGAAAACATTAATAAACAAGTAGAAGCCTACAGAGAGGAATCGCAAAAATCCCTGAAAGAATTCCAGGAAAACACAATCAAACAGTTGAAGGAATTAAAAATGGAAATAGAAGCAATCAAGAAAGAACACATGGAAACAACCCTGGATATAGAAAACCAAAAGAAGAGACAAGGAGCTGTAGATACAAGCTTCACCAACAGAATACAAGAGATGGAAGAGAGAATCTCAGGAGCAGAAGATTCCATAGAAATCATTGACTCAACTGTCAAAGGTAATGTAAAGCGGAAAAAGCTACTGGTCCAAAACATACAGGAAATCCAGGACTCAATGAGAAGATCAAACCTAAGGATAATAGGTATAGAAGAGAATGAAGACTCCCAGCTCAAAGGACCAGTAAATATCTTCAACAAAATCATAGAAGAAAACTTCCCTAACCTAAAAAAAGAGATACCCATAGACATACAAGAAGCCTACAGAACTCCAAATAGATTGGACAAGAAAGGAAACACCTCCCGTCACATAATTGTTAAAACACCAAACGCACAAAATAAAGAAAGAATATTAAAAGCAGTAAGGGAAAAAGGTCAAGTAACATATAAAGGGAGACCTATCAGAATCACACCAGACTTCTCGCCAGAAACTATCAAGGCCAGAAGATCCTGGACTGATGTCATACAGACCCTAAGAGAACACAAATGCCAGCCCAGGTTACTGTATCCAGCAAAACTCTCAATTAACATTGATGGAGAAACCAAGATATTCCATGACAAAACCAAATTTACACAATATCTTTCTACAAATCCAGCACTACAAAGGATAATAAATGGTAAAGCCCAACATAAGGAGGCAAGCTATACCCTAGAAGAAGCAAGAAACTAATCGTCTTGGCAACAAAACAAAGAGAATGAAAGCACACAAACATAACCTCACATCCAAATATGAATATAAAGGGAAACAATAATCACTATTCCTTAATATCTCTCAATATCAATGGCCTCAACTCCCCAATAAAAAGACATAGATTAACAAACTGGATACGCAACGAGGACCCTGCATTCTGCTGCCTACAGGAAACACACCTCAGAGACAAAGGCAGACACTACCTCAGAGTGAAAGGCTGGAAAACATTTTTCCAAGCAAATGGTCAGAAGAAGCAAGTTGGAGTAGCCATTCTAATATCAAATAAAATCAATTTCCAACTAAAAGTCATCAAAAAAGATAAGGAAGGACACTTCATATTCATCAAAGGAAAAATCCACCAAGATGAACTCTCAATCCTAAATATCTATGCCCCAAATACAAGGGCACCTACATATGTAAAAGAAACCTTACTAAAGCTCAAAACACACATTGCACCTCATACAATAATAGTGGGAGATTTCAACACCCCACTCTCATCAATGGACAGATCATGGAAACAGAAATTAAACAGTGATGTCGACAGACTAAGAGAAGTCATGAGCCAAATGGACTTAACGGATATTTATAGAACATTCTATCCTAAAGCAAAAGGATATACCTTCTTCTCAGCTCCTCATGGTACTTTCTCCAAAATTGACCATATAATTGGTCAAAAAACGGGCCTCAACAGGTACAGAAAGATAGAAATAATCCCATTCGTGCTATCGGACCACCACGGCCTAAAACTGGTCTTCAATAAAAATAAGGGAAGAATGCCCACATATACGTGGAAATTGAACAATGCTCTACTCAATGATAACCTGGTCAAGGAAGAAATAAAGAAAGAAATTAAAAACTTTTTAGAATTTAATGAAAATGAAGATACAACATACTCAAACTTATGGGACACAATGAAAGCTGTGCTAAGAGGAAAACTCATAGCGCTGAGTGCCTGCCGAAAGAAACAGGAAAGAGCATATGTCAGCAGCTTGACAGCACACCTAAAAGCTCTAGAACAAAAAGAAGGAAATACACCCAGGAGGAGTAGAAGGCAGGAAATAATCAAACTCAGAGCTGAAATCAACCAAGTAGAAACAAAAAGGACCATAGAAAGAATCAACAGAACCAAAAGCTGGTTCTTTGAGAAAATCAACAAGATAGATAAACCCTTAGCCAGACTAACGAGAGGACACAGAGAGTGCGTCCAAATTAACAAAATCAGAAATGAAAAGGGACACATAACTACAGATTCAGAGGAAATTCAAAAAATCATCAGATCTTACTATAAAAACCTATATTCAACAAAATTTGAAAATCTTCAGGAAATGGACAATTTCCTAGACAGATACCAGGTACCGAAGTTAAATCAGGAACAGATAAACCAGTTAAACAACCCCATAACTCCTAAGGAAATAGAAGCAGTCATTAAAGGTCTCCCAACCAAAAAGAGCCCAGGTCCAGACGGGTTTAGTGCAGAATTCTATCAAACCTTCATAGAAGACCTCATACCAATATTATCCAAACTATTCCACAAAATTGAAATAGATGGAGCCCTACCGAATTCCTTCTACGACGCCACAATCACTCTTATACCTAAACCACACAAAGACACAACAAAGAAAGAGAACTTCAGACCAATTTCCCTTATGAATATCGACGCAAAAATACTCAATAAAATTCTGGCAAACCGAATTCAAGAGCACATCAAAACAATCATCCACCATGATCAAGTAGGCTTCATCCCAGGCATGCAGGGATGGTTTAATATACGGAAAACCATCAACGTGATCCATTATATAAACAAACTGAAAGAACAGAACCACATGATCATTTCATTAGATGCTGAGAAAGCATTTGACAAAATTCAACACCCCTTCATGATAAAAGTCCTGGAAAGAATAGGAATTCAAGGCCCATACCTAAACATAGTAAAAGCCATATACAGCAAACCAGTTGCTAACATTAAACTAAATGGAGAGAAACTTGAAGCAATCCCACTAAAATCAGGGACTAGACAAGGCTGCCCACTCTCTCCCTACTTATTCAATATAGTTCTTGAAGTTCTAGCCAGAGCAATCAGACAACAAAAGGAGATCAAAGGGATACAGATCTGAAAAGAAGATGTCAAAATATCACTATTTGCAGATGACATGATAGTATATTTAAGTGATCCCAAAAGTTCCACCAGAGAACTACTAAAGCTGATAAACAACTTCAGCAATGTGCCCGAGTATAAAATTAACTCAAATCAGTTGCCTTCCTCTATACAAAAGAGAAACAAGCCGAGAAAGAAATTAGGGAAACGACACCCTTCATAATAGACCCAAATAATATAAAGTACCTCGGTGTGACTTTAACCAAGCAAGTAAAAGATCTGTACAATAAGAACTTCAAGACACTGAGGAAAGAAATTGAAGAAGACCTCTGAAGATGGAAAGATCTCCCATGCTCATGGATTGGCAGGATTAATATAGTAAAAATGGCCATTTTACCAAAAGCAATCTACAGATTCAATGCAATCCCCATCAAAATACCAATCCAATTCTTCAAAGAGTTAGACAGAACAATTTGCAAATTCATCTGGAATAACAAAAAACCCAGGATAGCTAAAGCTATCCTCAACAATAAAAGGACTTCAGGGGGAATCACTATCCCTGAACTCAAGCAGTATTACAGAGCAATAGTGATAAAAACTGCATGGTATTGGTACAGAGACAGACAGATAGACCAATGGAATAGAATTGAAGACCCAGAAATGAACCCACACACCTATGGTCACTTGATTTTTGACAAAGGAGCCAAAACCATCCAATGGAAAAAAGATAGCATTTTCAGCAAATGGTGCTGGTTCAACTGGAGAGCAACATGTAGAAGAATGCAGATCGATCCATGCTTATCACCCTGTACAAAGCTTAAGTCCAAGTGGATCAAGGACCTCCACATCAAACCAGACACACTCAAACTAATAGAAGAAAAACTAGGGAAACATCTGGAACACATGGGCACTGGAAAAAATTTCCTGAACAAAACACCAATGGCTTATGCTCTAAGATCAAGAATCGACAAATGGGATCTCATAAAACTGCAAAGCTTCTGTAAGGCAAAGGACACTGTGGTTAGGACAAAACGGCAACCAACAGATTGGGAAAAGATCTTTACCAATCCTACAACAGATAGTGGCCTTATATCCAAAATATACAAAGAACTCAAGAAGTTAGACCGCAGGGAAACAAATAACCCTATTAAAAAATGGGGTTCAGAGCTAAACAAAGAATTCACAGCTGAGGAATGCCGAATGGCTGAGAAACACCTAAAGAAATGTTCAACATCTTTAGTCATAAGGGAAATGCAAATCAAAACAACCCTGAGATTTCACCTCACACCAGTGCGATTGGCTAAGATCAAAAACTCAGGTGACAGCAGATGCTGGCGAGGATGTGGAGAAAGAGGAACACTCCTCCATTGTTGGTGGGATTGCAGACTGGTAAAACCATTCTGGAAATCAGTCTGGAGGTTCCTCAGAAAATTGGACATTGAACTGCCTGAGGATCCAGCTATACCTCTCTTGGGCATATACCCAAAAGATGCCTCAACATATAAAAGAGACACGTGCTCCACTATGTTCATCGCAGCCTTATTTATAATAGCCAGAAAATGGAAAGAACCCAGATGCCCTTCAACAGAGGAATGGATACAGAAAATGTGGTACATCTACACAATAAAATATTACTCAGCTATCAAAAACAACGAGTTTATGAAATTCGTAGGCAAATGGTTGGAACTGGAAAATATCATCCTGAGTGAGCTAACCCAATCACAGAAAGACATACATGGTATGCACTCATTGTTAAGTGGCTATTAGCCCAAATGCTTGAATTACCCTAGATCCCTAGAACAAACGAAACTCAAGACGGATGATCAAAATGTGAATGCTTCACTCCTTCTTTAAATGAGGAAAAAGAATACCCTTGGCTGGGAAGGGAGAGGCAAAGATTAAAACAGAGACTGAAGGAACACCCATTCAGAGCCTGCCCCACAGGTGGCCCATACATATACAGCCACCCAATTGGACAAGATGGATGAAGCAAAGAAGTGCAGACTGACAGGAGCCGGATGTAGATCGCTCCTGAGAGACACAGCCAGAATACAGCAAATACAGAGGCGAATGCCAGCAGCAAACCACTGAACTGAGAATAGGTCCCCCGTTGAAGGAATCAGAGAAAGAACTGGAAGAGCTTGAAGGGGCTCGAGACCCCAAAAGTACAACAATGTCAAGCAACCAGAGATTCCAGGGACTAAGCCACTACCTAAAGACTATACATGGACTGACCCTGGACTCTGACCCCATAGGTAGCAATGAATATCCTAGTAAGAGCACCAGTGGAAGGGGTAGCCCTGGGTCCTGCTAAGACTGAACCCCCAGTGAACTAATCTATGGGGGGAGGGCGGCAATGGGGGGAGGGTTGGGAGGGGAACACCCATAATGAAGGGGAGGGGGGAGGGGGATGTTTGCCCGGAAACCGGGAAAGGGAATAACACTCGAAATGTATATAAGAAATACTCAAGTTAATTAAAAAAAAAATTGAATGGCCTGTAAGATGGCTCAGCAGATAAAGGTGCTTGCCACTAAGCCTCAGGACCCGAGTTCAATGTCCAGAACCACATTGTAGAAAGAGATAGAGAAATAAATAAATGTAATTTTTTTTAAAGTGACTTACAGGATAGCTCAGTAGGTAGGGTACTTGCCATTAAATCTGCAAATCTTAGAAAAAAAAGAATGAAAAAATTCATTTATAAAGACTGACTTTGTCAACCTGGACCAGACTTTGAGTGTCTAATGAGAGGAGGTTCATTGTTAGAATATTTAAAACATAGTACAGTTTGGCAAAAAAAAAAGTTTCTAGGCAACAAGCATTCCAATTCTAGATGCAGGATAAAGCTTAAGGTGTGACTGCCTAGAAACTCCTTGTCAAATGCTTGTGATCATGAAGGTGTGGTCTGTAGCTAAAGGGCCTAGACTCTGGTGTGGCTTCTGACTGAGATAGCATAGAGGTCAGCAGGCCATAAAATACTTGTGACATCCCCTCCTAAGGTTGGGATCTTTTAATCAGGATCTAAAGATAATGGCCTAGGGAGGAAGAGTCAGGGATAAACATTCTAGGTAAGGTCCACCTCTATAGTGCAAGGAGAATGAGGTCTGCCTTCACGGATAGCAAATTAGGTCACAAGGTCATTAACAATATCCACTCACACCCTTTGGGGCAGAAAGCAGGTAATTCCTCCTTTGAGGAGAGGCCCTTGTATGTTTAATGTTCCTGGTTCCCTAGTGCCGTATGGGTACAAAGGTTCTTGTGCCCATAACAGAGTCTATTTAAAAAGTCCCCAACAGAGACTGTCTCTCTAAAAAATACATACAAATTCAAACCAAATTACTATAGAAGAATAGAATTCTGAAAAGAGAGAGTTAAGAAGATGGCATGTTCAAAAGTTTGAAGCTTGAGACAAAGTCTGATTGAGAAAAATCTGTGTAAGCAACTAGTTGAAGGCATAGCCAGTGGAATGGAATCAAGAACTCAAAGATAAATTTTGTATGTACAGGAATTTTCATGCTGAAAGTGTCACCAGAAATGTAGACTAGTTAATAAATTAATATTGGAAATACTAATTGACTATATAAAGAAAAATGAATCCCAAACCCCACTTAATACCATTTTCAAAAGTGGACACCAAATGAAGAAGGATTAAGCAAGTAAAGTAAAAGAATAAAGTTGTGAGGTTAATAGACAAAAACAGCAGGGATTTCTTTGTGACTAAAGAGGGTGAGGCATCAATTATATTCAGTGAAGAACATATGAGCAAAGAGAATAGTCAGATGGTAGAATGGGAAGAAAAAATAGCAAACCTGTAAATCACTAAGAAAATGATCCCAGAGCCTGACAAACACAGAGGCGGATGCACACAGCCAACCACTGAACTGAGAACGGGGTCCCCAATGGAGGAGTTAGAGAAAGGATTGAAGGAGCTGAAGGGGTTTGCAACCCCATAAGAACAACAGTATGAACCAACCAGAGCTTCCAGGGTCTAAACCACTACCCAAAGAGTACACATGGAGGGACCCATGGCTTCAGCTGCATATGTGGCAGAGGATGGCCTTGTAGGGCACCAATGGGAGGAGAAACCCTTGGTCCTGCCAAGGTTGGACCCCCCAGTGTAGGGGAATGTTGGGGTGGGTGGGAAGGGGTGGGTGTGTGGGTGGAGGAATGCGCTCATGGAAGAAGGGGGAGCGAGGATGGGATAGAGGGTTTCTGGGGGGGGGAAGCTGGGAAAGGGGATAACATTACATATGTAAATAAAAAAACCCAATCATAGGGAAAAAAAGGAAAAGAAAATGGATGCCTTGGTACACACACCACCAAGAAATGAAGTAAGAATTTGCACAAAAGGAAAGCATAAGAGTCTAATAAAATACATACCCTGGTTATTAGTAGAGATAACTACTTGCTACTTATGCAAACTAAGAAGTGAGCATTATCAAACTTGTAGGGGATTAGGAGCTGTTAGATTATTTCTGAAGAAAGTATGGAGTGGAGAAAGTATGCTGCAGCCATTTTAATGAACGATGTGGCAGCTTTAAGCCAAATTAACCATCTGTACACAATGTGAGCCAAATTCTGGCATGGTAGCTCAGAGAAATTTTCAGAGAGGTCTATAAGGATGTTATGATCAAAGGCTCTCATTACAGCATTTTTGTAGTAATTGAAGTAAGGTAGTCCATATTTGAAGAATCAGATTACAATATGTAACAGGTGTAACTACGGAATCTTCTAGTGATGCTCAACATCTCTCAAGTTGCTCTCAGTCACTCAGATATCTGGGAACGATAATCAGTGGAAATTTTAAGGAGTTGGTGTGAATGGACATGGGCAGTGAAACTAAAGTGATATAAAAGAAAACACTGTAAGGACCAAGTCTTTTGCATGGGCCAATGACAGCACTCTGAACGGAGGAATAAAATTAACTCGGTCACCACCTCCAAGGTCTTTAGCCGAATGCTAAGTTTCTTTCAGTCCCATTGCCTTTAGATTTGTGGCTATGCTGAGATTCTCCTGGGGAAAATCTTGCAAGATCTTTGGGTTTGCTGATTCTGTAAAGGATTAGGGTTTTCTGGGCTGCTCATCTTTTTTTGGGTACCACTATCAGTGTAATCTGAATTTATAGCTACCAGATATTTCTTTTTATGTCTGTGGCTGACAACCATTACAAACTCCCTGTGGACTGTGTGAAGTGTTATTTTGATATCTTGTGTTTAAAGAATTTTGTGAGACAGAGGTAAATTTGTATTCACTCAATTATCTTGAATCAGAAGTCTGAAAGATTTATTATTTACTTTGGAAATTTTGGGCTTCAGCATTCTTGATCTAAATTTCAAAGTTGGGAATGTTGAAATAGTTTTCTTAAATATTTTAAGCTTGGCTTCTGAAAAATTGCTTTAAACTCAGAAGTTCAACAAATTTAGCCAAATCTTCTATTTCTGAGTTTTTAGTATGTCCTCATATTTAACATCCCGGTTACAAATTTGAGATAGCTATCTTTAAATTGTTGTAGTTTTTGAAGTGAAATTAAATTCAGAAGTCAATTAAGAAAAGAAATTAAAAATAATTGAATGTAGTGATGTGCATATGCATTGTCTTAGGGTTTTATTGCTGTGAACAGACACCATGACCAAGGCAACTCTTATAAAGGGATACATTTAATTGGGCCTGGTTTACAGTTTCAGAGGTTCAGTCCATTATTATCCTGGCAGGAAGCATGGCAGTGTACAGGCAGACATGGTGCTGGAGAAGGAATTGAGAGTTCTACATCTTGATCAGAAGTTAGCCAGGGGGAGGCTTTCCACACTGGGTAGAGCCTGAACATAGCCCACCCCCACAGTGACACACTTCTTCCAATAAGGCCAGACCTCCCAATAGTGCCACTCCCTATGGGGCAAGCATTCAAACACATGGGTCAATGGGGGCCATTCCTATTCAAACCACCACATGCAGTAAATGTTAATGTTGACACGTTTTATACTTCTAAAACTTTCAATTAATTTTCTGAACTTGATTATTTTAATATTACTGATGCTGTACTTATAAATGTAGGTTAAAATTGCCTTCTTAATGAAAATATGGTAATTTTAAAAAGTGCACAGATCCATGAATTTTCTTGATAAATCAACTTATAGTGATCATGAACTTGCTCAAGAAATCAAAATGTTACCAATATCTGAGAGAAGTTTCTATTCACCTACTTATCCTCCTGCCCAGAACCTTAACTTTTTGTGGTTTTGACTGTGAGCCTTGGGCATAATAACTGGGTTTCTTTTTTTTAAAGGTCTGAATTCATTTTTTTCTTCTTGTATTTTGCTTAGCTTTTCAGCTTCTTTTTAAAAAAAGATTTATTTATGCATTATATTTATTGATATATATATGTGTGTGTGTGTGTGTGTGTGTGTGTGTGTGTTTCTGCATGTTCATCTACACACTAGAAAAGGGTGTCAGATCCCATGGGTCTACAGTTATAGATGGTTGTGAGTTGCCTTATAGGTGCTGGGAATTGAACTCATGACCCCATCTCTTTCATCGTCTGAATCTCATTTCTACAAATTCCTAATGCCTTGGTAATTTGATGTTCATTCAAGTTAAGGTGGGTTTTCTTGTTTCCTCTGGCTTTTCTTAATCGACTGTAGCAGGATTATTGGTATGAAACAACTTCATGATCTGTTGTCCCCAAAGGAAAAATGTAAAAGCAAAAAGATCATGCTACCTTCCTTCCTGATCAACCTAATTTCTTTCTACCCTTCACTTGATTTTGCATTTTCATATGAAGCACATACACAATTTCATATATCCATGATTTTTCCTATATTTTGTCAAGTGCTTGGAGTCTTTTTTATCCCTTCTCTGACACAAACATTATGTCTCTTCTTCATATGTTCTATTTTATCTTTCCTTAGACTCCCTTTTAAGTTTAGCCTCTTTGTTTCAACCACAATATCCTGAAAGACTCTCACATTGTCTTATAATTTATTTGCTCATTTTCTGCTTTCTTTACTATAATATGAACTTCATTGTGGCACAGACCCTGTGTTAGTCATCTTATGATTACAGGTGGGTGATGCAGGCTTTATCATCAAGAAGTATGATGTAAGTGCTCTTGATTTGAAGCAAGTTCAACTACAAAACATGTACAACTGTAAGTCTGATTTCATTTTGCAATTACTTCCCAGTTAGTCTTTTTCAGGCATTGCTGAAAGCTTTACCTAGGAACGAACACTTAAAAGATTTTTGGATTATTCCTTCTCTGATCAGCTGTTGTATGCCATAATATTGCTTAGTTACTGTTTCTTACTGTCGTGTCTGATGATATCACAAATTAGTCATTTCCCTAAATCAGGTTTAGCATTAATTCTGTTTGTCTCTAATCCACTATATGAATTGTTCAAAGTTCAAGCTTTTCCAGGTATAGAGAGCCCTTAGGTTTATTAGATCTCCATAGCTCTTCACACATACTTTTAGCACATTCTGGGTGTCAGCAGGAAATGGACATCTTCTAGCTTGAGTGTTACCTGAGAAAGGCTCTCCTACTGTGTCGATGCCATTTTCTCTGTGCTTGTCCTTGGGATCTTGTTATTAAATATGTGTTCTCTTCACCTCTTCAGCCTGCCACAGCCTTAGAGGCTTGCCATTACATTGTTTCACAGCACATGAGTGACATTGCTCTTGCAAAGCTTGAATGCCCATCAAGGTATCAATGAATATTAGAATGCAGTCCAACATACTATTTATTAACTTATATGTATTCTTCTTCACTTTACACATGGTATGGGAAGGGTAGGTAGTATAAAGCAATAGCTGAAGTGTAAACACAAAGGAAGTTTCAAAATAACAAAGGTAACAATTTTAGCAAGAATTCCTTGTTATGAATAGTTGCACATTTCACATACTAAATTTAGCCCTATGAATACTTGTGGATAGGCCAAAAAGGAAAGGAACCTGGTAGGTTTTATAATTTATACTTTCTCTACTCTGAGACACTTCATTTTCTCCTGAGAAACTAATAATAACTTTCTGGATAGAATTGAGAGAAATTTATCACTGGGGTTCCTTATGTGATGAGGGTTTAATAATGCTTGAAAATTTGCTTATACATTTTATTTTTAAAAGTTAAAATTTTAACATTATTTTCTCCATGGCCTTCAGTGAAAACCAGTTTTTAGTGTTCAAATATTGTTCTATAAGGTGTTCTAGAGAGAGAGGCAAGTACACTAAATATGCAGGTTTCTGAATATTTTCTTTTAGCTAAAGATAGGAGGTGAAAAATTTTACCAAAGTCCTGTTAATATCTCAGCCCATCAGTTTTTTAATAGGATGAAATCATTTGTTTGCTTTTTGTAAACATGTTACAAATCACCAGTATTGCAAAAAAATTGCTAGAAGTATTCACATAAGGGAGAAAAGAAGTGAACCAACGTTATACAAAGTCACAATAAAGTCATCACTTTCTTTTGCCATGAAAATGATTATGTCAGATAAAGCTTGGATCATGGTTGTGATTTCCACAGGGGTTAAATGATCTTTGATAATAACTACCATTACAAACAATATATATTTCCCAAATTTAGATCTGTGCTTCCTAGTGGTTAGGGTAAAAGAGAAAGAATCCAAATAGACTTTCTGACGTACATGCTCTAATCTTAGCCTCTTCAGTTTCTGCCAAGAATTGAACTTAACTTTTTGGAGATACCGGACAGATGTACCCTGTGATGGATGCTCATTACGTGGAAGTGAATAGCACGTCTAGAGCCTGTAGTTCTGTCTTGAATACAGGAATAGACATGGATGCTAAAGGGATGCAGAATAAACAAATTATTGCCACCGTAGTAGGTTACTACAATGCTGGTTTCAAGCAACACAAATGGAGTAACTTATTGCTCTGCATATCATAAACCCAAAGTATGTCTCTGGGCTCTAATTCCAAGATGTTGGTACATTTGTATTCCTTCTGGAGGCTTGTGAAAGGAGTCTATTGCTTTGCTTTGTCTGCTTTCTGGAGGTTTCTACTTCCCTTAGTTTGTGACTTTTCTCTCAGCCCTGTGCTGCTCAAACCTCTGCTTCTGTTACTCCATGTCCTTTGACTCTGGTCTAACTTTTATGTAAGACCTTTGAAATTCTAGTGGGATCACGTGGATAGTTCTTAATTAGTCACATGTGTACAAAGTTGGTTTTAAGATTAAGATAACACTGTCACATACTCTAGAGGCTAAGATATGGATATTTGTGGGAAGGAGATTATTCTGCCTATATGTCATATGTCATAATAAACATCATGATTTCTGTAAAACACGGTTGGGTTGTTTAAATTCTTACTTTAGATTTTTTTCCTTTCTAAAATTGTACAATGATACTGTGCCCATAGGGTACTTATAAAGATTAAACAAGGTATATGTGAAAGCAGGTGTCCATATATTCAACATATTGTCGGTTCACAGTAAATGTTAGCTGAATTGGAATTCAAATATAAAACATATGACCTGCATATTGCAGAAAGCTCACATTTTGCCTATTAGAGTCCATGAACAGAAAAAAAAAGTTCCTATTCTTCTTTTAGGTTGGTGCACATTTTCATGAAAAAATAGAAATTATGGCTCTAGATAACACTAGCTTTGTCTCCTTTATTTGAGAACTATTCATATGGTGAAATATCACATGCTTTGGCATTATCTTCCACAAAACATAAGGGTAAAAACTTAAAAATAGAAAAATAGAAACTCTCAACAATAATTCTGGTAGAAACGACTTGTAACAATTTAGCACCTTCTTTTTATTTCTGGAACACTTCTGTGTGAAGAGCTGAAATTACTTAGGGCATGTTAGCTAATTCTCATGGTACCAGATGTACATGGTGCAGTGAGGGGGTAGGGAGCAGTGAAGAAGGAAAAAGGAGGAAATGGGGCATGTGTGACAAGCCAGGGTTTGTGTTTGGAAGCAGTTCTCGGCAAAGGTGAAAATATTTATAGGTAACCTTCCCTCTTTTCTATGGAAGTCTGTAATACTCTCAAATTTGCTCTATTCTTACAATCCAGAAATAGACTGCATTTTATTATGGGCAGGAATGTGAAAGGTAAACACTGGGCTTCTAAAACTTTTCTTTTGTGATTCCCTCCAAGAATCTATGGCATAGTAGCATTTTCATGTGTCTTTCCATTATTTTCTAGGGCTCTCCCTCCTCTACACTCTAATATCTCTATTTGGACTTTCATTTGGCCCACCATAGTCTGGCAAATGCCGAGAGTTCTGCTTGTTCTGCTGGTTCTGCTGTGCTATTCTTTTTCACTTGATCTCAGCAGATTTTGGGTCTCTCCAAGGAAGAAGCCTGTACTGGTGGAAGATTTGGGTAAAGAGGGAGACTTATTTTGCCACTCTAGCTGTCTGAAAATGGTTTACTTACAAAATCATTCACTTAATAAATACATGGTGAGCATCATGCCAAGATGCTGCTAGTGCTACACAAAAGATTTAACACCAAACAACAGAGATAGAGACTAGTGATAGTACAAATAACAAGAAAAATTTTACATTGTGGATGTGACACCTAAGGTTCTAACATTCACTAACAGCAAAATAAACAGCAAGAAGACAGAATGAAAGAGGAGCTGGTTTGGAAGAGACAGCAACTAGTTTGCAAACAAGGCTAGTTTGGCCTGGTCATGCTATGATCAGGTATGGTTTTCTTCCCTGAAATGTGCTTACAACAGTAGACACTATAAGGATGCCTAAACGTTTGGATTTAAAAACAATGAAAATTCAGGAGGTTATTAAATGATGTAATCACAATGTCTAACTTATAGCTTATAGGTGTCTCTGATTTAATGAAAGAAAAGTAGTTTTTAAACAGCAAAGAGTTAAAACAAAAAGAGATTTTGATAGTGACAGTTGATGACCCTGTGGTCTTGAATCAGTGTCAATGGAGGGATTGGTTCAGTGAGCTGAATGTATTGTTATAGGATGATAGAAAGGAAGCATAGGTAACCCTAACATTTGACTTTACTAAGTGACTAATGATGTCATCTCATCTCCCTTTTTCTCTTTTTCATTTCATGGAGAGATTCTCAAGGCAAGAGAGCAGAAAAGAGTAGAGAAAGATGCACAATATCCTGCATGAACTTGCCCAGTTAGGTGTATTACACACACACACACACACACACACACACACACACACACACACACACACAGAGAGAGAGAGAGAGAGAGAGAATATTAAGAAAAGTAAAATAAATATTAACGGTATTTAATACTGTCAGAATGAGTGCTTCTGCCCACCCAAGTAAGATGGAGAATTAATCCAGGCAAAGCATGATGTCATTGAAACAATGAGAGAAACTCATTCAAGTAGAGTGATCAACTGCTTTGAGTGAAGCTGAGAAGACAATATGGGATGGCAGACGACATGCCAAGGTAGAGGTTACTGCCATGACATTGACCACAATGATTTTAGCATGGTGAGGAGAGAAGCTCCATTTTGACAAAGGGATGGTGAAAGAGGTCCACAGACACCAGTTTGGATCTCATTAGATTTAGTCCTCTCTGTGGAAAGCCGCAATAACATTCGCCATCACAAGATGGCGCTGGCTTCCGCTGCGCCAGCCCGACTTCCTTTCAGGAAACTAGCTGTGTGCGCATGTGCAAGAGTATGTTCGCCCCAAGTCTTTGGCCACCCCAGGGCGTGCCAGTGAGATCATGGGTAAGCGACCAATCAGGCGTGGGCGTGCTAGGGTTTTTTGTTTTTGTTTTTGTTTTTGTTTTTTTTTTTTACATTTTTTTTTTTATTAACTTGAGTATTTCTTATATACATTTCGAGTGTTATTCCCTTTCCCGGTATCCGGGCAAACATCCCCCTCCCCACTCCCCTTCCTTATAGGTGTTCCCCTCCCAACCCTCCCCTCATTGCCCCCCTCCCCCCCCAGTCTAGTTCACTGGGGGTTCAGTCTTAGCAGGACCCAGGGCTTCCCCTTCCGCTGGTGCTCTTACTAGGATATTCATTGCGACCTATGGGGTCAGAGTCCAGGGTAGTCCATGTATAGTCTTTAGGTAGTGGCTTAGTCCCTGGAAGCTCTGGTTGCTTGGCATTGTTGTACATATGGGGTCTCGAGCCCCTTCAAGCTCTTCCAGTTCTTTCTCTGATTCCTTCAACGGGGGTCCTATTCTCAGTTCAGTGGTTTGCTGCTGGCATTCGCCTCTGTATTTGCTGTATTCTGGCTGTGTCTCTCAGGAGCGATCTACATCCGGCTCCTGTCAGTCTGCACTTCTTTGCTTCATCCATCTTGTCTAATTGGGTGGCTGTATATGTATGGGCCACATGTGGGGCAGGCTCTGAATGGGTGTTCCTTCAGTCTCTGTTTTAATCTTTGCCTCTCTCTTCCCTGCCAAGGGTATTCTTGTTCCCCTTTTAAAGAAGGAGTGAAGCATTCACATTTTGATCATCCGTCTTGAGTTTCATTTGTTCTAGGCATCTAGGGTAATTCAAGCATTTGGGCTAATAGCCACTTATCATTGAGTGCATACCATGTATGTCTTTCTGTGATTGGGTTAGCTCACTCAGGATGATATTTTCCAGTTCCAACCATTTGCCTACGAATTTCAAAAAGTCGTTGTTTTTGATAGCTGAGTAATATTCCATTGTGTAGATGTACCACATTTTCTGTATCCATTCCTCTGTTGAAAGGCATCTGGGTTCTTTCCAGCTTCTGGCTATTATAAATAAGGCTGCGATGAACATAGTGGAGCACGTGTCTTTTTTATATGTTGGGGCATCTTTTGGGTATATGCCCAAGAGAGGTATAGCTGGATCCTCAGGCAGTTCAATGTCCAATTTTCTGAGGATCCTCCAGACTGATTTCCAGAAAGCTTTTACCAGTCTGCAATCCCACCAACAATGGAGGAGTGTTCCTCTTTCTCCACATCCTCGCCAGCATCTGTTGTCCCCTGAGTTTTTGATCTTAGCCATTCTCACTGGTGTGAGGTGAAATCTCAGGGTTGTTTTGATTTGCATTTCCCTTATGACTAAAGATGTTGAACATTTCTTTAGGTGTTTCTCAGCCATTCGGCATTCCTCAGCTGTGAATTCTTTGTTTAGCTCTGAACCCCATTTTTTAATAGGGTTATTTGTTTCCCTGCGGTCTAACTTCTTGAGTTCTTTGTATATTTTGGATATAAGGCCTCTATCTGTTGTAGGATTGGTAAAGATCTTTTCCCAATCTGTTGGTTGCTGTTTTGTCCTAACCACAGTGTCCTTTACCTTACAGAAGCTTTGCAGTTTTATGAGATCCCATTTGTCGATTCTTGATCTTCGAGCGTAAGCCATTGGTGTTTTGTTCAGGAAATTTTTTCCAGTGCCCATGTGTTCCAGATGCTTCCCTAGTTTTTCTTCTATTAGTTTGAGTGTGTCTGGTTTGATGTGGAGGTCCTTGATCCACTTGGACTTAAGCTTTGTACAGGGTGATAAGGATGGATCGATCTGCATTCTTCTACATGTTGACCTCCAGTTGAACCAGCACCATTTGCTGAAAATGCTATCTTTTTCCATTTGATGGTTTTGGCTCCTTTGTCAAAAATCAAGTGACCATAGGTGTGTGGGTTCATTTCTGGGTCTTCAATTCTATTCCATTGGTCTATCTGTCTGTCTCTGTACCAATACCATGCAGTTTTTATCACTATTGCTCTGTAATACTGCTTGAGTTCAGGGATAGTGATTCCTCCTGACGTCCTTTTATTGTTGAGGATAGCTTTAGCTATCCTGGGTTTTTTGTTATTCCAGATGAATTTGCAAATTGTTCTGTCTAACTCTTTGAAGAATTGGATTGGTATTTTGATGGGGATTGCATTGAATCTGTAGATTGCTTTTGGTAAAATGGCCATTTTTACTATATTAATCCTGCCAATCCATGAGCGTGGGAGATCTTTCCATCTTCTGAGGTCTTCTTCAATTTCTTTCTTCAGTGTCTTGAAGTTCTTATTGTACAGATCTTTTACTTGATTTGTTAAAGTCACACCAAGGTACTTTATATTATTTGGGTCTATTATGAAGGGTGTCGTTTCCCTAATTTCTTTCTCGGCTTGTTTCTCTTTTGTATAGAGAAAGGCAACTGATTTCTTTGAGTTAATTTTATACGAAGCCACTTTGCTGAAGTTGTTTATCAGCTTTAGTAGTTCTCTGGTGGAACTTTTGGGATCACTTAAATATACTATCATATCATCTGCAAATAGTGATATTTTGACTTCTTCTTTTCCGATCTGTATCCCCTTGACCTCCTTTTGTTGTCTGATTGCTCTGGCTAGAACTTCAAGAACTATATTGAATAAGTAGGGAGAGAGTGGGCAGCCTTGTCTAGTCCCTGATTTTAGTGGGATTGCTTCAAGTTTCTCTCCATTTAGTTTAATGTTAGCAACTGGTTTGCTGTATATGGCTTTTACTATGTTCAGGTATGGCCCTTGAATTCCTTATCTTTCCAGGACTTTTATCATGAAGGGGTGTTGAATTTTGTCAAATGCTTTCTCAGCATCTAATGAAATGATCATGTGGTTCTGTTCTTTCAGTTTGTTTATATAATGGATCACGTTGATGGTTTTCCGTATATTAAACCATCCCTGCATGCCGGGGATGAAGCCTACTTGGTCATGGTGGATGATTGTTTTGATGTGCTCTTGGATTTGGTTTGCCAGAATTTTGTTGAGTATTTTTGCGTTGATATTCATAAGGGATATTGGTCTGAAGATCTCTTTCTTTGTTGTGTCTTTGTGTGGTTTAGGTATAAGAGTAATTGTGGCTTCGTAGAAGGTATTCGGTAGTGATCCATCTGTTTCAATTTTGTGGAATAGTTTGGATAATATTGGTATGAGGTCTTTTATGAAGGTTTGGTAGAATTCTGCACTAAACCCGTCTGGACCTGGGCTCTTTTTGGTTGGGAGACCTTTAATGACTGCTTCTATTTCCTTAGGAGTTATGGGGTTGTTTAACTGGTTTATCTGTTCCTCATGTAACTTCGGTACCTGGTATCTCTCTAGGAAATTGTCCATTTCCTGAAGATTTTCAAGTTTTGTTGAATATAGGTTTTTATAGTAAGATCTGATTATTTTTTGAATTTCCTCTGAATCTGTTGTTATGTCTCCCTTTTCATTTCTAATTTTGTTAATTTGGACGCACTCTCTGTGTCCTCTCGTTAGCCTGGCTAAGGGTTTATCTATCTTGTTGATTTTCTCAACGAACCAACTTTTGGTTCTGTTGATTCTTTCTATGGTCCTTTTTGTTTCTACTTGGTTGATTTCAGCTCTGAGTTTGATTATTTCCTGCCTTCTACTCCTCCTGGGTGTATTTGCTTCTTTTTGTTCTAGAGCTTTTAGGTGTGCTGTCAAGCTGCTGACATATGCTCTTTCCTGTTTCTTTCTGCAGGCACTCAGCGTTATGAGTTTTCCTCTTAGCACAGCTTTCATTGTGTCCCATAAGTTTGGGTATGTTGTACCTTCATTTTCATTAAATTCTAAAAAGTTTTTAATTTCTTTCTTTATTTCTTCCTTGACCAGGTTATCATTGAGTAGAGCATTGTTCAATTTCCAAGTATATGTGGGCATTCTTCCTTGATTATTATTGAAGACCAATTTTAGGCCGTGGTGGTCCGATAGCACGCATGGGATTATTTCTATCTTTCTGTACCTGTTGAGGCCCGTTTTTTGACCAATTATATGGTCAATTTTGGAGAAAGTGCCATGAGGAGCTGAGAAGAATGTATATCCTTTTGCTTTAGGATAGAATGTTCTATAAATATCCGTTAAGTCCATTTGGCTCATGACTTCTCTTAGTCTGTCTACATCTCTGTTTAATTTCTGTTTCCATGATCTGTCCATTGATGAGATTGGGGTGTTGAAATGTCCTACTATTATTGTGTGTGGTGCAATGTGTGTTTTGAGCTTTAGTAAGGTTTCTTTTACGTATGTAGGTGCCCTTGTATTTGGGGCATAGATATTTAGGATTGAGAGTTCATCTTGGTGGATTTTTCCTGTGATGAATATGAAGTGTCCTTCCTTACCTTTTTTGATGACTTTTAGTTGAAAATTAATTTTATTTGATATTAGAATGGCTACTCCAGCTTGCTTCTTCTGACCATTTGCTTGGAAAGTTGTTTTCCAGCCTTTCACTCTGAGGTAGTGTCTGTCTTTGTCTCTGAGGTGTGTTTCCTGTAGGCAGCAGAATGCAGGGTCCTCGTTGCGTATCCAGTTTGTTAATCTATGTCTTTTTATTGGGGAGTTGAGGCCATTGATGTTGAGAGATATTAAGGAATAGTGATTATTGCTTCCCGTTATATTCATATTTGGATATGACATTATGTTTGTGTGCTTTCATTCTCTTTGTTTTGTTGCCAAGACGATTAGTTTCTTGCTTCTTCTAGGGTATAGCTTGCCTCCTTATGTTGGGCTTTACCATTTATTATCCTTTGTAGTGCTGGATTTGTAGAAAGATATTGTGTAAATTTGGTTTTGTCATGGAATATCTTGGTTTCTCCATCTATGTTAATTGAGAGTTTTGCAGGATACAGTAACCTGGGCTGGCATTTGTGTTCTCTTAGGGTCTGTATGACATCAGTCCAGGATCTTCTGGCCTTCATAGTTTCTGGCGAGAAGTCTGGTGTGATTCTGATAGGTCTGCCTTTATATGTTACTTGACCTTTTTCCCTTACTGCTTTTAATATTCTTTCTTTATTTTGTGCGTTTGGTGTTTTGACAATTATGTGACGGGAGGTGTTTCTTTTCTGGTCTAATGTATTTGGAGTTCTGTAGGCTTTTTGTATGCCTATGGGTATCTCTTTTTTTAGGTTAGGGAAGTTTTCTTCTATGATTTTGTTGAAGATATTTACTGGTCCTTTGAGCTGGGAGTCTTCACTCTCTTCTATACCTATTATCCTTAGGTTTGATCTTCTCATTGAGTCCTGGATTTCCTGTATGTTTTGGACCAGTAGCTTTTTCTGCTTTACATTATCTTTGACAGTTGAGTCAATGATTTCTATGCAATCTTCTGCTCCTGAGATTCTCTCTTCCATCTCTTGTATTCTGTTGGTGAAGCTTGTATCTACAGCTCCTTGTCTCTTCTTTTGGTTTTCTATATCCAGGGTTGTTTCCATGTGTTCTTTCTTGATTGCTTCTATTTCCATTTTTAATTTCCTTCAACTGTTTGATTGTGTTTTCCTGGAATTCTTTCAGCGATTTTTGCGATTCTTTCAGGGATTTTTGCGATTCCTCTCTGTAGGCTTCTACTTGTTTATTAATGTTTTCCTGTGTTTCCCTAAGGGAGTTCTTCACGTCTTTCTTGAAGTCCTCCAGCATCATGATCAAATATGATTTTGAAAGTAGATCTTGCTTTTCTGGTGTGTTTGGATATTCCATGTTTGTTTTGGTGGGAGAATTGGGCTCCGATGATGCCATGTATTCTTGGTTTCTGTTGCTTGGGTTCCTGCGCTTGCCTCTCGCCATCAGATTATCTCTAGTGTTACTTTGTTCTGCTATTTCTGACAGTGGCTAGACTGTCCCTATAAGCGTGTGTGTCAGGAGTGCTGTAGACCTGTTTTACTGTTTTCTTTCAGCCAGATTTGGGGACAGAGTGTTCTGCTTTCAGGCGTGTAGTTTTTCCTCTGTACAGGTTTTCAGCTGTTCCTGTGGGCCTGTATCTTGAGTTCACCAGGCAGGTCACTTGCAGCATACAAGTTGGTCTTACCTGTGGTCCCGAGGCTCAAATTCGCTCGTGGGGTGCTGCGCAGGGGCTCTCTGCAGCGGCAGCAACCAGGAAGACCTGTGCCGCCCCTTCCGGGAGCTTCAGTGCACCAGGGTTCCAGATGGCCTTTGGTGTTTTCCTCTGGTGTCCGAGATGTATGTACAGAGAGCAGTCTCTTCTGGTTTCCCAGGCTTGTCTGCTTCTCTGAAGGTTTAGCTCTCCCTCCCACGGGATTTGGGTGCAGAGAACTGTTTATCCGGTCTGTTTCCTTCAGGTTCCGGCGGTGTCTCAGGCAGGGGTCCTGCCGCTCCTGGGCCCTCCCCCACGGGAGCCCAGAGGCCTTATACAGTTTCCTCTTGGGCCAGTGATGTGGGCAGAGGTGGGCATTGTTGGTGGTCTCTTCCGCTCTGCAGCCTCAGGATTGCCCACCTGACCAGGCGGTGAGGTCTCTTTCCCACGGGGTCTCTTATATACATTTCAAGTGTTATTCCCTTTCCCGGTTTCCGGGCAAACATCCTCCTCCCCCATCCCCTTCCTTATGGGTGTTCCCCTCCCAACCCTCCCCCCATTGCCGCCCTCTCCCCCACAGTCTAGTTCACTGGGGGTTCAGTCTTGCGTGCTAGGGTTTTATAAGCAGTGCCTTTCTGGGCCCTGGTCTCTCCTCTTCAAGATGTAATAAACGCTTTGCTGCAGAAGGATCCTGGTGTCTGTTCATGTTCTTGCTGGCGAGATGATACCGCGGGACATTTGGTGCCGAAATCCGGCACAACGGCATCATCATCGCCGGCGCCGAGGAGAGCCTCTGTTCTTGGAGAGGGTCCAGAACTGCAGGTCGAAAGGTAAGCTCTGAGAGATATGTTTGGTCTTGATTTCTCTCATCTCTCTCCCCCATTAAAAGATGCGGTGGAAGCTTTTGTTATTATTTTGGCCGCACTCATTCTTTCTCTTTTGGCTTTTGATTTTGCAGCTGCCGCTAGGCACAGTCAGAAGTCGTGCGTAGAAGATGAGAAATGCCGCCCAACAGTAATAGCAGGACAGGGAGTGCTACGGGAGTTACAGGACAGCATGTCAGAAACAGAGCGGAATGAAAGATTAAAGAGCTCAAAGAGAAAAGGTGCACCTAAGAAAAAATGCCCTTCTAAGGACCTTGGATCCGAGGAAGCGAGAAATAAGGGAAAGGATGCCCTGGGAGAGAAAAAGGGAGGAGATAAAAGGAACACAGTATTTCCGAGAAAAATTTTGTCTTTGTGCTTATAAAACATGTGATTAGGCTCTGGAAACTTCACAGAGTCATACTGATCAGATTTGATAGAGGTAGACCGCCTGAAACATTTATTCAGGAGAATCAAACAAAAAGATATCTCAATTCTTCATTTTTCCTACCCCCTACCCCCAAGGACATCTCAACGCCCATACACAGCTTGATGGAGTTAATGTAATTGGGTTGTGAGTGGAAATATTCAGGACTGTGTTTCACTTCCATACCGTTTGTGAATGTCAGTCGTGCTGCTCAGATATTTCGTAATATATCTCAGTATCTTACAGGAATATGGTTTCAACACGTTGATGGACTAGTTCAGGAATTGAGACAATCCATCGTCCATATCAACTCCACTAGAGTGGATGGTCACCGTGGAAGTGGTGGGAAAGGGGAAATCCTACCTCTCTGCTGACTCCTATTGGAATCTGGGTCCCTTTGGTGGGACACCATCTATTTTTCCCTCTATGTGTATTGTCTGTGCACCAAGCTGTCCATGTCTGTCAGTTTATGTCTGTGGTTCTTGCTTCTCGTTGTTTAAATGTTTAATGTTTCATGTTCAAAAGAGAAAATGGTAAAAACTTTATCTGCCAATCGTTCACATCTTGATTTGGTTTTAACTCATTTCAAAAAAGGAACAAATGAATAAAAACCAGTTTCAATCAGTCCTTGGAACCCTGTATCTGTAGCCAGGAGTCTAGGTCAGCTGGAGAAGCTGCCCGGGGATGAGCGTCTGCATGAGCTGATTATTAGACTTCGCAGGTGACAAGGTGCTTCTCTTAAAATCACAGCTAGAAAAGTCATAATGGTGTTTGGTCTAAATATTAAAGATATGTGTAGCCACTTCAATTTTGTTTCTCATTGGTTTTAAATGTATAAATACGCTCTACATGCCTTGGTTATGGACTATTGGCTTTTAAGTTATTGGATATGGTTAAAAAGGTATAATATTGGTAACAGAAAGTTGACATAAAGCTGGTAATTTGGATAAAGTCATTCTAGACAACATGTGACATGAGCCAACCTAGGGAAACTGGTCTAAATTGAGATAATATTTTTATGGAACTCTTATCCTAGAAACCAGGCTTCTAAAAGAATTTAGGACAATGTCTCTTTGTTGAGGTATTGGAGACTGCACCATCGTGCGTTGATATGTAGGAATTGGCAGTCAAACTTTGTAGCATGAAGGATAGACTCGGTGTCTTGGAGACTAGATTTTGGAGACTAGATTGTTTGTTGGAGGTTGAATTTTTCTTTCCAAAGTTGTGGTTTGCCCTGAAGTTATCTGTATTTTAATGCTAATTCCACTGCCCCAAGGACAGCTGTCTAGTCACTACTCAGAACTCAGGTGACCTTGTGGTTGTGCTCTGGTGTTACAAGGAGAACTTCAGGATTTGATTAAGGATTGCCAGTGTTACATTGACTAACTCAAACTTATTTATAATTGAGGAAAAATCAAACAGGTAGAGATTGTTACAGGATTTACAAAGGATTGATGAGGTTTTAGAACTTGTGAGAGCATTACAGCCAGTTTCCTTACTCCAACTGCCATTTCAAGACAGATTTAGAGGATTGATTTTATGCAATTTGTTTACGTCATAGCAATTGTGAGTTTTCATTTCATGAGCTTGCTTATAATTTTAGAGAGCCCATGAAGTGATAGCATTAAAAATTTTACAAAAGAATGGCTAATAGCCTTATATTATGTAATTTTGTTGCTTCTTCAATGTAAGAAGTTAGAACTTTGAATCTTTCAGTGTATATGGAAATTTTTACTACAAATCTTTGCTCTCAAAATGAACTTTAATATTTGGGGAGTTACTCCAGAAAAGAATATTTGAAACTAATTTTAAGCTTCTAAGGATATGTTAATTGCCAAAATACCTCACCTTACCAGAGGACTTAAGCCTTTGTTATCCTCATTGGAGATAAAGCTTCAATTGTGTTAATACAGAATTGTAGGCTAGAGTCATGGAAGTATTTTAAAAAGAAACCTGGTGAAACATACCTTATTCCAAACAGCAATCAAATTGGTTATTACAAAATACTGATATTTGGCCTATTACATATACAAATTTTTCAGGCAAAATTGATAATTTTACTCTTTGCATGCTTTTTTACTTCCTGTATATTTGTGCATGCAACCCATAGGAAATGCGCTTACAGTATCTATAGGTGGTTCATCTAGTGAAAAGGCTACATGTATGATTGGATCACTTGTTTATTCTCTTGAGTTTCCCCTGCTTCAACACAGACTACTAAATTATGTGCTGTAGCCACTGTTTTTAAAATGTTAAAAAATCAAGCTTTCAATTCATATACTGATAGCCAATGTGTGGCTTGTGGTTTCACAATTGATTAAAAAGTTTTCCTTTTTTTTTTTTAGATACTACTAACCCTTAAATTTTACAATTAGTTAATGCCTTATTGGAGACAAGTTTTCTACGTGAAATCAGTGAGTGATGATTTCAGTGTGAATGTCTGACAACTCACTGTCCTTTCAGTGCTCTGGCTCAGACAACTAAACAAAACCATAGACCCAGCTCTTTGAAAATGGTAATGGAGTTGATAACACACCCTCACGAAAAGAGGAAGACTCCATTTGCTTACTTTCAATGCCCAGCCTCACCCTGCCAACTCAGGGATTTCTAAATAAGGCTAAATCTGGACCTTGTTTACAGGATTCGGCATTTCTAATTAATGCTTAAAACTTGTGAGGTGCTGGAGAGATGGCTTAGTGGTTAAGAGCACTAAGTACTGTTCCTTTGTAGGCCATTTGGGAACTCAAACTAGATTGCCTGGACCCCTTAACGAGGGAGGACAATGATACTAGACAGTTTATATCTTAATAAATAAAAAGGGGGAGTTATATCCCTGTACGCTATGTATGCTATACAATTATTTAATAATACTCCTTTTATTTCCAATTTTAAAATTTGGATGCCAAGGAACTCTGAGTGTTTATGGCACCCTACAACTAGGCATACTTCTGCATTTGGCATGATCCTGTCCAGGTATTTTATATGAGGAAGAGGGAATGTTTGTTTTTTTTCTACAGGATGCTACAAGAGTATGCCAGCTGCCAGAGGTGGTTGCTGAGACTTGCTGATCCTGGGAGTATGAAGATTCAGCTCTTGTGGTTTGGGTCCCTGGAGTCATTCCTGTGTCCTTGGAGGAAGGCGGAGGATTCCCCCACATCTTTTGTCATCACAGAGATTTTGACGTTGCTGCAATCATTGTGTCCATCCCACCATGGCCTGCACTCCAACCCTCTGTGCACTGCTGCTTGCTGGAGAAGATTGGACTCCAGCTGTTACCCCTGCCCCTCTCATTCCCCTGGTGACTCTTGCTGCATTAGTCATTTTGCTGTCTGTAGCTTCACAGGAATGCCATCTGCGTGAAGCTGCTGTGGACTGGGGAACTCTGCCCTGGTTGTGCAGATCTCAGACATGGTTCCATTGCCTGCTGGTTGTTCCAGAGAAGAATGACCGATCCTAAACTGTCCTGGGAAAGACCTTGTTACTTTTGCTGCTATTGTAGCAGCCATTACTGCTGCAGCCATTGTGTCTGCAGTGTCTAGAGTTACCCTCCCCCAATCTATTGTTAGGCAAGCACAGTGGGTGAACTTTCTGGAGTAGTTGCTAACAATTGGGAATTCTAAATTTTATTATAGGAGCGGCTTGACTACGGCCCTTGGTGGTAGCAGCTGAGGAGAACCAGATGAGGTGCCCACTACTTATCGGGAGTGGCTCTGTTTGGTGCAGCCCTATGCTGTGGATTAGTGTTTATGCTATGGTTGGTTTGCAAACTCAGATCTCAACAGAAACGTGACAAGGTCATTATCACTCAAGCACTTGTGGCCATTGAACAAGGGGCCTCCCCTGAAATTTGGTTATCTATCCTCAAAAATTAGTCGACATCTGAGTTCTCTGCTCTTGCACCCCATGGATTTGTGGATCCATTGCACTGGGATGAGAGAGACTCAATGATTCTTTGATCAGCCCTTCTAAATCGCTGAGGTTTCCTCATTGCACGCGATAGGGTGATCATGATTTCCCCACTAACTCATTTTCTGGCTGGCCTCTTTCGTAGAGTTTGCCCTAGGTCGTTTAGCAGTTACTGTCATACAGCACTGCGGTATCCAGAGACGGGCAACTTTCCTCATGCACAGACCAATCTAAGACACGGGGCCCGGTGGTGATAGGGTTACCCTTCGACGGATAGGCTGTGACATTAGAGGAACCACCTAAGACAGGAGCCACAGCAGATGGATGTAACTGCAGAGGCCTAGACCAGCCTCATTCTAGTAAAACAAAAAGGGGGAGATGTGGAAAGCCGCAATAACATTCGCCATCACAAGATGGCGCTGTCTTCTGCTGCGCCCCACATGGAAAGCCGGGATAGCATTCGCCATTACAGGATGGCACTGGCTTCTGCTGCACCAGCCCGACTTCCTTTCAGGAAACTAGCTGTGTGTGCATGTGCAAGAGTGTATTCACGCCAAGTCTTTGCACACCCCGGGGCGTGCCAGTGAGATCATGGGTAAGCGACCAATCAGGCGTGGACGCGCCGTGCTAGGGTTTTATAAGCAGTGCCTTTCTGGGTCCCGGTCTCTCCTCTTCAAGATGTAATAAACGCTTTGCTGCAGAAGGATCCTGGTGTCCATGCGTGTTCTTGCTGGCGAGTCGATTGTGTGGGACACCTCTCATCTTTCGGAAGTTTACAGGAATGCCTTAGATCATTCATCAGAGATGAGTGAAGGTTTATGTTTATAACTAAGCAGTAGTTTTTTCACACACACAAAACTAACTTAAATGTTCTTGTCAATAATGCTTACATTGGGGATTCATTACCTATTAGGGAGTGATGGACAAATTTGTTTTCATCTCTCTGTCCACTTCTCATTTCTTCATGTTTCACACCCATCACCTGAAGACATTATTTTGGTGGCAGGGCATGACACTCAGTGGCAGAGGGCATGTTTAACACATACAAGATTGGGGATCTGTTGCCAGTGCCATAGAAAGTTCACACATTTTTAGCATCCATCCCTTTTGTGCTCTAGACTTCCTGAAAGCACTTCTGATTGAATTTTACCTCTTCCATCATTTTTTTTCTCCTTTCACAGATTAAAAAGAAATGCTCTTTCCTGTGCTTGAGTTTTCATGAACCTTTCCTTTTTGTCTGACATTTGTTCCTCTTAGGATTTACATAGGCCTCCCTTGGATAGGTGGTTTTGTTTTTTTTGTTTTTTTTTTCATGTTTGCTATATTGATTTAAAAAGTTGCATGGTCCCAAGTGAGAATACAGGGCTGGAGGAAGTCAGACACTCATGGAACAGACTGTAGGTGGTTGCTAATACTAGGGGGAATATTATGTTTGATTACTAGCCTTTCAGTCATCTCTCACCATCATGGTCAGTGATAAATGATGCCTGAGACTGAACTGTAAGAGAACAATGAGGGCTTTCTATGGTAGATGGCAGCAATTCCAGTATGTGTGCTGTAGTTGAGGCTGTCTCATCTTCTCTTTCTCCCAGTCACACTGCTGGATTGAACTTTCAAGCATCATTTGCAGTTTTACTTAGCCTTAGTAAGAGAAGTGGATACAGAAAAGAAACAAAGTGACCCAGCATTTGAAATAGACCAATTTCTAGAATTCTTCTTCATGTTCTTTTTCCCTTTGTCTTCCAGTGAGGCTCAGAGCATTTATCAGTATACCCTAAGGGACTGGACCTGGTAAAAAGAGATAAAAGGAATTTGGATGTCTGAAAGCAACACTAAAGTCATGGGTTTTTTTTGAAAGTCATGCAGACAAAAATTGATGTAGAAAGCCACAGTGATTTTGTGATCTGTTGGTCACAGTTACTGTTGTTATGGTTCCTCCTTGGCACACATTCCTTGTGTGAGTTTTCTTTCTCTGTACATTGGCTCATTCTCTCACACTGTGCTGGAATGCATCGCTTTTTCAAAATCAACAGTTGCCTGCCTGTCTGTCTTCATTCCTTTGTTCTTTCCTTGGTTCCTCCCTCCCTCCTTCCCTGCCTTCCTCCCCTCTTCCTTTATTCTTTGGCTTGTGAATACTAACCTGGACTAATCCCTCCCTCTGGATTTCTGAAGTGACCATTATTAGCTTTATCCATTGCTGGATGAATAATGAAAAGCTTAGTTATGATAGTTTGGTTCCATTTAGCTTTTTAAAAAATTCAGCATAATAACAAAGTTATCATGAGATTTATATAAGGAAATAGCAGTAAGAGGCTTAGAACAGTGTCTGGCATGCAATAAGCACTCCAACATTATTTGTCTTCTGATAGTTTACTCATTCTGTTTTCTGAACTGCTACCTGTGTCAAGTATTGAGTTCGTTGGTAGCACACTGAGTGACAAGCAATTCATGTTGTTTCTTCATATGCAACACTTATCAGTACATCAATACCACTAGTCTTCACTGACACTTGTTTAGCAGCTACAGTGGACCAAAAACTTGGACAGTGCATGGCTAGGGAAATGCATCTGTAGATGTCAATTGGTTTCCACATCTCTGTCAGCAAATCAAGTAAGTTGTTACTATTTGAAGTAATTCTTAGGAGATTTCTTTTAGTTCTTTGATGATTTCATATATACATACAATAAAACATGCTCCTAGCCACACACCCCCACTTTATCCCTTCAACTTCCCCCAGACCTGCCTCTCTCTTGTCTACCTCCAAGCTTCATCTTATTATTTTCATTGTTGTTGTTAAATTCAGTTCATTTAGTGCTGCCCATATGTGCATAGTTTGGGCAGGGGGTCTTTCACAGGAGCATTAGCTACCAGTGGCTACACTTCCAAAGAAGGATCTTTCTCCTTGCAGCAACCAAGTGCTAGTAGCTTCTTAGTTAGAGGAAGGGTTTCATGAGTCCTCCGATGCGATGTTTTTTTGCTTGTGTCTTGAATGTTGAATTCCTAAAAGCTGCTCCTCAGGGAGCTATTGTCTGGATGAAATGGTAGACTAGAAAACCCCTGCAAATCCGAACGTGTGGAGCAAGTGTTTTTAAAGATAGCAATTTTCAACCCTTCAAAGCTCTTAAATGAAATTTGCAACTTTCTGTGAGTTTTTTTTTTGTCTTCCCTCCAAATTGAAAATAAGCTTGTCAAAAGTGAGGCGTGCATTATTTGATCTGTAAATCTCTAATCTACAATGTTCATCATGAAAACCCCAAATTCCTTCCCTTAGCTGGTAGTTTTCTGCAAAGTAGTATCCATATATCACATATGGGATATAACTGTTGGCTTCAAGAAAAGAAATCTGCTTCAGGCATGTTGCTAAGTGGAAAAATACACTATAAAAGCATATACTTGGTTCTCTGAACAAAACTATCTTGGGTTTTAAGCACTGGTCTTCAACGAAACTGACAGGCAAGGAGTGATTATGGAGCTGTTGGTCTGCTCTGTGCATCTGGACACACAGTGTTGAGTAAGCTGTCAATCCTCTCATCTCTCCGGGCTATTTTAGGGATGCTCACGATGAGGTCATGCATATCCATTTCTGTAGTGTTCTCCCACTCTGCCCACTCACCATGTGTTCTGCTGCTGTGATATTTTTGCTCACTCTCATAGTACTCTTTCCCTCTTACCTTAATTCCCTCCCCCCGGAGAAGAAAGTTAATTCTTCAAATCCCCTCCCCCTAAACTGAGAATGTGACTGAGATTCAGAAGGATGGCTCTGGTATTTTTCTTTCTTATCTGCTTCAGATTTCTGTTGAAATGAATCAGAGTAAACAGCTTGATATTCTTTAAAAACAATGCTTCAATGGAAGAAAAAATAGATCAATGATAAAAAAAATGACATTTGTTTCTCTATGACTTGCTTCTACCATTCCCAACTTTCACATTGAATTCTGCTGTCTTTCATGCAGTTTCAGGTCTGCAGAAGGATGTTTCTATAGGAAAAGAAAATGACCAAGTCATGCATATGATAATAGTCCAAGGCAGAATCTAAATACAAATATGTTTGCACTGGATTTAAATAATCCTTTTGTTGTCTGTGCAGCACTACGGACATAGAAAGGGCTCCCAGTTCAGTCTCATCTCTCTTGTGTCCTCAATGAATTAGCAATGACACAGCCCAGCTTTAAGGAATAGTTTTATTTTTAAGGCTTCAGCTCATCTTGTCCTTAAATGATTTTATGTTATGTCTTATCCCAATACTATTGCCTCTTTGTCTCTTTATCTTTTGATAAATATACATAGATAGACTTGTTGTTCAGTTGGTAGAATGCATTTGTAGTTTGCAAGAAGCTCCTAGCACTGCCTAAAATCAGACGCAGTGGCACAGGCCTGTGATATGAAGACTTGGGAGGTGGAGGCGGGAGGATCAAAGCAAGTCCAAGACCAACATAGGATAAACGAGGCTTTGTATCAAAAAATATTTTATTTGTTTTGTCTTTTAATACTTATCCTCAATTCTAGGTAGTTACAGATGGTCTGAATCCAATTCCATGAGCCTCTACTTTCCGCACAACTCTCTCACTTAAAGGTTATTTTAAAATGATTATTAATCACGGGAAGTTACAAAAACAAGACAAATGTAGTGTGAACTATAGTTTATCTACCTAACAAAGGACACCCAGTAAATCTGGACATTTGGATAAATAATGGATACTTTTCAGTATAAGTATATCCAATCCAAAGCCTGAGAAATAGCTATAATTATCATGTCATAAAGTATCTTAGAAGAATTCTTGCCTCGTTAGTGTAGATACCAACTAGATACATATTTATATTCCTTTGAGCCCTTTTACTTTAAATAGTTTCAGAACTGTTATTATATTTAATTCTGTTTTATAGAATATTTACATCTTTCAAAGGTGGACCTTACACCATTATAATTCCAATGCTTATGATCTTTGAACAGACTGAGGTTAATTCATTTTAATTTTTTAAAAAGCAGATGTAAGCAGAAAGACATACATGGTATGCACTCATTGATAAGTGGCTATTAGCCCAAATGCTTGAATTACCCTAGATCCCTAGAACAAACGAAACTCAAGACGGATGATCAAAATGTGAATGCTTCACTCCTTCTTTAAATGAGGAAAAAGAATACCCTTGGCAGGGAAGGGAGAGGCAAAGATTAAAACAGAGACTGAAGGAACACCCATTCAGAGCCTGCCCCACATGTGGCCCATACATATACAGCCACCCAATTAGACAAGATGGATGAAGCAAAGAAGTGCAGACTGACAGGAGCTGGATGTAGATCGCTCCTGAGAGACACAGCCAGAATACAGCAAATACAGAGGCGAATGCCAGCAGCAAACCACTGAACTGAGAATAGGACCCCCGTTGAAGGAATCAGAGAAAGAACTGGAAGAGCTTGAAGGGGCTCGAGACCCCAAAAGTACAACAATGCCAAGCAACCAGAGCTTCCAGGGACCAAGCCACTACCTAAAGACTATACATGGACTGACCCTGGACTCTGACCCCATAGGTAGCAATGAATATCCTAGTAAGAGCACCAGTGGAAGGGGAAGCTCTGGGTCCTGCTAAGACTGAACCCCCAGTGAACTAGACTGGTGGGGGGAGGGCGGCAATGGGGGGAGGGTTGGGAGGGGAACACCCATAAGGAAGGGGAGGGGGGAGGGAGATGTTTGCCCGGATACCGGGAAAGGGAATAACACTCGAAATGTATATAAGAAATACTCAAGTTAATAAAAAAAAATCCAATAAAATAAGAAAAAAAAAAGAAATACAAATTAGGGGGTAAGATCCCAGCCTTACAGAACCAGAAGCTCTCCTTAGAAAACTTCAGTGGTGGTGCTCCATGCTCACCCGAAAACCACTGCTTCAATTCTGGAGTCATTTCTAACAAGAAGCTTCTCTTTTATCATTTCTTTTACATTGTATTCATCGGTTGGTTACTGTATCCAACATTTACTGTAACAGAAGCCTCAAGATATATAGCAGCACGCAGGGCCAGAAAGAGTCCTTCAGCTTACAGCTGGCAATTTATAATGTGAGTAGCCAGGGAGGCTTTACTGAGAAAGTAAGAGGAGGAAACCGTCCTATCAAAATTAAAGGAGAAATATTCCTCCCCAAAGGAACAGAAAGTGAAAAGCCTCAGAGATGTGACGACATAATGCTCCACTGTTGGAAGCACATCAAGGATCTCAGTGTGGAGACAGGTGGTTATGGCAATTGGAGATGGACTCAGAGGTGCTTGTTAGCCTAGGATGCAGAAAACTGTACATATGGAGGGGCTGTGGAGGGGATGTGTGCATGTGCCCCACACAGAGCTCTCTTGCCAGTGGTTGCATCTGACATGTGGAAGTGTTCCAGCTGACTGTTTCATGTAAGCAACCCAAATGCCTTACAAATTAAAGCTTTTCTTCCCTTCCTGTGATCTGTGTCCACCAACTCTAACCATCCTCATACCAAAAGCTAGTAATGAAATCTCAGCCTGACCCCGGTAGCAGAGATGAGTGTATTCAGGGAGAATGGGATTGTATATTTAAAGGACTAGAAAGATTAACTAACCAGCACTGGAAATCACTGAGAGAGCATGCTTAGAAGTATTCCTAAAGTTGCCATTCCAAGAAGGCAAGACATAAGGAATGGTGTTAAGAAAAAGTGGCCAATTGTATTAGCTTGCCATTGCTGTGTAACAGTGATGGCACCTAGAAGCTCAACACCAGTTCATCCATTTATCACCTCCTTGTTCATAGGTCCACTGAAATCAAAGTGACATCTGGAACATTCCTGTATGAGACTTGAAGTCTTCTTCTAAGCTGACTAGTTGAGACATTCCTTATAGCTATAGGGTTGTGGCCTTCAGTTCACAGAGGTCGCTTCCATTCCCCATCACTATCCCCACTATTGCCTCTTTGGAACAGAGCAGCATGCTTCTTTCAGGCCAAAGAGAAAGCAATTGCAGCTTTGATGACTTTCCTCCTTTGAGTGATTTGCCTGATTCCAGGATCATGTTCCTTTTGATTACTGCAAAAAGTCAACTGACTGAAGTTAAGTTCTATGGGTAAGTTAATTAATCTTTGTTATATTAGAGGAGTGAGAGTCCCCCAAATTAGGAAATTCTGCCTTGTTTAAGTAGAAGTATTATACAGGACATGTACATTAGGGGGACGTCTTGGGAGCCATCTTATAATTCTGCTTCTTTCATCAATATTAGAGCACTTCTTTGTGGAAGTGGAAGATTTTTTTAAAATAATCTGATGTTCTTGGAGAATATTTTTAAATTTTATTTTATTTTCTATTTTTCATACATTCTTGGGATAGTTATTGAAACTAGAGTAAAAAAGAAATGGTCTATATTAGATGAAATAGAGGTACCAGGATTGCCAAAAAAAGGGGAGAGGGTAAAGGGATTCCTCAAAAAGGGCATGGTGAACTTACTCTATCAAATATAATAAAACCCACCAGTTGACTATGTTTCTTGGGAAAGATTTATTTTCCAAGATAATAAGAAATGCACTGGGGAAAGGGGCAACCTCATTGAAAAGTTTAATATTGGATGTTCTCTGTAGGCCAGAGTTGATGGTAGGAAATGTTATTACAGAACTAGATTCTTAGCAGCGATGAGGCTAATGTGATCCCAGAATAGCAGATGGCAATGTTAGACCATTAGAAGTAAGGTAGGCATAACGATCACTATGGGTACCGGGTTCAGAATCTCAGTTAGGGGACCCTGGCTTGCTAGGATCTATGGAGATAGTTAACAGGGCATAATATTTTAGAGGCAATATAGATAGACAACCTGAATAGTGCTTGTCATATATAATCAAAAGAAATGAAGAATAGATAACCAGAGTTCTGTGACCTAATGGAAAGTCAAAATCCTGTGCTCAGTTTCAAGATCCAAGCTCAGGTGGAAGAGCCTTTGTGAAGCAAGTGCAAGGCCATGGAGTTGAGCCCCAGCATCCCTCCCACACAGAGACAGAGAGAGACACAGAGAAAGAGACAGAGAAACAAAGAGACAGACAGAGACAGAGACAGAAAGAGACACACACAAAGAGAGACAAACAGACAGAAACAGAGACACACAGACTAAAATAGAGAGACAGAGATACAGAGATAGACAGAGACAGAGAAACAGAAACAGACAGAGACAGAGAGGCAGAGAAACAGAGAACTAGTGTGTGAGAGAGAAAGAATGACAGAGATCAAGAGGGACACAGAGACTGAGACAGAGAGAATCTGAATCTAGTTCTTAGGACCAGAACAAATTGATTGAATTGACCCTTGAGAAGTGTCTTCAGTAGCAATCCTCTTTTTAGTCACTCTAGGATCTTAGTGATAGTTCCTTGAGTAACAATGCATAAAGGAAAGGAGAATACTGATTGTTCCCCAGTGGTTGGATACAGTGCACTTGTTGGCACTGATAGTCTAAAACCTCAAGTATCACCTCATATTAATATAGACCAGGTCAGAAACCACATGGACTTGGCTTGGGAGTGGCTTATCACTGGTTCACTAATTCACAGAAAAACCTCAAAACGTAGCGATTGCTTAAATATCTACTAGCTGTTAACCTTCACACTTGGTCCTTGAACTGTAGAGAAGCCTAGAAACTACTCCCACTTGTCCCCTGGGAAAGGTTCTCAGTCAGAGTCATGGATTACCTGGTAGAAGGAACCATACTATGGGGGAAAGGATGCATCCTTTTCTGGCAGGTAAGAATTTTACTTTATAAAGCACCAATCTATGGCTTGATTTCCTTTTCTTTTTAACCCTTCACAATCCATCAGTTTTGTTCTTACTACAGCAAAGGTTTTGCTAACTTTAGTTATCTATGAGATCTCGATCTCTCTCTCTCTCTCTCTCTCTCTCTCTCTCTCTCTCTCTCTGTCTCCCCCCCGTGTGTGTGTGTGTGTGTGTGTGTGTGTGTGTGTGTGTGTGTGTGTATTTTGTATCTTCAGACACATTTTTGGGAACCTGGAGGATGATGTCTCCACACAAGATTGTTACCCAGACTTTACTTTAAAATATCTGACTGAGATAGTTCTTAGAAATGAATAAATTAAAAAAATAAATTTAAAATTATGATACCACATAAAATAATGCATTCTGTTGGTAGGTATAAAGGCTGTAAAGCTGTATTATTTTGACATTCCACAAACAAGTCTTAAGATTGCTTATTTTGCCACAGGATAGATTTAATTGAATTCATTTGGCTTGGAATCACTTGGACTTGATTTTAGGATTATAACAAAATATCTTTGAAATAAGTCCCAGAAGTAGCTGACTGTATGGAAAAGGTAGAAGTTGGGGAATAGATTGAATAGATTGCCACATCCACCATAGTTCCAGGGATGGACCTGACTGGAATAGCACGGGAATGAGAAAATGGTAAACATACAGGCACACATAAAAGGACTGAGTGGACCAGGCACCCTAATGACAAAAAATGCACAGTGCCTTAGCTTGTTTCTTATATTCAGTTGACTAGGGAGGTGGGCTTACTGCATACATCTGAACAAGGAGGCAGGGTTATTATATACCGCTGAACAAAGAGACAAATTTAGCTAATCTTAGGAAGAGCAGTCTTTGTAGGGAAGCAATCTTTAGGTTGTAACTATCCTGTGTTGGGAGAGAAAGCTATGGTGAACATTTTGTACACACACCATCAATATCCACACATGGACCAGAAGAAGACTTTGCTATCTCTCTGAGCATCACCCTAGAAGGAAGTTTTTAACATTTCCCCATAATTCTTAATCCATGGTCCTTAACATGGTTGGCTCATGTGAGCATTGCATATCCATCCAGGCCTTTGCATACTTATTCAGGGCTTCCTCTGTTCCCCACAATCAATGAATATTATTTTGCTATGAATTTCTTATATGGCTTCCTGACCTGGGTAGGGTGTTTTCAGACTTTTCCATATGGTGAGGATGTGACGATGGCAGGCAGCAGCAAGCAGCTAGAATGCAGTCCATGCTATGCATTAAGTCTAAACCAGGGGGCCAAACTAGTTTTGAAGATGGTGACCCACCAGAAATGGAACCTAATGATTCCTGGGTGGACATTAAACAAAATATTTTCACACTGGGTACCTTATGTGACTCTCTTATTGGTATTTGGTCATAACAAGTTGTTAATGTAACAGCCAATAAGAGTGAGGCAAGCAAAATGATTATAAATCCATCCTACTTTTCTAGGGCTGTAATAACCAAGTACCAAAATATGAACAACTTAAAAGTGTCACAGTTTCAGGAGACAGAAACCTGAGATCAAGGTGTCAGCAAGCCTATGTGCCTTCTGAAGGCACTGGAAAAGGTACACTTATTTTTAGGCCTCTCTCCTAACTTCTAGTAGTCCTTTGACTTAGGGCAGTGTAAGTCTAGATTTTATATAGCACTCTCACTATATGCTTCTCTGTGTCTAAACCTCCATTCCTGCATTCCAAAGGGCTAAGTTGACAAAGTAGCAAACTGTCTTCTAAGTAGTTCAACATGAAGCTATAGGCAAAAGCAGCTTCTAGCTTTTATCAGAGAAACGTCTTCTTACCATGGACAGTGATGAATGTAGAGACTCATGGCATCCCAAGAGGCAGAAAATAAGGAAAGAGTGTGGGTTTAGTTCTAAACACTTCACTTGTACCACCCCTTCCAAGGCTGAGGAAACTGAAAAGGGAGAGGGGAGTGTGTAAGAGCCAGAGATAGGTGAAGGGCTGTGAATAGGCTTCCCTTCCGCTCTATACAACCATTGTAATCAGGAACACATCAACTTCCTCTTACCTGCATGGAAGACCAGCCCTATCAACAATCAAGCAAGAAAGGGAAAGGGCTCATCGAGCCCCTACACTTCTCTAAACTCTTGGTTACCGATAGATCCTGAGATAAAGGGGTTGACTGTCTTTAGTCATTTATCCTCTGATGAGCCTTGCAGTCTCCACAGCCGTGTTTAATCTTGGTAGGTCACAAGACAGAAGGAACATATGTGACCTCTGAGAGGGACTTGTGAGGAGGGTGGGCAGCAGTGGGAGGTGAGAATTTCATATGTGAAATTATAAAATCTAAAAATAAAACTTTAAAAAGGACGTCATTTCCAGAGCTGAAGAGCTGACTCAGCGGTTAAGGTAAGTTCTTGCTGTTCTTGTGGAAAACCTCGGGTTATGTTTTCAGGACCCACATGTTGCTCACAACATCCACATTCATCTCCCCTTATAGATGAGCTTGTGGCCTCTTCTGATCTCTGTAGGCACTAAACAAGATCATGATGTGCATACATACATAAGACAAAATACTCATACGCACATCATACAATAAATATATCCTTAAAAACTTAGTAAAAGGACATCACTCATATGGAATTAGGGGCCTACCTTTTCCAGTATGACCTAATTCTTAATAATTTTGTCTTTGTAATCCTGTTTATAAATAAGGTCACCCTGAGTGATACTGGGAGTTAGGGCTTCCAAATATGAATTTTGGGTGGAGAACATAATTTAACATCCAATATCCTCTTTCTTTATATTTGAGCAAATTTGCTTAATTTCAATTATACATTAGAATCTATTTCAAATATTTTAAAACATCAAGATGACCCAGGCATTGTGGTGCATACTTTTAAGTTTAGCAGTTGGGCGACAGAAGCAGATAGAGTTCTGTGATTTCATTATCAAAAGTAGTAAGACAAAGGACCTGGAGTCAGTATCTGATGCAGAGGCCATGGAGGGGTGCGGCTTACTGGCTTGCTCCTCATGGCTTGCTCAGCCTGTTTTTTTTTATAGAACCCTAGGGTGGGATGGACCCTCCTATCAATTATTAATTGAGAAAATGCCATACAGTAGAGTCTTATGGAGGCATTTTCTCAATGAGTTCAAGGCTATTCCCCACTTTTTCTTTGATCAGGTTCAGTATATCTAGTTTTATTTTGAGGTCTTTGTATTCACTGGACTTTAGTTTTGTACAGGGTGATAAATATGGGTCTATTTGCATTCTTCTACATGCAGACATCCAGTTTGAACAGCATCATTTGGTGAAGATGCTGTCTTTTCCCACTGTATATTTTTGGCTTTTTTTTAAAATCAAAGATCAGGTGTTCAGAGATGTGTGGGTTTATGTCTCAGTCTTCAATTCTGTTTCATTGATAGTATCTGTTTTTGTGCCAATATGAATCTGCTTTTATTACTATAGGTCTGCGGTATACTGTGAGGTCAACGATGGAGATACCTTCAGCGGTTCTTTTTTCATTCTGGAGGTTTTTGTTTTTAAGCTATCCTAAGGATTTTATTTATTTATTTATTTATTTATTTATTTATTTATTTATTTAGTGTGTGTGTGTGTGTGTGTGTGTGTGTGTGTGTGTGTGTGTGTTTCCATTCAAAGCTGAAAGTTATCCCTCTGGAGTTTTGTGAAAATGTATTTTGGAATTTTGATGGGCATTGACTTTGTAGATTGCTTTTGATAGGATGGACATTTCTTTTCTAAGTTAATCCTACTGATCCATGAGCTTGGGAGATCTTTCCATATTTTATATTTTAATTTCCTTCCTCAGTATCTTAAAGTTTTCGTCATACAAGTTTTTTCCTTGCTTGGTTACAATTACTCCAAGATAAGTTTTCTATTTTTTTAAGACTATTGTGAAAGGTGTTCTTTCCCTGAGTTTCTTCTAAGTACATTTGTATTTCGTTTACAGGAAGGTGATGCGTTTTTTTTTTTTAGTGATTTTTGTACCCAGCTACATTGCTGACAATGTTTAACTGCTGTGGCAGTTTTCTCTGTGGAGTTTTTAGGGTCACTTATGTATAGTATCACATTATCTATAAATAGTGATGTCTTCCTTTCCAATTTGTATTCTCTTGATATCCTTCAGCTGTCTTACTGCTCTAGCTAAGACTTCAAGTACTATATTGAATAGGTGTGGAGAGAGTGAGTAACCTTCCTGATTTTAGGAAAATTGTTTCGAGTTTCTCTCTATTTCAAGTTGATGTTGGCTATGAGCTCACTGTAAACTTCCTTTATTATGTTTAGGTATGTTCCTTGTATCTCTGATCTCTATAGGAATTTTATTTTGAAGGGGTGTCAGATTTTGTCAAAGGTCTTTCTTATATATATCTAATGAGATGATCATGTGGTTTTTGTCTTTCAGCTTGTTTACATGATGAATTACATTACATTGATTTACATATGTTAAACCATCTCTGCCTTTTTGCAATGAGGCCTGCATGATCATGGTAGATGATCTTTTTGGTGTGTTCTTGGATTCTATTTGCAAGTATTTTTTGAGAATTCCTCAGATTTTTATTACTGGTTTCAGATTTCTAATATCCATTTAGCTGATTGTTCAGGTACATTGCCCTACACAGGAGCTCTGCTAACATGGATTCATCTGGAAGAAGAGTTTTAGGCTTGCTATCATTGAGTACTTACCTAAGTATTGGTCGTAATTCTGGCAGTTCAGCTTGTATATATTGTACATGTGCAGAATGACACGTGTTTGGGCTCGTGCACTGCAGCTTTCCTGTTAACCATAAAACATTTGTAAACCAATCTTTTTTTTTCTCTTTTGGAGCATACGTTTGGTGTTACATCTAAGATATCTGCTTAACTCAAGATCAGAAAATTTTTTCTTGATCATTTTCTTTTAAAAGTTTAAGAATTTTATATTTTATACTTAGATCTGTGTTCTATCTTGAGATAGTTTTTTGCATATGGGATATGTTATGGATTGAAATTCATTGCTTTTGCCTTTAGATAGATAATCATTCTAGAAAAAGAATTTTTTTTTCACATTTGTCAAAATCAGTTGCTCATGTGGTTTATTTCTGGATTCCCTATTTTGTTTCATCAATTTATTTGCCTATCTTTAAACCAATATCATGTTGTCTTGATTATTGCATTGTAGGAAGTCTTGGACTTCATCAAAATTAAAACTCCTGTTCATTTGAATGATATACTACTAGAGAATAAAAAGTTCAGATGCATATTTGCATATCTTTTATTTGATAATGGATTTTCTATCTAGAAGATAGAACGAAGTCAGAAATAAGATAAATCCTCAAAAATGGGTAAATCTTTGAGAAAATACTTCACTAAAACATAAGCCAGGGGATGAAGAAGTGGCCCAGTGGTTAGGAACACTTCTGCTTTTCTAGAGGACCCAAGTTCAGTTTTCAGCACCTATGTCAGGTGACTTCCAACAGTGTGAAACTCTAGTACAAGGGGATCTTATGTTTCTAGTCTTCATGGGTACTACACCAACATGTATATAACTATATGCAGACACACACACCTACACATAATGAAAAATAATAAAAATTAATTTTATAAAAAGAACACAAATGAGTGTAAAACGAGAACATGAAAGATGTGGGGAAAACCAAATTTAAAGGAACAGAAAATACCACTACCCAGGTAAGTTGTCTAAGATTAAAGGCACTGAACAATGTCAAGTGTTCAAAAGAATATGGGAATACAGAACATTGCTGATGGGAATGTAAAATTGTACAACTACTTTGTAAGTAGTTTGTTACCTAAAATGTTAAATTATATGTACCATATAATCTAGCTATTGTACCCATCAGTATTTATCAAGAGAAATTTTTTCATGTAACTATTTTTGTGTGAAATTTCTAATAGACACTTTACTTCTAATACCCGGATACTGGAGGCAACACAAGGGTCCAACAATAAGTGAATGGACAAAACAAATTGTGGTATATACATGGAATTCTATTCAGCAATAAAAAATGAACAAGCATTTGATAAATTACAATCCTATTGGTAAATCTTGGAACTTTATTTTTCTGAAAGAAAGAGGTTATTTGTGACCGCACATTGTTGTGTATTGTGATTGATGCAGGATTTAGCATCACTTAGGAGACATACCTCTGAACATGACTGGCAAGGTGTTTCCAGAGAGGTTTAATTGAGATGGCATGACCCACTCTGGATATCAACAGCACAATCCTATGACTGAGGTCCTGGATTGAATGAAAAGGTAAAAGCACACAGTACTACCATTTACAGCTCTCTGCTTCCTGACTGTGGCTACAATGTGCCAGCGGTTTCAAAGGTTTCCAATTCCATTTCTTGCTTTCCTTGCCATGGCTGATTGCATCTTCAAACTGTAATTTTTTCCAGAAAGCAGATCAGTTGCAATCTGGGGGTGGCGGGAAATAAAGAACAAGAAAAATCAGGCAGGAAAGATTACAAATGGGGCTAATGATTTTCCTAAAGATATTTTCTATCCAGTTGAAAGGTTCGTATTCTTCCTATACAGATACTCCATTCTTCCCTGAGAGTACCACGAGTAAGCAGTGACTGTCGCATCATACTTTCAAGGCTAGGAGGCTTGCTTTAAATTTGGGGGAACTCACTGTTTTTTCCTGTGAAACTGGACATTTTATTTACAGGACTTTGTGAGTATGTTCTACAATTTCCTACCTATGGATCACATCAACACACTTGCCTAGTCAGAGCATCTATCTTTGAAAACCTGGTGTTTGCCTTCAAGGTTGTTTCTAAATCTATAAAACGCATCAGATTTCTACAAGAGTCTTTTAACAATTTACTCTTTTCAGAGGTATTCATCTAACTGCTATATTCTCCATTTATATTCTTTGGGTCTCACATTTGCTTGGACATTTTGAACTTTCCTTCAAAAGGCTTACCTTCAGAGCTGGGACCAATACTAAATTAGAAAATTATTTTATGGGACTAGGCTAGGCAGTGAGATCCTGTAATCTTAGAAGTCTGGAGATCAAAGTAGTAGAGTTAGAAGTTCGAGGTCAGCCTGAGCTCAGTTAGTTCAGGCCAGCTTGGGCAGCCTAGTAATACTGTATTACAAAAAGCCCTCTAGGGATGTCTTTATGATACACACTCCTAGGGTTATCAACCATCATGCTTTATTTGTGAATGAAATATGTTGTAGAATGTAGGATTTTGAGGGATAAAAACAGAGCATTTGGTACCTTATTTCTTTTGTCATACAACCATGTTGTGAGGCACAAAGTGTACATAGGAGTATGTTTGAGAGGAGAGAAAAAAACCAAAACTTAGTAAGTACCTTATTCAAGACCACACAGACTGTTTTTGGAGGAATCAATAGGTGATAATGATTTGATTCTGTCGAGAACGTCGGAAGTGGCAATATTCAGGGGCAATGGTCCACAGTTCACCCATGTGGCTGTTCATGAATGCTATAAGTCCCACTCCAAAGATTGGCTTCATTATTTAGGTGGGACATAGAAATTTTGAAAACCTCCTGATACAGCTCAAATGACCACGATTTGCAGTTAACGTTTTAAGTTATTGTTCTTAAACTACTAACATATGAATCACCTTTGTATTTTGTTACAATGTAGCCCCTGACTCAGCAGGTCTGGGGGTGCATAGAGCCTGAACTACTAATAAACTCATAAAATTATGACCTTACTGTTGGAATGTTAATAGTGTCTAGGTGAGTCCCCAGGTGATCGGTCTATTCAGAAATGGTGCCAAAACGCTCCTAGGTCAAGTTGAGAGCTGTTCCACTTCCTGAACTCTGCCAGCCATTTCCAGGAAGCACAAACACCAGCAACAGTGTCTATTTTCTCCTTGGCTGATTCACAGCCAGATGTATATCTGCAGCTGACATTTAATAACACCAGAATGTTCTTAGGAGTAGGAGGAGTAGGTGACTGCTTCTGGGACATGACTCAGAAGCCTGGGGAAACCCTTCTTTTACCAAATGCTGTCTGATGCCTAAAACTCTGTGAGAGAACACTCTGCTCTCCTTCGGTTTAAATTCTGGTCCTTGGTCCCTGCACTAGGAGCTGAAATAGTATAAACAGAGGACCTTAAAGTTTGATTTTCCTATGTAGCTTGGGGCTGAGACATTTTGTCAAAGTACACATTTTGTGTCATGCAGTCTAGGTTACAACTCAGGAGTCTGCACCTTGAACAAGTTTGCAAGTGGGGCTGAAGTAGCTGGTAGGAAAAATACACATTGAAAGCAAGGCCAGATCAATGGTTTTCAGAATACCTATAGAATAACAATTTTTATGGGGCGAATTTGAATTGTTTTTCCTACCAATTCAGAGGACAGAGTATGTTCAACATTAAATTAATTAACTGGGGTAGGATTCACATTTAAGTTCTTTTTTGCTGCTTCTTAGATGACTACAATGTGTGGCAACACTTGAGAACAAGTGCTTCACAACAGTGGCTCCTGTATATAAGCTAGTGCTTACAACTGCCAAAAGAACATAAAAATTATTTTTATTAATTTTGATAACCTCATGCATGAATACAGTGTATTTATGTCCTAGTCACGCCAAGATCCCCACGCACTCTTCCTAGACACTCTGCATCTCTCTCACTTTCTCTCTTTCAACTTCATACTTCCTGTCTTCCTCTTCTTCTATCTCCCTTCCTTTTACAGCCCATGGACTCCAATTAGTGCTGCCCAAATGTGCATGGGTGTAGGATGCCATCCACTGGAACATGGGCAACCTACAATGGATCGCACCAGTGAAGAAAATTGACTGTCCCTTCTCCAGTGTCCATCATCTGCCAAAAGCTCCTCATTTAGATGTGGAACTCTATGCACCTCTTCTCTGTCCATGATAGTGTGTTGACCTCTAGCTCTTTTGATCATTCTTTCCTCTCTTTCACAAGCCCTGACCAGAATAGTTATGATATATGTATCCCATTTAGGTCTCTGAACTCTATCCTTACTTATTTTCTGCATTTTGGCCAGTTATGTAACATCATCCTTAAAAAGGAAAATCCATGATGAGGATGAGAGTTATAAATGGTATAAAATAAGCATTTGTTTAGGAGTCAGTTTGATACTGTACCCTAAAATAAAAGTAGTAGGGCCTATCTATGGTCTCTCCAGCCACAGTTTTTTGGCCACACTTGCAGTGTCAGGCATGAGTTCCTTTCTGCCGACTAGGCCACAAACTCAGTCAGGAAACAGTTACCTCCTCAATGTTCTTGCCACTATTATACCAGTGGGCATATCTTACAAAACTGTTTATGACTGTAGCTCACAGGATTCACAGCTAGGCAAGGCTGTTAATGACTTTTTTCCACTAGAAATATGCATAGCAAATTCTGACATTATGAAACTTGGTCATCAGGATCAAGAATTTTACTGGCAGGTTTGAGATTAATCATTAATTAATGAAGCATATGCTATTTTCGGCAATAAGGTTTTAACATTAAGTGTGTGACCATAGGTTGCTTTTGGGGGCTCTCTGTGACATCCCTCTTCACAACATTTCAGCAAGGAGTATCCCAAACCTGACACTTTTTTGTTTGATAACCTGGGGCTTTTGTGAGAATTATTAATCCTTCACGTGAGGTAACTTCAAGGGAACTTCTTTAAATTAATGTCCTAAAAATAATTTTATATGAGTACTATATTTACATCAGTTCCACCCTTCTGTCTTTCCCCTTCGATTCCTCCCATGTCCTGCTGGCTCCCTTTCAAATTCATGACCTCTCCTTTTAAAAGTATTGTTTCATGCTGTGTGTGTGTGTGTGTGTGTGTGTGTGTGTGTGTGTGTGTGTGTGTGTGTGTGTATGTTGTTTAAGGATGACCTCTTGGGATTGGATAACCTATTAAGAAGCTTCTTTTCAGAGAAAACATATTCTCTCTCTCAGCAGCCATTGGTTGCTTGTAGCTCTTCTTCTAGGGGTGGTAACTTGTAAAATTTCCACTTCCATATTAGCATGCTAACTGATGTCATTTTGCTGGTCTTTTAATATAGATCAATATAGTAGGACCTATGATCTCTTCAGCCACAGATTTTTGGCCATGCTTGTAGTATCAGGCATCTTTCTGTGGACTAGGCTACAAACTCAGTTAGAAAACAATTGGTTACCCCCTTAATGTTCTTGCCACTATTATACAAGTGGGCTTCTGAATCTAAGCTATGAGATTTAGACAATCAGACTTTTCAAAAGACATTCTTAATGTTCTTAATGTGTGACCAGCAATCTAAAGAAATGTAGACAAAAATTGCCTATGAGTAACATTTAGTGAGAAGGATGGAGGAAGTAAAAAAATGGATGGCTTTGAACTGAAGGGTCATGGGGAAGGGCAGAGATCAAATGAAAGCTGTGAAATGGAGCAAGTAGACAAGCAAAATTCTTTGCATACTGTAAAATCTTGCCTAGGACGGCCATGGTCCTAGAGCTGGAGTAATGGGTCAGGTGTATATGAAAGCTGAATTTTCTAGTTCCATACATTTGCCTATGAATTTCATGAAGTCATTATTTTTGATAGCTGAGTAGTATTCCATTGTGTAAATATACCACATTTTCTGTATCCATTCCTTTGTTGAGGGATGTCTGGGTTCTTTCTAGCTTCTGGCTATTATAAATAAGGCTGCTATGAACATGATAGAGCATGTGTTCTTGTTATATGTTGGAGCATCTTTTGGGTATATGCCCAAGAGAGGTATAGCTGGGTCCTCAGGTAGTGCAATGCCCAATTTTCTGAGGAACCTCCAGATGGATTTCCAGAGTGGTTGTACCAGTTTGCAATCCTACCAACAGTGGAGGAGTGTTCCTCTTTCTCCATATGCTTGCCAGCATCTGTTGTCTCCTGAGTTTTTTATCTTAGCCATTCTGACTGGTGTGAGGTGAAATCTCAGGGTTGTTTTGATTTGCATTTCCCTAATGACTAAGGATGCTGAACATGTCTTTAAATGCTTTGTGACCATTGGATATTCCTCAGTTGAGAAATATCATCCTGAGTGAGATAACCCAGTCACAAAAGAACACACATGGTATGTACTCACTGATAAGTGACTATTAGGCTAAAAGCTTGGAAGACCCATCATATATGTCACAGACCATATGAAGCTCAAGAAGAAGGAAGACCGAAGTGTGAATGCTTCAGTCCTTCTTAGAAGGAGGAACAAAATACTCACACGAAGTAGAGGGTAGGAGGGACTTAAGGGAAAGAAAGGAGGGGAAAGGGAAAGGGGGTAGGATCAGGTATGGGAAGAGACAGAGGGTCAGCAATTGAACAGAGGTATGTAACATTGGGGGATGGAGAACTGGGCGTAGCCATTAGAAAGTCTCAGATGCCAGGAAAGCAAGAGGCTCCCAGAACCCAATGGGGATGAGATTAGCTGAAGTGCCTAACAAAGGGGAGGGAGTGGCTGTAGAGAACATATCCAGAGATTAGGCACAGTCCCTGGTTGGGAGATGGGGCCACCAACTCATCTATAATTTTTAACCTAGAATTGCTCCTGTCTAAAGGAAATATGGGGATAAAGAGTGGAGCAGAGACTGAAGGAAATGCCATCCAGAGATTGCCCCACCTGGAGATTCATCCCATGTGTAGCCACCAAATCCAGTCACTATTGCTGATGCCAAGAAAAGCTTGTTGACAGGAGCCTGATATAGCTGTCTCCTGAGAGGCTCTGCCAGAGCCTGACAAATACAGAGGCTGATGCTCACAGCCAACCATTGGATTGAGCACAGGGACCCCAATGGAGGAATTAGGGAAAGGACTGAAGGACTGAAGGGGTTTGCAACCCCATAGGAAGAATAATATTATTAACCAATGAGACCTTACCCATGAGCTCCCAGAGACTAAACCCACCGACAAGAAAGTGCATGTGGAGGGACCCATGGCTCCTGATGCATATGTAGCAGAGGATGTCCTTATGTAGAGTCAATATGAGAGGCCCTTGGTCTTGTGAAGGCTCGATGCCCCAGTGTAGGGAATTGCTAGGGAGGTGAGGCAGGAGTGGGTGAGTGGGTGGGGGAACACCCTCATAGAAGCCAGGATAGGGTGAATGAGATAGGGGGATGCAGAGGGGAAACCAGGAAAGGGGATAACATTTGAAATGTAAATAAATAAAATAGCCAATAAAAAAGAGTTAAAAAAAGAAAACTGAATCTACTCTTTCATTTTTCCCTGAGTAGATGCTTCAGTGAAAATGACCAACAGCTCCAATTTGTCAGACTGTCTCAGTTTTAGCACTGAAAGCCTAGCATTGAGGGGAGTCAAGCCTTGTCTCCCCTATCCTATCCTATCCTATCCTATCCTATCCTATCCTATCCTATCCTATCCTATCCTATCCTATCCTATCCTATGTAGGATTGACCTGGAGTTTCATATATAGCTATCACAGAAGAGCATTCTTATGTTTCTGGCTGGCTGAGGTGGGGTGTCTCATTGCTTTCTTAAGTATATTTAATTTGCTGATGATGGGTGCTAGGCATTGTGAAGATGGTGAATAATTTTGCAAAACCTGATCCTGGATTCATGTTCTACAGCAATTTAAGTGGTTTCCTTCCCTTCCCTTTCCTTCCCTTCCCTTCCCTTCCCTTTCCTTCCCTTCCCTTCCCTTCCCTTCCCTTCCCTTCCCTTCCCTTCCCTTCCCTTCCCTTCCCTTCCCTTCCCTTTCCTTCCCTTCCCTTCCCTTCTGTTCCCTTCCGTTCCCTTCCCTTCCGTTCCCTTCCCTTCCGTTCCCTTCCCTTCCGTTCCCTTCCGTTCCCTTCCGTTCCCTTCCGTTCCCTTCCGTTCCCTTCCGTTCCCTTCCGTTCCGTTCCCTTCCCTTCCCTTCCCTTCCCTTCCCTTCCCTCCCCTCCCCTCCCCTCCCCTCCCCTCCCCTCTCCTCTCCTCTCCTCTCCTCTCCTCTCCTCTCCTCTCCTCTCCTCTCCTCTCCTCTCCTCTCCTCTCCTCTCCTCTCCTCTCCTCTCTCTCTGTCTCTCTCTGTCTCTCTGTTTCTCTTTCTTTCTTTCTTTCTTTCTTTCTTTCTTTCTTTCTTTCTTTCTTTCTTTCTTTCTTTCTTTCTTTCTTTCTTTCCTTCTTCAAGGTATAGTATTGACCTACATAGGCATAGAAGCCAAGAAGATACAAGGGGAGGAGAAAAATTATGGTAATGCTGAGCTTCCAGTCTGACAGATGGATGTAACCTACTCAGAGTATTTTCAAAGCATGTGGCTTGAATGCAGATTAATGTCATGCAAAATGAATATGCAAATGTTAAGACACCAAGTCACAGAGTAAAATGCCACATCAGAGGAACATAGGGTTAATCAGGAAACCTTTTTGAGGATGTTAATGCCAGTTTATGAAATGAAGATAATGTCACCTAAGGGAAAAATAACCAAAGCATGGAAACCACTCAAAGTGAACAATAAAGGAAACAGCAGCAGCAGGAACAACAGGGACAGTGGTGTGGGGCATGATGATGCAATGGTTTGTGTTCTTCTTCACAGACTTTAGGATGAACCCTATGAGATTATCTGCCACAAGAAGAGCTAAATTCTGGTTTTGGACCTATTTTAATTTTCGCCCAGGTTTCGGGTTGGTAACTTGTTTCCTTGACTTAGAAACCACAAGGAATTTCTTACTTGAATCATGACTTTGAGTTAGACCCTTGAGCAGTGATTCTCATCTTTGAGTACATGTAGGACTCATCTTGAAGACTTGTTAAAGAGAGGTGAAGATCCCCACTTTCTGAGTTCCTGATTTAGCAATTCCAGTTGAACTGGAGAATCCTGACTATTGGTAAATTCTCAACATAGTACTACTGCTGCTGCTGCTGATACAGAAATCACAACATTGAGTATGAATGGTCCAGAAGACCCTAGAGCAGTGGTCCTCAACCTTCCTAATTCTGTGACCTTTTTAATACAGTTCCTCATGTTGCGGTGACCCAGGATCATAAAATTATTTTCATTGCTACTTTAGGGTTGTAATTTTGCTACTTGTTATAAGTTGTAATGTAAATAGCTGACATGCAGGTTGATCTTAGGCAACCCCTGTGAAGTGGACCTCAAAGTGGTCAAGACCCATAGGTTGAGAACCACTGCTCCAGAGCCCCATACTTAAGCAGTTTTATGCACAGAGTAATGAAACTATCTCAGAGTGTTCAGAGAACACTTGTTATATAAATGCCCAAACCGAAGGGCATTTTAAAAAGATAATCATAGGAAGCTGAGAAAACTAGGAGCTACCTGGAAAAGAAACTGGAAATATCATTTTTCTTTGGGCTAGAGTTATATAGCTACCCACTAAAAATTATCCTTTTGAAAACTTTTGTGTATGTGTTATTACAGTGAATCCCCAGCATTGTTATTTAAAAACAAATAGCAATCTACTTTTTGTTTTGTTTTGTTTTGTTTTGTTTTGTTCTGTTTCAGCTTTGAGGAACTTTATTTTCCTTCTACCTTTACCCACTTTGCTCAGGTGTCTGCAGAGCAACTCAGGACCACTCAGTGGTGGCTCCAACCCACACAGTGGCCTGCGCTGTGGGAACTGCTGACCAGTCCTCAGTGGCTGGCTGCGCACTCCTGTCTTCTGTGCGGAACTGCTGGATAGGCACAGAGGGCAACTGCATACCCTCAGACCAGTCGGCCACCTCAGGCTGAGCAGCAGTGAACTCAGGTACTGGTGTGGTCCATTCACCCTGAAATTCCTCCTTGGTCACAGCCTTCTCAGCAGCAGCCTGCTCCTCATCCTCAAACTTGTCTGGGTCTCTGTAGAAGTAAAGATTAGACATAACTCTGTGGGTGCTCACAGGTGATAGCACCTCCCATGCAGAGTACTTTCTGGGCCAGCATCCAACACATTGAGTGAGCTTCCTTGTTGTTGCATGGGATGGCAATGTCCACATAGAGCGGGGGAGAATCTGTGTTAGACACAGAGCAATGGTGGGCAGGTTGACATAAGAGGCCTTTGTGAGGGGCTGGTGTCAGTCCGGGGATCCGTCACCACTAGAAGCCATGGATCCCTGAAGGCTGCTTGGATTTGGTTAGTGAAGGTCCCAGGTGTGAAGTGGCCAGCACTTGGAGTGGCTACTGTGGCAGCAGCAAACTTCAGCACAGCTCTCTGGCCAGTGTTCCTGGAGGAGATGATGCTGATGTCAGCAGGATTCTCAATGGCAACAATAGCATGAGTTGAGAGCAACTGCTTCTCCCAGGTCCTCTTCAGGTTTATGATATAGATACTGTCACTTTTCCTTTTGGAGATGTACTGCTCTGTCTGAAGTCAAAGTTGGTGCTACCTAAGTGGGTTCCTGCAACAAGGAATCCTCCTTCATCTGCAGGATACCAAGGGCTCCAGACATTGTCTAAGTTTCCCTTTAAGTTACGACGGGAATAAATAACAATGCCATATGGACCTGTCCCAGGGTGGGTAGTGCAGAAAGCAGCATCTACTCTTTGCAGTTAAGAATTCTTGTTTTCCTTCTCTATGTTTATCCATGTACACCTTGTAGGCAGGACAAATTTTGGGTTGAAAGTTTTGTGGGTAGGTTGATGTCCCTCTCCTTCTACTGAAAGTCCTGCCTGGCTACGGGAGGTGGCTACTTCAGTCTCGATATCCCCTACTAGTAGGGATCTCAGCTAGGGTTACCTCTATAGACTCCCCATATTCTCTCTCATTCCAGGTATCCAGTTAGTCCCAGAGATGCCCTCCCTGGCTGATTTACATTTGCATGCCCAGCCCTCTTTCTTCTCTCTCCCCTTTATACATGATAGTCAAATCCATATCCCTCCTCACCCCCTCTCCCACCCAGTTCTCTCTCTTTCAACCTCTGATGACTATTTTGTTTCCCCTTCTGAGTCAGATTCATACATCCTCCCTTGGTCCCTCTTTATTAACCAGTTTTTTCTTTTTATTTGTGGATTGTGCTATGGTTATCCTGTACTTTATGGCTAATATCTAATTATAAACAAATAAATACTATACATGTCTTCCTGGGTCTATGTTACTTCACTCTGGATTGTATTTTTTACTTCCATCCATTTGCCTGCAAATTCCATGAAGTATTTGTTTTTAATAGATGAATAGTATTCCATTGTGTAGATGTAATAGAGCAGAGACAGAGGCAATGGCTAACCTATGGCTGGCCCAACTTGAGACATATCCATGGGAGAAAGCCAGTTGCTGACACTATTAATGATACTCTGCTATGCTTGCAGACAGGAGCCTGGCATGACTGTCATCAGAGAGGCTTCATCTAGCGGCAGATGGAAATAGATACACAAACCCATAGCCAAACCTCAAGCAGAGCTCAAGAAGTCTTGTGGAAGAGTGGGGGATAGAATTGAGCTACCCATAGGGGTCAAGGACACCACAAGAAGATATACAGAGTCAACTAACCTGGGCCTATAGGGGCTCACAGAGACTGAACCACCAACCAAAGAACATGCAGGGGCTCAATCTAGCCCCCCCCCATTCATAGTAGACATGTACCTTGGTCTTCATGTGGGTCCCCTAACAATTGGAGCAGGGCTGTCTCTGACTGTCATTGGATCCCATTCTCCTACCTGGACTGCCTGGTTCAGCTTCAGAGAGAGAGGAGGTGCTTAGTCTTGCTGGGACTTGATGTTCCATGGTGGGGCAGTACCCAAGTAGGGGAATCCCCTTCTCTAGGGAGAAGGAGAGGGGGTAATGCAGGGAAGATTTGTAAAGGTCAGACTGGGAGGAGAGGAAGGACAGGGTGGGGACTTCGATCAGGATGTAATGTGAGTAAAAAACAAATTATGAAAAGAATTCTTGTTTTCTTATGTCTTATGTGTAATAACAGGGTTACTAAATTCTGTCATCTCTGTCATTCATATATATGTATATATATATATATGTGAATCAGATATATATTATGACATGTATGAACCAGATATATATTATGTTGGGCCATCTCTCTAGCCCCAACAAATGACTTTTTAAATACCTGAAAATAATTAGAATACTATTGAGAAGAAAGAGCAAGAAATGGGGGACCAGATGTTGGAGGCAAATTTGGGCTGTTTATATACCAGATATATATCAGAAGGTGTAAGAAATTCCATTTTTCTCAACAAAATGCCCATCTTATTTGATAACCATTAGAACAAATGACTGTTTAGGAAGCTATTTTACAATAAGATAATCCAATCAGTTGTTCAGGAGATGTATTCCAGTTAAAATTATTCCCTGAATTAATGTAAGATAAATACCTCTATTTATTTCCTTGGGTTGGCTGAATAGCAATGTCTAAAGCAAAATGCTTGCAGCTCCTGCCAGAGTTAAAATGGACTTTGCTTATGACTGATTCACCATCTATTTTCTCATGCCTCCTGCTACTTCCTCTTCCTCCCCCACTCTCCTCTCCTCCTTCTCTTCTTATCCTCCTCTCTCTTCTAAGACAGAGTCTTGCTATGTAGCCCAGGCTGGCCTGGAACTTGCTATGTGACCCAGATTGGCCTCTAACACTTGGCTTTCAATTTCTTGTTTCTTCCTTCTTGATAGTATCCTAATTATTTTCAATAGCAAAAGGGCTGTTTTTGGGGGACTGGAGAGAGGGCTCACTCTCCAAGAGCACTAGCTGTTTTTACAGAGGATCTAGGTTCAATCTTAAAGCATCCATATGTAGGCTCGCAGCCACATGTAACTCCAGTTCCAGTTGATACAACTCTCTCTTCTGGCTTCCACCGGCACCAGGCATGCACATGCTGTATATGGCGAAACACCATAGACATAAAAATTAAAAAAAATGAATGTCACTTATTTGGGAGTGGAGAAATGAAGCAAAAGCCAAAGAAGACAATTAAAGATATACTATTAAGGGACTTCACCACTGCATGCTACTGGAAGCAGTCCTGCTGGGGAAGTGCGATGATGTACGCATTTGGTGGTGTTTCTATCCTTAAAAACACAAGCTATGAGCATACTTAAAAGAACACTGAGTTACATATAGTCTTGGAATATAGAGGTACTGTCTCTTTCCACACAAGCACAGAGAACAGATCTATTCTCTTACCATAAAAATGTTTTTCTCTGGGACAGAGTTTGGGCAGTTTTTCTAGTAGCCTTTTTAAGATGGAATATTACTAAGACTGGAGTCTTTCAGTCCCACTGTGTGCACAGCTCCCACTAAGACTGCTTTATATAACCACCATGGGATTTGGCTGTCAAAGATAACCTATGTCTCCATGAGGCACAGGCATTCTTTCTTTCTTTCTTTCTTTCTTTCTTTCTTTCTTTCTTTCTTTCTTTCTTTCTTTCTTTCTTTCTTTCTTCCTTATTTTTTTTGACCCAATTGATAAGATATAATTGCCTACCTAAGCATACAAAGCCCAGTACCATCCATCGCTTAGGGACATTAGTAACAACCTATAAATACACAGAGCAGAATCTTTACATCAGCCTCCATTGTCCTGCCCCGGCTTCTCCCCTTCTCTCCTGTCTCTCTCCTTTTCATTCCAGTCTCTTCCTCTTCCTTCAAACTTCTCTCCTACCCATCATTCCTTCTCTTCCAATGACAGGCCTCCTTCTATCTTGTACGTGTCCCTCACCTGTATTTTACAAATTCAATGGGGAGGTTCTGGTGAAGTCACCTGATTCCTGAGTACATGACTAGGCAGCTGTCCTTAGGGCAGTGGAATTAGCATCAAAATACAGATAACTCCAGGGCAAACCACATTTCCCCCTTTTTGTCCAGTTAAAAAGCCTTTTCACTTATATATAAATTGAGTACAATTATTACCATTCTACAATTTATAAAACATACGATATACTCAACACCCAGTCCATCACTATATCAATTAAACAGAACATTTAGTTATCCATTCTAGCTTAAGAAAGGCTTAAAATCTGTATTATATCTTGGCTAGCTTGTATATCTGATAACTATCCAATAAAATATGTATATTCAAAGTTAAACAGCCTGATAGGTTATGAGACTATAATCAGTCTTCAACCCCGTCAGAAACCTGGGAATTACCAAATATCCATACACATAGGAAGCCTGACATGGCTTCCAGAACTGAGAGGTTGTAGAGACAAATCTCCATTAGCACAGTCCCCTGTTAGCAACATGTGAGCACAAGTCTTTAGCCTTCTGGCCCAAAATCTACTGACAGGCTCTTGAAATGCAGATTTTGAAGAGCTGATCACCCTGTCTTGGCAGAGCTTATCAGTTAACTATTCTGCATAATTTGTCCTTTTCTGGACAGTATTAGTCTGCAGATGAAACAAGCAGTTTTGTCCAGTGGCTGCCTAGCCACAAAGTATTGCCTCACCTGGAGGTAGAAATGTTCAAATTCTTTGTTAAATCCACCAAAGGGGAACTGTTAGGAGCAGATATGTCTCAACAAAAGATAAATAACTTTAAATCTCAAATGTTGTGGATTTCTGACGTTTTTGAAAACCATCTACCTATATAAGACAATCTGGACTGTTGTCTTTATATCTTAATATCTTGAAAGTACTCTCACAAAGTCAGCGATATGTTTGCTATTTGGCACTTAACTCACATGTGTAATCAACTCAGAAGTTTGTAATGACATCAATAGAAGGGCTGGCTCTAAACCTTGTACTTTTATACTTTCTTAGTATAAGAAATAAAGTTCTTTGGCTTGTGGCTCAGGCATCTCGTGTCTTCTGCCAGCATCTGTAAAACCATGACAGCCTAACTTGCTAGCTTGCAGTTATCATAAAATAATATTTCACTGTGCCTAATGTCCCATACAGAAATCTCAGATTTATAGCTGAGAGTTAAGAAATTTGAGGTATTAAACAACTTCCCAGTCATTGGATTTAGAATTCTATTGTGTTGTAAAGAATGCTAACATTTATAGCTTTGTGCATAGACAGGCTACAGGACCTTATGCAATTTGTAGAAAGACCCAAGAAAGTGAATGCGCTGACACTTCAAACTGGCTAGTGCATATGGAAACCATGAGGTCTGCAGGCTATAGAAAGACAACATGGTTTGTTACTCCTACTTCCAGTGTCCCTGAACCTCAGTTTGAAGACCACTGCTATAGAACATGCCCAGAACATGCTATGATGTGAAAATATTGAAAGTAACTGAAGGATAATAGGAGGTGTAGCTGTTAGTTCCTGATCTACTATGTTTCAGTGGCCATACAAAGGACTTTATATATATTGACATAAATACCAAATTGCATGGCATTATTTTCATCATTTTATGTGTAATGAAATAATTTGAAATAATTTAGGATAGTAGTTCAAAATTAAAAAATAGTACATTTTCCACGTATTTGTAAAATGTCTGAGAGATGGAGAGATGAGATAGTGCTTAAGATTCTTTGTTATTCCTTCCCAGGACCTGGGTTTAGAACCCACATGATAGCTCATGGAACTCCAGTTTCAGGAGATCTAACACCCCATTTTAGCCTCTGTGGGCACCAGGCACACACACACACACACACACACACACACACACACACACACACACACACACACACACACACACAAGCAAAGCACTCGTACACATAAAATAAATAAATTAAAATTAGGGTAGGGGATAAATATGCTAGCTCTTAAGTCCATCTGTGTTTTCTCAGAAGATCATGGTATTTTTATCACATCATAGCTACTACTGTTTTTCAAATATTCTTTACGTATGAAGAATTAAGATATAATACCTCACATGACATGTTCATCATAGATATTGGATTTGTTTTGATTAGTATCTTTCATTTTACTTTTTTTTTTTTTTCAGAGTTCTGTTTCTTTTTATTATTGTTTTAAAAAATGGCCCTTGTTAAAAGACTGAATGTATTCTCACTAGCAGGCAAACTATATTTGTTCCACACGTGTACAGATATAATGCTTAAGCCATATTACATGATGATGTTTTTTTTTATTTATTTATTTATTTATTTATTTATTTATTTATTTATTTATTTTTTTTATTAACTTGAGTATTTCTTATATACATTTCGAGTGTTATTCCCTTTCCCGGTTTCCGGGCAAACATCCCCCTCCCCCCTCCCCTTCCTTATGGGTGTTCCCCTCCCAACCCTCCCCCCATTGCCGCCCTCCCCCCATAGACTAGTTCACTGGGGGTTCAGTCTTAGCAGGACCCAGAGCTTCCCCTTCCACTGGTGCTCTTACTAGGATATTCATTGCTACCTATGGGGTCAGAGTCCAGGGTCAGTCCATGTATAGTCTTTAGGTAGTGGCTTAGTCCCTGGAAGCTCTGGTTGCTTGGCATTGTTGTACTTTTGGGGTCTCGAGTCCCTTCAAGCTCTTCCAGTTCTTTCTCTGATTCCTTCAATAGGGGACCTATTCTCAGTTCAGTGGTTTGCTGCTGGCATTCGCCTCTATATTTGCTGTATTCTGGCTGTGTCTCTCAGGAGCGATCTACATCCGGCTCCTGTCGGTCTGCACTTCTTTGCTTCATCCATCTTGTCTAATTGGGTGGCTGTATATGTATGGGCCACATGTGGGGCAGGCTCTGAATGGGTGTTCCTTCAGTCTCTGTTTTAATCTTTGCCTCTCCCTTCCCTGCCAAGGGTATTCTTTTTCCTCATTTAAAGAAGGAGTGAAGCATTCACATTTTGATCATCCGTCTTGAGTTTCGTTTGTTCTAGGGATCTAGGGTAATTCAAGCATTTGGGCTAATAGCCACTTATCAATGAGTGCATACCATGTATGTCTTTCTGTGATTGGGTTAGCTCACTCAGGATGATATTTTCCAGTTCCAACCATTTGCCTACGAATTTCATAAACTCGTTGTTTTTGATAGCTGAGTAATATTCCATTGTGTAGATGTACCACATTTTCTGTATCCATTCCTCTGTTGAAGGGCATCTGGGTTCTTTCCATTTTCTGGCTATTATAAATAAGGCTGCGATGAACATAGTGGAGCACGTGTCTCTTTTATATGTTGAGGCATCTTTTGGGTATATGCCCAAGAGAGGTATAGCTGGATCCTCAGGCAGTTCAATGTCCAATTTTCTGAGGAACCTCCAGACTGATTTCCAGAATGGTTTTACCAGTCTGCAATCCCACCAACAATGGAGGAGTGTTCCTCTTTCTCCACATCCTCGCCAGCATCTGCTGTCACCTGATTTTTTGATCTTAGCCAATCGCACTGGTGTGAGGTGAAATCTCAGGGTTGTTTTGATTTGCATTTCCCTTATGACTAAAGATGTTGAACATTTCTTTAGGTGTTTCTCAGCCATTTGGCATTCCTCAGCTGTGAATTCTTTGTTTAGCTCTGAACCCCATTTTTTAATAGGGTTATTTGTTTCCCTGCGGTCTAACTTCTTGAGTTCTTTGTATATTTTGGATATAAGGCCTCTATCTGTTGTAGGATTGGTAAAGATCTTTTCCCAATCTGTTGGTTGCCGTTTTGTCCTAACCACAGTGTCCTTTGCCTTACAGAAGCTTTGCAGTTTTATGAGATCCCATTTGTCGATTCTTGATCTTAGAGCATAAGCCATTGGTGTTTTGTTCAGGAAATTTTTTCCAGTGCCCATGAGTTCCAGATGCTTCCCTAGTTTTTCTTCTATTAGTTTGAGTGTGTCTGGTTTGATGTGGAGGTCCTTGATCCACTTGGACTTAAGCTTTGTACAGGGTGATAAGCATGGATCGATCTGCATTCTTCTACATGTTGCCCTCCAGTTGAACAAGCACCATTTGCTGAAAATGCTATCTTTTTTCCATTTGATGGTTTTGGCTCCTTTGTCAAAAATCAAGTGACCATAGGTGTGTGGGTTCATTTCTGGGTCTTCAATTCTATTCCATTGGTCTATCTGTCTGTCTCTGTACCAATACCATGCAGTTTTTATCACTATTGCTCTGTAATACTGCTTGAGTTCAGGGATAGTGATTCCCCCTGAAGTCCTTTTATTGTTGAGGATAGCTTTAGCTATCCTGGGTTTTTTGTTATTCCAGATGAATTTGCAAATTGTTCTGTCTAACTCTTTGAAGAATTGGATTGGTATTTTGATGGGGATTGCATTGAATCTGTAGATTGCTTTTGGTAAAATGGCCATTTTTACTATATTAATCCTGCCAATCCATGAGCATGGGAGATCTTTCCATCTTCTGAGGTCTTCTTCAATTTCTTTCCTCAGTGTCTTGAAGTTCTTATTGTACAGATCTTTTACTTGCTTGGTTAAAGTCACACCGAGGTACTTTATATTATTTGGGTCTATTATGAAGGGTGTCGTTTCCCTAATTTCTTTCTCGGCTTGTTTCTCTTTTGTATAGAGGAAGGCAACTGATTTATTTGAGTTAATTTTATACCCAGCCACTTTGCTGAAGTTGTTTATCAGCTTTAGTAGTTCTCTGGTGGAACTTTTGGGATCACTTAAATATACTATCATGTCATCTGCAAATAGTGATATTTTGACCTCTTCTTTTCCGATCTGTATCCCTTTGATCTCCTTTTGTTGTCTGATTGCTCTGGCTAGAACTTCAAGAACTATATTGAATAAGTAGGGAGAGAGTGGGCAGCCTTGTCTAGTCCCTGATTTTAGTGGGATTGCTTCAAGTTTCTCTCCATTTAGTTTAATGTTAGCAACTGGTTTGCTGTATATGGCTTTTACTATGTTTAGGCATGGGCCTTGAATTCCTATTCTTTCTAGGACTTTTATCATGAAGGGGTGTTGAATTTTGTCAAATGCTTTCTCAGCATCTAATGAAATGATCATGTGGTTCTGTTCTTTCAGTTTGTTTATATAATGGATCACGTTGATGGTTTTCCGTATATTAAACCATCCCTGCATGCCTGGGATGAAGCCTACTTGATCATGATGGATGATTGTTTTGATGTGCTCTTGAATTCGGTTTGCCAGAATTTTATTGAGTATTTTTGCGTCGATATTCATAAGGGAAATTGGTCTGAAGTTCTCTTTCTTTGTTGTGTCTTTGTGTGGTTTAGGTAGAAGAGTAATTGTGGCTTCGTAGAAGGAATTCGGTAGGGCTCCATCTGTTTCAATTTTGTGGAATAGTTTGGATAATATTGGTATGAGGTCTTCTATGAAGGTTTGATAGAATTCTGCACTAAACCCGTCTGGACCTGGGCTCTTTTTGGTTGGGAGACCTTTAATGACTGCTTCTATTTCCTTAGGAGTTATGGGGTTGTTTAACTGGTTTATCTGTTCCTGATTTAACTTCGATACCTGGTACCTGTCTAGGAAATTGTCCATTTCCTGAAGATTTTCAAATTTTGTTGAATATAGGTTTTTATAGTAAGATCTGATGATTTTTTGAATTTCCTCCGAATCTGTAATTATGTCTCCCTTTTCATTTCTGATTTTGTTAATTTGGACACACTCTCTGTGTCCTCTCGTTAGTCTGGCTAAGGGTTTATCTATCTTGTTGATTTTCTCAAAGAACCAACTTTTGGTTCTGTTGATTCTTTCTATGGTCCTTTTTGTTTCTACTTGGTTGATTTCAGCTCTGAGTTTGATTATTTCCTGCCTTCTACTCCTCCTGGGTGTATTTGCTTCTTTTTGTTCTAGAGCTTTTAGGTGTGCTGTCAAGCTGCTGACATATGCTCTTTCCTGTTTCTTTCTGCAGGCACTCAGCGCTATGAGTTTTCCTCTTTGCACAGCTTTCATTGTGTCCCATAAGTTTGAGTATGTTGTATCTTCATTTTCATTAAATTCTAAAAAGTTTTTAATTTCTTTCTTTATTTCTTCCTTGACCAGGTTATCATTGAGTAGAGCATTGTTCAATTTCCACGTATATGTGGGCATTCTTCCCTTATTATTATTGAAGACCAGTTTTAGGCCGTGGTGGTCCGATAGCACGCATGGGATTATTTCTATCTTTCTGTACCTGTTGAGGCCCGTTTTTTGACCAATTATATGGTCAATTTTGGAGAAAGTACCATGAGGAGCTGAGAAGAAGGTATATCCTTTTGCTTTAGGATAGAATGTTCTATAAATATCCGTTAAGTCCATTTGGCTCATGACTTCTCTTAGTCTGTCTACATCACTGTTTAATTTCTGTTTCCATGATCTGTCCATTGATGAGAGTGGGGTGTTGAAATCTCCCACTATTATTGTGTGAGGTGCAATGTGTGTTTTGAGCTTTAGTAAGGTTTCTTTTACGTATGTAGGTGCCCTTGTATTTGGGGCATAGATATTTAGGATTGAGAGTTCATCTTGGTTGATTTTTCCTTTGATGAATATGAAGTGTCCTTCCTTATCTTTTTTGATGACTTTTAGTTGGAAATTGATTTTATTTGATATTAGAATGGCTACTCCAGCTTGCTTCTTCTGACCATTTGCTTGGAAAGTTGTTTTCCAGCCTTTCACTCTGAGGTAGTGTCTGTCTTTGTCTCTGAGGTGTGTTTCCTGTAGGCAGCAGAATGCAGGGTCCTCGTTGCGTATCCAGTTTGTTAATCTATGTCTTTTTATTGGGGAGTTGAGGCCATTGATATTGAGAGATATTAAGGAATAGTGATTATTGCTTCCCGTTATATTCATATTTGGATGTCAGGTTATGTTTGTGTGCTTTCATTCTCTTTGTTTTGTTGCCAAGACGATTAGTTTCTTGCTTCTTCTAAGGTATAGCTTGCCTCCTTATGTTGGGCTTTACCATTTATTATCCTTTGTAGTGCTGGATTTGTAGAAAGATATTGTGTAAATTTGGTTTTGTCATGGAATATCTTGGTTTCTCCATCAATGTTAATTGAGAGTTTTGCTGGATACAGTAACCTGGGCTGGCATTTGTGTTCTCTTAGTGTGTGTATGACATCAGTCCAGGATCTTCTGGCCTTCATAGTTTCTGGCGAGAAGTCTGGTGTGATTCTGATAGGTCTCCCTTTATATGTTACTTGACCTTTTTCCCTTACTGCTTTTAATATTCTTTCTTTATTTTGTGCGTTTGGTGTTTTGACAATTATGTGACGGGAGGTGTTTCTTTTCTGGTCCAATCTATTTGGAGTTCTGTAGGCTTCTTGTATGTCTATGGGTATCTCTTTTTTTAGGTTAGGGAAGTTTTCTTCTATGATTTTGTTGAAGATATTTACTGGTCCTTTGAGCTGGGAGTCTTCACTCTCTTCTATAGCTATTATCCTTAGGTTTGATCTTCTCATTGAGTCCTGGATTTCCTGTATGTTTTGGACCAGTAGCTTTTTCCGCTTTACATTATCTTTGACAGTTGAGTCAATGATTTCTATGGAATCTTCTGCTCCTGAGATTCTCTCTTCCATCTCTTGTATTCTGTTGGTGAAGCTTGTATCTACAGCTCCTTGTCTCTTCTTTTGGTTTTCTATATCCAGGGTTGTTTCCATGTGTTCTTTCTTGATTGCTTCTATTTCCATTTTTAATTCCTTCAACTGTTTGATTGTGTTTTCCTGGAATTCTTTCAGGGATTTTTGCGATTCCTCTCTGTAGGCTTTTACTTGTTTATTAATGTTTTCCTGTGCTTCCCTGAGTGTGTTCATGTCTTTCTTGAAGTCCTCCAGCATCATGATCAAATATGATTTTGAAACTAGATCTTGCTTTTCTGGTGTGTTTGGATATTCCATGTTTGTTTTGGTGGGAGAATTGGGCTCCGATGATGGCATGTAGTCTTGGTTTCTGTTGCTTGGGTTCCTGCGCTTGCCTCTCGCCATCAGATTATCTCTAGTGTTACTTTGTTCTGCTGTTTCTGACAGTGGCTAGACTGTCCTATAAGCCTGTGTGTCAGGAGTGCTGTAGACCTGTTTTCCTTTCTTTCAGTCAGTTATGGGGACAGAGTGTTCTGCTTTCGGGCGTGTAGTTTTTCCTCTCTACAGGTCTTCAGCTGTTCCTGTGGGCCTGTGTCTTGAGGTCACCAGGCAGCTTTCTTGCAGCAGAAAATTTGGTCTTACCTGTGGTCCCGAGGCTCAGGTTTGCTCGTGGGGTGCTGCCCAGGGGCTCTCTGCAGCGGCAGCAACCAGGAAGACCTGTGCCGCCCCTTCCGGGAGCTTCAGTGCACCAGGGTTCCAGATGGTCTTTGGCTTTTTCCTCTGGCGTCCGAGATGTGTGTGCAGGGAGCAGTCTCTTCTGGTTTCCCAGGCTTGTCCGCCTCTCTGAAGGTTTAGCTCTCCCTCCCATGGGATTTGGGTGCAGAGAACTGTTTATCTGGTCTGTTTCCTTCAGGGTCCTGCGGGGTCCTGCTGCTCCTGGGCCCTCCCCCACGGGAGCCCAGAGGCCTTATACAGTTTCCTCTTGGGCCAGGGATGTGGGCAGGGGTGAGCAGTGTTGGTGGTCTCTTCCGCTCTGCAGCCTCAGGAGTGCCCACCTGACCAGGCGGTTGGGTTTCTCTCTCCCATTTTACTTTTTAATAAGAGAAATCTTATGTCTTTATTAAGTAGGATATACAATGTTGTCCTGAAATGACTTATTGCATTTTGTGTAAACATTCTTAAGTTGATGGTTAAGTGAACTTGCCCCTGATCAATAAGTTCTTTTAACTCAAATTCAAATAGTCACCTATTATTTTGAGACTCATTCTAATCTAAGTTATTTTCTTCTTACATTAAAATAGTCTATGGAGCTGGAGAGATATCTTTGTTATTAAGAGTATTTCATATTCTTTCAGAGGACCCAAGTTAGTGTGTCAATATCCACATGCCACCAGGAACTCCAGTTGCAGGGCATCTGATGCTCTCCTCTAGTCTCTTCAGGAACCTCACAAATACACACATACATGAACTAAAAACCCTTTGAAAATTCTAGAAATTTATATAATACTAAAGTAGAAAATGCCAAATATATTGGTGTTTTTGTGTTTAAGTGAATCTTGCTTTTAACTGTCATTTTCTATTTATTTAGAGCACTTAATTATGCCTCTTCAGCAGTCTTCACTTATATTGGTAATGGTTCATAAATCCATCCCTTCTATACTTCTAAACTCCCATGAACCCTCTGAGATTAAATATTATGTGATTTATCTCAGCTTGTATGCAAGAATATAGAGAAATGTTGGTAAAAATTCCTGAGTAAAGAGATGATATTCAAAGATGTCTGCTTTGTGAAAGCTAGCTAGCTGTTCAATATCTACTGCTTAGCCGTTTCTCAAGATGTTGAAAGACAATCTTGAAATTCGAGAGGAAAAGTCTCTACATAAATCTGATTAGTGTAGAGATTTGGGGGTTTTGAATAAAAGCCTTTCTGGATTACAAAGCATGCCTTAAACTGACTAGATACCAATGTTACTTTGATCAAGTTTGACTCAGTTATTGCTGAAATCCTTTACTTGGCCACATATAAACATTTACAAATGCATTTTAAAATTATGTCTAACAAATGATAACATGCAGAGACCATCTTACTTTAAGAAATTTGATCTACTACTTAGGAAATTTGATCTACTCTATACTTAAATATAACAACGTGCATTTCTGGCAGGTTCCAGGCATTGTTTGATAATCGTATTTTTGGTAGGCAGTCATCAGAGTTTGCCTTAAAAACTAATTCTCAAAATGTCTGGGTATGGTTTACTCTTCATAACTCTGTTGAGGTGGGGACTTGGGGTGGTAAAACTGCAGGAAATAAGCAACTCTAATATGTCATTTGATTTAAACATTACTGAGAAACACATAGAATTCAGTTAAAGCATGCATCTGTGAACACCCAAATACTGCTAGAAATAACATTTACAACACTAAACACTGCATGAAACTGAGAGACGAAGGTCTTCCTCTAACAACCTCACTTTTCTCAGCTCTCCCAGGTCCCATGAAGGGAATAGTAGCAGTGTTTGGGATCCTAAGATTAATTCTTCAGATAGTGGGATTGTCAACTTCCTCCCTAAAGAGAGCCTACTCTTCTATTGAGGTGGCTATTCTGGAAGGCTGGGAGGCCATTAGAAAGGAGGTAGAGTTGAAAAGTAAACACATCTGACTTTGTGACCTAACGTCAATCATGGGGAAGAAGGGCCATTAACAAAGGACACAATACATAAATGGACCTATGGAGATCATTATTAGAGACATTCTGTGACACTTCGCTTAAATGACAGAGAGCGAACTAAAAATTCAAAAGTAGAAGGATGTATGCCAGAGACAGCCAAGCCTGGCCAGAGCAGCTCTACCTTCAGAGATGATGTCCTATGTGAGGTCTAAAGACCTATGAGTACAAGTAGAAACTGGCAGAATGACAGAACATGGGTGCTAAACATCACAGCACAGAAGAGAGAACATATTTCCCTCACAGTATCTGGATAGGACTTAACCCTGTGTCTTAAGAAAGCAGGCCTGTGATGGATACCATCCTTATATGCAATGGCTCAGGCACTCAGAATTCTGAAGTCTAACATATACCAAAATACACTTGTCACTCAAACTGATATTTTTTTTCCTGTATTTTCAGCTCTGTTGGTTTGAACAGCTGTCTACCCAGTCAACCTGTCCACCAATCCTTATTTCTAATCAGATGAACTCAGCAACTTTCTATGTGTTTGATCAACCTAGCTTGGTTCAGGCACTTTATCTTGCTCCAAGTCACTACGAAGCTGTTGGATATAAAATACATATTGAGCTCTATAAATCCACTTTGATGAAAGGTCAATGCTCTTCCCTTGTTGTCTGTGAGAAAAGAAACAAACTTCTTTGCAAAGCATAGTGGTTTGTTGACAAATAAGTTTTATAAACAACCTCCAAAGTCTCTCAAATGTAATGTTTCCATGGTATGAATGACTACAGGGTAGCCAGTTCCAAACTACCACAGTTGATCAATCAGATCACACATAAACAATGAGTTTCCAACTGGTACTAGTGTCCCAAACTCTTGAAAAGCTGTTGATGTGTACTTGTTCTATCATTATGCATTGCTTTCCCCAACATTTATGATCTGGGATGTACTGCAGTATTCTGGGATGCTAGATATGAGTATGCCTTTGTTCATGCTGTCTGAGATATCTGTCTAGAGCTCTCTCTTTTTGTTCATTATGTTTTATTTAAGCTATTCACTTTTCATCCTGATTGATGCACCCACTTCTGGTCACCCCCTCCCACAACACCTTTTCCCCCACCCCCTTCCCTTCTCCTTTTACTGCCCCTACCAGCACTGAGACTTTTGGTTCCTTTATCTGGCTAGGTTTTCTTACTCTCGCAGGACCTGGCATAGATGAGACTTCAAAAAAGGCTTGTCTCTTTCGCTTTTTCTGCCTTTATTTGGGCAGCTCAGAAGCTGGTCTTAATATGAGGATTCAAGGGTATTCTGTATTTTACAGCTAATAACTACTTATTTGTGAGTACATTCCATGTATGTTCTTTGGGGTCTGGGTCACCTCACTCAGGATGATATTTTCTAGTTCTATCCATTTGCCTGAAAAATTCATGATGTCTTTATTTTAATAGTTGAGTAGTAAATGTACCATATTTTCTATATCCGTTTTTCTTTGGTGGATATTTTGGTTGTTTCCAGCTCCTGGCTATTATAAATAAGGCTGCAATCAACATAGTGGAGCACACATCCTTGTGATATGGTGGGGTGTCTTTTGGTTATATGCCCAGGAACAGCATAGCTGGGTCTTCAAGTAGATCTATTTCCAATTATTTTGAGGAACTACCACTTTGATTTCCAGAGTGGTTGTACTAGTTTGCAATCCCATCAGCTATGGAGGAGTGTTCACCTTTCTCTGCGTCCTCTCCAGTATATGATGTCACTTAAGTTTTTGATCTTAGCCATCTTGATGGGTTTCAGGTGGAGTATCAGGGTCGTTTCCATTTGAATTTATCTAATAACTGAGGATGTTAAACATTTCTTTAAGTACTTCTCAGCCACTTGAGATTCCTCTGTTGAGAATTCTCTGTTTAGCTCTGTAAAATACAGAGTACCCACAATACACCCCACAAGAAGGAAGGCCCAAGTGAGGATGTTTCAATCCCACTTAGAAGAAGGAACAAAATAATCAAGGGAGGCAGAGGGAGGGAAGGACCTAGGTAGGAGAAGGGAGGGGAAGGGGAAAAGTGAGGCAGTATCAGGTATGGCGGGAGACAGGAGAGAAGCTCAGAGAGCCAAGAGAATGAAAGGAAATATGCAGCTCCTCCCCCATGTCCAGTGGGGTTTGTGGGAAACTTCTAGAAAGTCCCAGAGTCCTTGGATGAGGGAGGCTCCCAGAACTCAATGGGGATGACCTTAGCTGAAATGGCCAACAGTGGGGAGATTGAACCTGAAGAGACCACCTCCAGTAGTTAGACAGGGCCACCAGTGCAGGGATGGGGAAACCACCCAGCCTTCAAAACCCAAATTGTTCCTGTCTAAAAGAAACGCAGAGACCAAAATGGAGCAGAGACTGAAGGAAAGGCTAGGCAGTGACTAGCCCAACCTGAGATCTATCCCAAGCGTGGTCATCCAACCCTGACACTATTAATGATGCTATGTTGTGCGTGTAGAAGGGAGTCTAGCATGACTGTCCTCTGAGAGGGTCTACCAGCAGCTGACTGAGACAGATGCAGATACTCAACAGCCAAGTATTGAACTGAGGTCAGGAAACCCTATGAAAGAGTTAGGAGAAGGAGTAAATGATCTGAAAGAGATGGCAACCCCATAAGAAGACCAACAGTACCAACTAACCTGGACCCCTGGGAGCTCTCAAGAGAGTAAGTCACCAACCAAAATGTTTACACAGGCTGGTTTGAGGCCTCTGGCACATATGTAGCAGAAGACTGCCTTGTTTGGCCTCAGGACCACAATGGGAGAGGATGTGCCTAATCTTTTGAGACTTGATGCCCCAGGGAGAGGGGATGCCTAGGGGGACACCTTTTCAGAGGTGAAAGGGTGGGGGATGGGGAGAAGAACTTTGCAAAGGTGGACCAGGAGGAGGCAACATGGATATAAATAAATAAAATAATAATAATTAATAATTAATAATAAATAAGGATCCATGTACAAGTAACTTACGAGTAGGTCTTCTCATGTAAAACCAATAGGAGTGTAGGGGAAGAGGGAAGGTAGGGGAAAGAGGCCAAGCACAGGTAGATATCACTATGGAGAACACTCTCAGCTGCATGGCTAGGAGACTTATGGAGACAGATTGTACACCATAGCTTTGTTGTTGAGAGATGAAGGAGATTGATATCTGAATGTCATAGGAAGATGTTTTTGGGGAACCAAACTACCAGACACTTCAGCTCTATGTAGAAGTGTACAAGGTGAGCTCTCTGCAGTCTGAGAGCTGTTCTTCAGGAAAGAGACCCAGGACTAGATACTGGGACTGAAGACAATCTGAAATTGATGTGCAAGAAAGTATTGAGGGGTTCCAAAAGATTCAGATGGGTCACCAACTCTGCTTGCTATTCCTCCTGCTTCTAAAAACACACAGGCATGTGTGTGGGCACATGTACATGTATATGTGTGTGTACTTCCCTGGAGTACTTCTCATTATTTTTGTATTATACTGGGTATATCAGCATCATTGAAGTTACCATATAGTTTGGAACAATTTCTGCATCTTCCTGTGGCTGTCTTGAGGATAGGAACCACTTATTTGTTTTACAGCTCAGTGACAGGTTCACAATTAGGTGCTCACTAAATATGTAGTGATTAAATGTGTAAGGGAGGGAGTTGGTGGGGGCAGAAATGGGAATCATTGAGGTTGGCCTAGAGCATGGTTTCAGCAGACTCAGAAGACTGAAAGGGAAATTAGAGTATGGAAACCTTTGAGGCTCCTCCTATGACTCAACTTTCTTTCTTATGCCTTCTTGTTTTATGTAGTCAGCAAAGATAATGGCAATATGATGTAAGCTTGGTAAAAACTGGAAAATAGTTTAACAGGTCCCCTCTGATTAGCTTTTGCTATAATTTTTTTCCTTTTTAAGAAATACTCTTGATTATCAGGGACATCTATAAATTGTGGATAAAGTGTTGGCATAACAAAAGAACCTGGGCCCAGCCTCCAAGCAGGAGGTGTGAGAAGGCTTAGATGCCTTGTTCAAAGGGATTTCCCTGAGTCTGATTATCATCTAAGTACACTTCACACTGTAGCTCCCCTGCTTGCAACATGTAATTACCGATATTACTAGCATGTCTAATTTGACAAGTGATGTAGAAGGTGAACATTAAGTGGGAGCTGTAACATTTGGCAATGTATGCTGCAGAGCTCAGCTTTGCACCGTCAGCAGGATCATCTGTATGTGCCAAACAAACCTTATGAAGATGTTGGATACTAGGAAAACAGTGAGAGAGCATTTCTTCCTCATTTTCTCCTCGCCAAACTTATGGTTCAACACCAGTAGTTAAACTTCACCGCCCACAATGAAAAACAACATTTATCATTGACGCAAGCCCATTTACCCTCTGCATTTAAGTAGTGGACTGTTATTTCTAGCCAATTCTCCTCTCTTAGGATTCAAGTATCTTAATGGCATCAGTGGGAGGAGAGGCCCTTGGTCCTGTGAATGCTCAATGCCCCAGTGAAGGGCAATGCCAGGGCAGGGAGAGGAGAGTGAGTGGGTACGGGAGCACCCTTATAGAAGCAGGGGGAGGAGGGATAGGATAGGGGGTTTGAGGAGGGGAAAGTCGGAAGGGGGATAACATTTGAAATATAATTATTTACGTTAAAATAACCATTAAAAAAAGAAGCTAGAGATAGTTGGTAAGTATGTGAGTGGCATAAAATCAAAGGGGAACAAAAAGAGGTAGGATAATTACTTGGGGAATTACAAGTATTTAAAAATACAATGAAAGCGGGACTAAGAGGAAAACTCATAGCTCTGAGTGCCTGCAAAAAGAAACAGGAGAGAGCATATGTCAGCAGCTTGAAAGCATACCTAAAAGCTCTAGAACAAAAAAAAAATAAATAAACCCAAGAGGAGTAGAAGGCAGGAAATAATCAAACTCAGGGCTGAAATCAACCAAGTAGAAATGAAAAGGACCATACAAAGAATCAACAAAACCAGCAGCTGGTCCTTTGAGAAAATCAAAAAGATAGATAAACCCTTAGCCAGACTAACCAGAGGTCACAGAGAGTGTATCCAAACTAAGAAAATCAGAAATGAAAAGGGAGACATAACAACAGAATCTGAAGAAATTTAAAAAATTATCAGATCCTACTACAAAAGCCTATATTCAACAAAACTGGAAAATCTGGAGGAAATGGACAATTTTCTAGTCAGATACCAGGTACCAAAGTTAAATCAGGAAAAAAATAGACCATCTAAGCAACCCCATAACTCCTAAAGAAATAGAAGCAGTTATTAAACGTCTCCCCACCAAATAGAGCCCAGGTCCAGATGTGTTCAGTGCAGAATTCTATCAGACCTTCATAGATGACCTCATACCAATACTATCCAAACTATTCCACAAAACTGAAACAGACAGAGCACTACCAATTTTTTCTATGAAGCTACAATTACTCTTATACTGAAACCACACAAAGACCCAACAAAGAAAGAGAACTTCAGACCAATTTCCCTTATGAATATTGATGCAAAAATACTCAATAAAATTCTGGCAAACCGAATCCAAAACACATTAAAACGGTCATCCATCATGTTCAAGTAGGCTTCATCCCAGGGATGCAAGATGGTTTAATATATGGAACTCCATCAACGTAATCCACTATATAAACAAAATCAAAGATAAGAACCACGTGATCATTTCACTAGATGCTGAGAAAACATTTGACAAAATTCAACAACCATTTATGATAAAAGTCTTGGAAAGAACAGGAATATGGAAGGCCCATACCTAAACATAGTAAAAGCAATATACAGCAAACCAGTAGCTAACATCAAACTAAATGGAGAGAAACTTGAAGCAATCCCACTAAAATCAGGGACTAGACAAGGCTACCTACTCTCTCCCTACTTATTCAATATGGTACTTAAAGTCCTAGCCAGAGCAATCAGACAGCTAAAGGAGGTCAAAGGGATACAAATTGGAAGGGAAGAAATCAAAATATCACTATTTGCAGATGATATGATAGTGTACTTAAGTGACCCCAAAAGTTCCACCAGAGAACTACTTAACCTGATAAACAATTTCAGCAAAATGTTGGAGTATAAAATTAACTCAAACAAATCAGTAGCCTTCTTCTACTCAAAGGATAAACAGGCTCAGAAAGAAATCAGGGAAATGACACCCTTCACAATAGTCCCAAATAATATAAAATATCTTGGTGTGAACTTAATCAAGCAAGTGAAAGATCTGTATGACAACAACTTCAAGTCTCTGAAGAATGAAATTGAGGAAGATCTCAAAAGATGGAAAAATCTTCCATGCTCATGGATTGGCAGGATTAATATAGTAAAAAATGGCCTTTTGCCAAAAGCAATCTACAGATTCAATGCAATCCCCATCAAAATTCCTACTCAATTCTATATAGAGATAGAAAGGGCAATTTGCAAATTCATTTGGAATAACAAAAAACCCAGGATAGCGAAAAATATACTCAACAATAAAAGAACTTCTGGGGGAATCACCATCCCTGACTTTAAGCAGTATTACAGATCAATAGTCATAAAAACTGTATGGTACTGGTAGAGGGAAAGGCAGATAGCTCAGTGGAACAGAATTGAAGACCCAGAAATGAACCCACACACCTTTGGTCACTTGATCTTTGACAAAGGAGCTAAAACCATCTAATGGAAGAAAAATAGCATTTTCAACAAATGGTGCTGGTTCAACTGGAGGTCAGCATGTAGAAGGATGCAAATTGATCCATTCTTATCCCCCTGTACAAAGCTTAAGTCCAAGTGGATCAAGGACCTCCACATCAAACCAGATACACTCAAACTAATAGAAGAAATAGTGGGGAAGAGTCTTGATTACATGGGCACTGGGGAAAATTTCCTTAACAAAACACCAATGGCTTATGATCTAAGATCAAGAATTGACAAGTGGGACCTCATAAAACTGCAAAGCTTCTGTAAAGCAAAAGACACTGTCATTAGGACGAAATGGCAACCAACAGATTGGGAAAAGATATTTACCAATCATACCTCTGATAGACAGCTAATATCCAAAATATACAAAGAACTCAAGACGTTAGACTCCAGAGAGCCAAATAACCCTATTAAAAATAGGGTACAGAGCTAAACAAAACATTCTCAGCTGAGGATTATTGAATGGCCAAAATCACCTAAAGAAATGTTCAACATCCTTAGTCATCAGGGAAATGCAATTCAAAAGAACTCTGAGATTCCACCTCACACCAGTCAGAATGGCTAAGATAAAAAACTCAGGTGACAGCAGATGCTAGTGAGGATGTGGAGAAAGAAGAACACTCCTTTATTGTTGGTGGGATTGCAAACTGGTACAACCACTCTGGAAATTGGTCTAGAGGTTCCTCAGAAAATGGATATTCCACTACCTGAGGACCCAGCTATACCTCTCCTGGGCATATACCCAAAATATGCTCCAACATGTAACAGAGACACATGCTCCACTGTGTTCATAGCAGCATTATTTATAATAGCCAGAAGCTGGAAAGAACCCAGATGCCCTCCAACAGAGGAATGGATATAGAAAATGTGGTACATCTACACAATGGAATACTACTCAGCTATCAAAAACAATGACTTCATGAAATTCATAGGCAAATGGAATGAAGTAGAAAATATCATTCTGAGTGAGGTTACTCAATCCCAGAAAAACACACTTGGTATGCACTCATTAATAAGTGGATATTAGCCAAAAAGCTCGAATTACCCAAGGTGCAATCCACAGACCACAGGATGCTCAAGAAGAAGGGTGACCAAAATGCGGATGCTCCCACTCCTTCTTAAAAGGGGAAAACTATTCATAGGAGGGAATATGAAAGCAAAGTTTAGATCAGCGACTCAAGGAATGGCCATTCAGATAAGATAAGATGGATTAAGCAAAAAAATGCATTCTGAAAGGGACTGGCTATACATCTCTCCTGAGAGAAACATCCAGTGCATGTCCAATACAGAGGTCAATGCTAGCATCAAACCATTGAACTGAGAACAGGACCCCCTTGGGGGGAATTAAAGGAAGTATTAAAAGAGTTGAAGGATCTTGCAACCCCATAAAAGCAACAATGCCAACCAACCAGAGCTTCCAGGGACTAAACCACTACCGAAAGACTATACATGGACTGACCCAGGGCTCCAACTGCATAGGTAGCAATGAATAGCCTTGTTGGGGCACCAGGGGAAGGGGAAGCACTTGGTCCTGCCAAGGTTGGACCCCTAGTGCAGGGGAATATGGGGGGCAGTAAGGGGGAATGTATAGGGGGAATACCCGTATGGGGGAGGGGCAGGGGAGGGGATGGGGGCTTATGGACAGGAAACCGGGAAGGGGAATAACATTTGAAATGTAAGTAAAGAAATATATATAATAAAAAATACTATGGAGAAATTTGATATTCGGCCCAAGCAAATTACAACTCCATTAACAAGTTTTTTATGATAACCTTGCATTTAGCTAGCAGTCCATTCTCTTTTCTTATTAATACTATCTTGATTACCGAAGTTCAAATATTTGAGATACTCTAACTTTTAATCCTTTATCTACTTATTTGAGTCCTTTTTCTGTTTTGTTTTCTTTTTTTTTTGGTTATTTTATTTATTTACATTTCAAATGTTATCCCCTTTCCCAGTTCCCCTCCGGAAACCCCCTATGTGGATTGTCAGGTATTCCAATCTGGCCTTGAGTATAGATAGAGCAGGTAACATGGAGATGAATGCTTTACAACCATCACTGCTGTGGGTCTAGAAGAAGGTAACAAATTTGTTGCTGCCTGTAGATTTAAAAGAAGCCATTGAACAAAATTAAACTAGGGATTTGAATGTGGGTAGGGGAACAAGGAAGAAGGAAAGGCAGAATGGAGAGCTCAGGATTGTGTTGGTTAAGGTTGCATCCCTCTTTTGCTTTTAGATGCTGCCAAACCATCTAGAGATGTCAGGTCAATTTACCTCCATACTTAAAACATGTTTTCATCATTTAATTCCTTTATTGAATCTTCTGGATCGTTCTCTGGTTCTGTAACCATGCTACATAAATATAAATATTGTTATTTTAATCTAGAAATAGCTATTTACTGGGCTGCAAGATAATTTCCTAGTCTAACCTTTAGTCATTGTGCTGGGTCATCCATTATTTTTTTTAAAAACAAAACTAAGTAAGATGTATGGGTAGGATGTGCTTAGCCCCACAGAGACTTGATGTGCCTGGGTTGGGGGATAGCCAGATGGTCTCCCACCCTCTCAGACGAGAAGGGGATGGGGAATCGGGGGAGGGTTGTGGGAGGGGTGATTAAATGAGGGCGCAGTAAGTGGGGTGTAAAGTGAATAAGTAAAGTGTGAAATGAAAGAAAGGCAAAAAAATGAAGGCATAAAATGAATACGACTACATATACATGTAAAAAAAACAAACAAAGCAAAATGTATAGCATATCCATAAAAGTAAAAACTAGAATTGACATGTGACCCAGCATTTCCACTCCAGGCAATGTGTAGGAAGATGATGAATAGAGCATGTCAGAAATATAGGTGTACTTCATGCTATTTTCAGGACTATTCACAATAGCCAAGATGTTGAAGCAACCTAAATTTACATCACCAGAAGAACAAGGAAACTGCAGTACTACACACACATAACTATATACACGATACTCTAGCATATGATTCAGTCTTTTAAAAAGGGGGAAATCCTGTCATCTGCAGCAGCAAAGATAACGGGGGAGAACATAAAACATTGCTAAGTAATGTAAGCCGGGCATAAGTGAGACAAATTCTCCCTGCTCTCAGTTGTATGTTCAATGCAGTTATAGAAACAGTGAATAGAGTGGCGATCCCAGGGGTTGTGTAAAGCCTGGGATGATGCTGGGCCAAGTGCACATAATTTAAGTCAGAGAAAATAAGCTCAAGAACTGCACACAACTATAGTTAATAGTGAACATACTATATGTTTGAAAATAGACTTGATTTTAAATATTCTCACCATAAAAAGTGAGAGTATGAAGTGATAGGTTTATTAATCAGATTGATTTAGTGACAATGTATACCTAGTCCAAAACATTGTATTCTATGCAATGAATATGTGCAATTATTCTTTATCAATTGAAACTAAGTTTAAATAGGATCTGACTGCCATGTTCCTCTCCAATACCAGGTACCTGGAAGCATGTTGTCCCTTCACCCTTCTCCCTTTCCCCTTCCCCCTTCCCGTACTTTGTGCCCTTATGTTCTCTCTGGCATTCAGACATTCAGATTTTGGCATCCTTCCTGTGGGTTTTTTTGTTTTGCTAGCTTATGAAGCGCTCCCTCTTGTTTGCTTTGGGACCCATTATTGCATTGTGAAGGAAAAGAAGTTGTTCTTGTCTAATTCCCACTGCGAATCTGGAAGCCAATTCTGCCGAAAGAACCATGTGTCATTTTACAGAGACTGAAAGCATCAAGGGAAAGGACATGCTGTTCTGTGGCTGGTTGCGTAGAATATTCAAAGTCATTGTTTACATTTCTTTCTTTTATCAACTACCATCGGACCTTAGAACAGGCTATATTAGCTTTGATGAGCAGTTGTTTGGCTGACTGTTTTCAATATTTATAAAACACTTCACATTTTCTGGGTTAGTATTCGCAACCCTGTTGAGTTTTCCCTTCTCAACCTGCTTCCTACTAAGAATAGAGTGTGACAAGAGTGACCTCCTTGAGAGAGGATCTGGAGCAGCATTCTGAAATTTGGAAGGGTCACTACCATTACCCAGGTTTCTTGTTCAAATCCCATTCTGGTTCAGCAGGTCTGGGCTAAAGCACAAGACTCATTGTGCACTCCTATCAAGTCCTAGATGCTAGTGCTGCTGCCGGGAGAGGCTAGACTTTGGGTGGCCATGGTGTCAAAACCGTTGGATGCTAGAAGTTTGGACTATGATTTATGAACAGTAATAATGGTTAATGAAGTTTGACCTCCACTTTTTATGAATGTGTGTAGTGTATGCACTACATTTTGGAAAGAAGTTGGTAAAACTTCAGCTCCCTGGGCAGATCATAGCAAACCTACCAAGTCTCTTGCGTGTCTTATTTGAGATTTTATATGATTGGTCTAAAAAGGGGAAGAAAGATCAAAATCTTGAGCTTGAACAGTGGTTCTCCACCTATGGGCTATGACCCTTTGGGGAGTTGCACTCCAGATATTTCTGCATATCAGTTATTTACATTACCATTCACAAAGGGCACAATTACAGTTATTAGTAGCAATGAAATAATTTTATAGTTGGGGAGTCACCACAACATGAGGAACTGTAATAAAGGGTCACAGCATTAGGGAGGTGAAGATCACTGCTCTAGAATGACCTTTTCTCCCACAGCAACAGTCAAGTTGACAGTACCTTTAGAGTTAGTGCTGAACTAGTGGCTTGCTCGGGGGTCTTGTTCAGGTATTTAAGACTGGAATCCTGAGAGATGGAGATTAATCATACCTGTCAAAGTCTCCTAAAGGTAGCATCCTTTCAAGATAAAATGGTATTCAACTGTAATTAAGCACAGTGACGAATAGGCTGTGGCTATTTTTCATCTCCTAGTTTTGATCACTCACCCCTTCCCTTGAGATGCTTCTTTTGATTTCAGCTATTGATGATATCACACATATTTTCAAATTCACTGCAAAGAACCTAGTAAACCTATATTTCAAGTAGCAAAAGTGGCCTTAGGCATGGAAATTGCTTTGGAAATGCTCTACCTGCTAAATATCCTGGAGAAGGCAATAGAAGTACAATGGCTCAGAGCTGGCCATGGGGCCTACACCTGTACCATGTCATAAGTACTTGTCTCCATACAATCTTCCCTTCGCCCTCTTTTCTCTTTTCCAGTCCCATTCTCATCTCTCGGTCACAGGAGTCTTTTTTATTTTCCTATTCCTCAGAAGGCAGTACAGTGGCTGGAACAGAACTCATTAGAAGTATGATGGAGAATGGAGTTTTCTTCCCTTGTCTTTGATGACAATACTTGATATTGCCTTAGGTCAAAGCATATATCTATGTTCCAAAGTGCAAAATTGTTTTTTTATCCTTGTCTATCTTTATTACTGATAAGAAATGTCCTCATAGTAGTTCAAGCATTTTTATTTTAGTATTCAAGTTCAAATTTGTCATCTCCTGAGCTAGGGATTCCTGCTGAAGCTTGAACTATAGATCGGGTTAGATACCAGAAATAAAAACAAACTCTCTTGGTTGTGGGAAAGGAAGCACAAGTTCAGAAGCTTAAAACTATAAGCAAGTCTTGCTGACTTGGCTTTCACAATTCAGGGAGTAACCTTCATTAATTTCTCGACCTCCCACAGGATGACTTTATTGGTCTTTCTTAATATCGCATGTTTTACATAGGAGACTGAGGCTGATCTGCAAACATTTAGTTTGCTATTTTGCGTGAAATCAACAGGAGATACCACAGGTCTACAAAACCTATGACACCTCCATGTAAGCAGATTGTTACCTCAGACGCCTTTTCTTCTAGGCTCATCTTTCATTTGATATATAGAACACTCCAAAGTTTCTACAGAGATAATCAGGCCATGTCTGCTTTCCATTTCATCTATTTACATGTTTTAGTTGAAGTATCACAAGGAACAAAACCAAAAGGACCCAGGATTAGTGTCTTTCAGGAGGTTTCAGCTTTATTTGCCCAGTTTGCTGCCATAGTATGGACTCATTTTACTGCTATTCCTGAAAGAATATCATGTTTCTAAAGCATTGCAGTGATCTTTGACCCATGCATTATCTTATATAGGGTTCTGTCCTTCAACACACTGAACATTAAGCAAATAGCTTCTGGACTAGGTTGTGGCTTTGTGCCTACTCTCCCTTCTCTAAGCTGGAATTTTGTCTGGCTCTAGTTCCAGCAGGATTTGTGTATCAGCCCTGTTGTGTCTAGAAAAGTCTGTTTTCTTGCTGTCACCCACCACTTTTCATTCTTACCATCTTTCCATTTCTCTTCCACATAGATCTCTAAGCCTTTAAGGTAGGGGTAGGCATGTCATCCAGACATCCCATTTAGGGCCGAGTGCTCCACAATCTCGTATTCTCAGCACGTTGAATAGTTGTGGATTTCTGTGTTAATTGCTATTTCCTGCAAGGAGACGCTCTTCTGATGAGGGCTCAGTGATGCATTGATCTACGAGTATAGCAGTTCATCAATAGGGATTGTTTTGTTGCTGTGTTCATTTGGCTGAATAATAGTATTAAGCCTTTATCTAGGGTCCATGACATATCTTGTCTCAGGATATTGGCTTCATTAACAGTGTCAGGTATTGTTTTGATCTCATGGAGCGGTCTCGAATCCAAGCAACAAGTAGGTAATTACCTCCCATAAAATTTGTACCACCATTACAGCAGTGGGCATGTCTTATAGGCAGATTTCTAATATAGCTCATAGAGTTCAAAGCTTCATGAGATTGCTCAGTAATTTTCTCTTTTGTTAGCATATATGACACCTTGTATGAACACTCGTCAGTAGGGGTGAAGCTTCCAGTTGAGCACCAGCTTGATTTATCCATGTTTAGTGGCAAAAGTGTGTAGTGTCTTTTGCAATAGGATTTTGCCATTAGGTTGTGTATGTAGGTAATCACTAAGATTAGCAATAGACTATACTGTTTAGGGGTGTCTATAAAAACCCTTTAACCAACAACTCAAAAGGATGTATTGCATTCCGAGTACTGGAGGTTTTATTTAGTAGCATGTGATGTTTATTTAGTTGGGGGAATTTTTCCTCTATTATATGGTTATATAATTCTATATTATATCAATTTAAACTCCTGTTATATAGGCTTAGTTTTAGAAAACTTTGCCAGTAGTGGGTTTTGTTTGATATGGCTGTTCAAAAGGCCTTTAGTGCTAGTAATCTTCTTCAAAGTCCCTTTACCTTGCCGCCCCCAATCCCTCTCTATTTGATTCTCCTAATTTCCCCTTTATCATTATAACACTGTTTTCTATTGCCCATTCCTTGGGAGATACTCCTCCTCCTCCCACCCTACCCCACTAGTCTCTTACTAACTAATATTTGTGAATATTTTACCTATACCATGAACAAATGACCTAACTTAAAATGGAGCACAGAAGCAAAGTTCTCAAAAGATGAAACACAAATGACTGAGAAATGCTCAACATCCTTAAGCATCAGGGAAATGCAGATCAAAAGTACTTTGAGATTTCATCTTATACCAGTCAGAATGGCCAAGATTAATGAAACAAATGACAGCTCATGCTGGTAAGGATGTGTAATAAGAGGAACACTCATCCATTGCTGGTGGGAGTGCAAAATTGGACAGCCACTATGAAACTCAATATGGCATTTCCTCAGAATGCTGGGGCCCTGTTTACCGTAAATCCAACTCTATTACTCTGTATATACCCAAAGGACTCTGCATCCTGCTACATAGATACTGGTTTAGCAATCTTCATTGCCGTTCTATTGGAAACAGCTTTGATGTCCATCAAGTAATGAATGGGTAATAAAGATGAAGTTCATTTACAAAATGGAATATTATTTATCTGTTAATAAAAATGATATTAGGAAGTATATAGGTAAACTAGATTGAGATAGAAATAATTATTCTGAGTGAAAGAACCCAGACCCAGAAAGACAAACTGTTTTCTCTATCTATATGGAACGAGTCCATGTTCCTACTACTGAGTTCCTGATCTCTTGGAATGAAGGGACTGAATCCTCACTAATCTGTCTCTTGTAGTTTTGGTACTTGTAACCTTTTAGTTTTGACTTTTCCCAATGCAAGTTGTTTTATCACTTCTGAGTATAAAGCATAGTGCGTATTGATGTGAAACTCCCAGCAACATGGGATATTGTAACAAAGGAAAACACAATCTTATCTTCTGTCACTTAGGTATTAAGATGACTTATAACTTTTCATGCCCAATTCTGCACATAGATGCAACTTTATCCAATAGACTTGCATGCTTTTAATCAAAATCCTGTTGTTATTTCAGCAAGTAAAGGTATTTAAATTGGCATTTATTTCCATTGCTTTGAACAGCACATAAACAGATGCCAATGACTGTTTATATTTCCCATATTTTCTTTTTTTCCCCTCTCCAATTTCTGTGTTTTAAAAATTCTTTAACCAGGGCCCCCAGCAGTCTTGGAGGGGCAGCCGTGGCTGTCATGGTTGCCAGGGGGAGGAAGAGAAGGAAGGAGGTGCAGGTGGTCAGGCAGTGGGAGGCAAGCTCCATGCTGTCACTTCTAGGAGAATTGGCCTTCTCTATTCCTGCCAGGTGGGAGTTGAAGTGACGTCAATTTCTCATTTTATACAGTCACCTTATTTTTTTCCTACTTCCTCCATCCTTCTGCCTACTGCCCAGATAGCAGAAGGGAGGTATTGCAGAGAGGTATCTGTGTGGTTATCAGGTTCCTCAGGCGATTCTGAGTTAGGGGGCGAACAGCTATTCTCAGGGCCCTGCTGCTCTGATCATTGCAGACAGGTGCATCTCATGGCTGAATAGGAATTGCCTGGGGAGATGGTTAATAATACAAACTCCTGTACCTTAGTCCTGGAGATTCTGATTCTGTAGACCTGGGATGCAGCCCAAGACTATTTTTTTAAAGAGCCCTAAATACTCCTGATGAGCTCTGTGGTTAGCCCATTCTTTCCTCTCTGGCTAGTTGAGGTGTGATTCATGGACCACCTTCATTGTCAGCACTAGGGAGCTTATTAGAAATGCAGGATTTCAGGTGGCATCTGCTATGTCAGTGCTTTAGTTCACTAAAACCCCAGATAATTCTTACTGCACATTAAAGTTTGAGGAGAGCTATGGTGCCCCAGTGACATAAAACTGGATGAATTTTTCTTTGTGGGGTTTAGGTAAAAATACCATACCTTATGAAATCCTTACCAAATTATTTGTTGGTGCAATTTTTATGAGAATAGACTTATAGCTTATGTACGATTTTCCTAAAAGAGAAATGGCAAACAGTATAGTATCCTTTCATTTTAGAGGAAACTCATCTTTTTAATTGCTGGCTCACCCTTACTGTTATGCATGCTTCGTGAAAGAAACAAAGACATATGAATATTTTAGATTAAAGGTTAAAATCAGACCATATTTTTTTCTCTTTCAAGTGATTAGACATCTCAGCTCTTAGATAAAAATGCTTTTTGTAAAAAAAAATCAAGTGGTCTTAGGTAATGTTTTTACCAATGTATGCACTGCTGGTGTCCAGCCAATAACAAGTGTATTTCAGGAAAATAAAAACAGCAATTCAGTGTTCATTTTAATCAGTGAACTCAGGCCGCACAACAGTTCCTGTGGAGTCATCATTCAGGCAAACCTTTGGCCTTCTTTGTTGTTTGTGAAAGCTTCCTAACTAGAATTGTGACTCATCTAGATGTGTCCCAGAAAAAAAAAACATCCTTGTGCTTCAGCATGTTTAACGTTTAAGTTATTTAATAAAGTCACTGAAAAGAAATATTTTCTTTCCTCCAACTTAGAGGGGTCATGACAGTACTTTCCTATTTATTTGGTTTAGATGCAGGGTAAAATCCAAGAAAAGGTCCTTATGATTAGCTGGGGTTCAGGACTCCATGTGTCCCACTTTTGTGATTTTCTCTTTCAGAGACTCCTTTCTTTAGTTCTTACAGCCCATAACTCCTCTCTGTCCTCTTGCCCATCTCCAAACTCACCTATGGATGATTTTCCAGTATCACATGTATTTAATACTTTTCTATTCCTCTGGGATTTCTTTGAACTTCCCCAAGCCAGAACCTGGGTTAGATGGTTTGGCTTCACCCAACAGGGTGTTCTGAAGGTGTTAACATAGTAGCTTTGTAAGAAATTAGGTTCTTTTGGTCCCTGGCATGCAATAGATCTTGTCCTTGGGTTTGAAATATGAGTCTTGTGCTGTCATAAATTTTTTTCATCTTCCACAAAGGAAGACTATGAGGAGACAGAACATTGCTTTTATTTTATTATTTTAAATGTATGTTTTGCCTACACGTATGCATGTGCAATGTCTATGTACATAATGCCTACATTGGTCAGAAGAGGGAACTGGAGTCCCTGGAACTAGAGTTACAGTTGGTTGTGAGCCTTTGTGTGGGTGATGGGAACTGAAAGAAGGCCCTCTACAGAGACAGCAAATGCCTTAACCCCTGCCTCACCATTGCCTTTAGAAGCAGGTACCATTTACTAAGTTTTCTAAGCATCCCATTCCTGTGATTTTTCTCGTATGTGTCCAGGTTAACCTATGTTATATGACCACCTTTAGATGAAATGAAACCTGGCACTTTGCGTTTTTCATATCCTGAATTGGGGTTTTACAATCAGAAAGAAAAATAAAAATAGATATTAGTGTGTACTTAGCAAAACCTGATCCTAACACGGAGTTTTTTTTTTCCCTCCATCTTTATTAATTTGAGTACTTCTTATTTACATTTCGATTGTTATTCCCCTTTCTGGTTTCCAGGCCAACATACCCCTAACCCCTCCCCCTCCCTTTCTATATGGGTGTTCCCCTCCCCATCCTCCCCCCATTACCACCATCCCCCCAACAATCACATTCACTAGATATTCAGTCTTGGCAGGACCAAGGGCTTCCCCTTCCACTGGTGCTCTTACTAGGCTATTCATTGCTACCTATGAGGTTGGAGCCTAGGGTCAGTCCATGTATAGTCTTTGGGTAGTGGCTTAGTCCTGGAAGCTCTGGTTGGTTGGCATTGTTGTTCATATGGGGTCTCAAGCCCCTTCAAGATCTTTCAGTCCTTTCTAATATTCCTTCAACAGGGGTCCCGTTCTCAGTTCAGTCGTTTGCTGCTGGCATTCGCCTATGTATTTGCTGTATTCTGGCTGTGTCTCTTAGGAGAGATCTACATCCGGCTCCTGTCGGTCTGCACTTCTTTGCTTCATCCATCTTATCTAATTGGGTGGCTGTATATGTATGGGCCACATGTGGGGCAGGCTCTGAATGGGTGTTCCTTCTTCCTCTGTTCTAAACTTTGCCTCCCTAGTCCCTCCCAAGGGTATTCTTGTTCCCCTTTTAAAGAAGGAGTGAAGCATTCGCATTTTGGTCATCCTTCTTGAGTTTCATGTATCACCTGGTTTTTAAATACAATCATTGTCTTATAAAAGTAAACAAGGCCTTGGATCAAAGGATAAACCTTACACAGAGTTTCACCCTTGATATTGCATGTTTAATGTTTGTGTCTAGGATAAGGATTTTCTATTGTAGCCCAGCTCTCAGTATGGACATTTGTGTCTTTCCTGGGTATAACTTGGATCCTACTTAAATAAGAGACTACAGTGTGAGATTTTTGTGTTCTACATGTGTCTTGACTATGCTTGCCTTTGCTTTGGGATGTCATGATCCTAATTAGAGCCTCCAAAACAGAAACATGCTCTATAATTCCTGTTTTTATTTTAGTGCAGTGCTGGAATAGTTATCTTGTATTGTAATTTCTCTTCTCAGTTAATTGCTTATCTCAAATTGACGTTCTAATGTAATCCATGCATGCCCCATCTTTAAAGTAATAACATGCATTTAAGGTAAAGGAATAAGAAAATCAAATTTGTATAAAACCAGTTTTTATTTCAAATGCTTTGCTTTTCTTGCCCAGACAAGCCTTTGAGCTGATGCATTAGCTCTCACTGATGAGGAGAGAAGTGGAACTGCCTTCCTGGGGTTTGTGCTTAGTGTTAAGAAAATGAGACAGTTATCTAGGGTGGCTGAATTTAGATATCTGTATAAAATAGTAAATTCTCCTGAAAAATCCTGAAAAAAACCCCACACAAACAAATAAACAAAAACAAAAACAAAACAAAACAAAACAACATTGGTACTGGAGAGATGGCTTAGGGGTTAAGATCATTGATTCCTCTTCCAGAGGTCCTGAGTTCAATTCCTAGCAACCACATGATGCTTCACAGCCATCTGTAATGAGATTTGATGTCCTATTCTGGTGTGTCTGATGACAGCTACAGTGTATTCATATAAATAAATAAACAAATCTTTAATAAATTAAAAAATGGTGATCTGTCCTAGGAACTGAAAGGAAAAAAAAACTAGTTACTATTTTTTTTTTTTTGCCTTCTACTTTTCCCGAATGTGAGGGCAAAGTGCGAAGAAGGTAAGCATCAAATTTTAACCAGTAAACCCACCACGCGAACATGTAAAAATGATCACACAGGTCTATAATCTCAACCCTCGAAAGACGGAGGCTAGAGGATTATGAGTTTAAGGCTACCCTCAGCTACACGATCAGATCCTATCTCAATCATATAAAACAACCAATAAGAGGGCAAGAAAAGGGATGGCTTAGCACCTTTTTTTGAAGGTCACAGCAGCTAGACACTTGACTGGATTCAAGAAAAGGCATCAAAGAATAAATAGCTCTTTTTCTGTAGAGGAAATGTCAAAGAATTCGAGGCAACTAGACAGACAGATATGTATTCATTAAACTTACAGTTGCATACTTAAAATGTGAGATTTAGTTGTGATTTCTTTGGGGGACGGGGAATGAACACTGTGTCTTAGATAAAACCCTCCTTTGGAGATATTTTGTTTCTGAGAAAACCATCATTGTTCCTGGATACTGTACCATTTAGCTGACTTGGTGTGACAGTTTTAATTAATCACTGAGAAGGGTAAGTTGCCTGAGGAGATTCCCAGGGGAGTCTGACATGACAGGCAGCAGTTCCTACTGAAATATCATCCCTATCTTACCTCAAGTGGAGCAGTGATAATAGATAATACTTTTGCCTACATATTGAAATTTATTGGAAAAGAAGGGCTACAGTGGGTAAGGGAGAATTCTCACAATCTAACAAGTGACATTGTTCTTGAAAATAAAGGTGAATTAAGACCTGTAAGCTGTCTATGGAGTACTTGGCTTTTTTTTTTTTTTTGAAGAATTTTTCACTTGAAGGTCTCAGCAAGATAAAGTTCATTTGAGTATGAAAAAGGAAGATGAAAGCTTAGAAATAGGAGATGAAAATATTTTGATCAGGAGATTGTAAAGTGGTTCTTAAAATGCCATCTTCGATAACAAAATACAGTTGATGCTTTTTGTCTTCTATTCTTTTCACCTTCCTGCACCTTTTTCTGTAGCTGTACTGGCCGTTTTCTGCACATGCTCAAGAGTTTTCCCAGCCAATTCTGCATCTTTCCCAGCCTGCATATATGAGAGCCTGGCACAATAGTTAGCACAATAGGTGCAACTGTTTAACAAAAGATGATTTCTCTTCTATGAAGAAATGATTCTAGGCTACAATCATCGCCACTTCCTAGTGGACCCTAGAAAAATGCTCTCTAATTGCCCACAATCATTTCAACACACACTTTGGGTCTTCACCTTTCCCTGCCTTATTTTGGTTGCCCTTTTGCATCTGACCCCTGTTAGAATCCACAACATTGTTTCATGTTCTGCTTTGAAAGAACCACAAATGAATGCACTCTATTAGTTCTTTTGGGTTGCTGTGATCATAATACCTGAATGAAATAACTTGCAGCTGGCTTTGGCTCGTGGTTTCAGATAATACTTGTCCATCGTGAGGGGAAAGGATGGTGGAGCAGCTCTAATAATGGTGAAAGTATGTGGCAGACACATCATAGTTCTCATATCATTGCAAACTATAAAAGCAGAGAGTTGAAGGTGCAGGGACTAATGGCCGACCAACTACAACCCTCAAAGGGTCTCTTCTAGTGACCTACTTTCACTGACTCTTCAACTCTTAAAAGTGCTCTAGCTTCCCAAAATAGTACTGTCTAGGGGCCCAGCATTCCATCCATAAGGCTGTGGAAGAAACTTCAGATTCAAACCATAACAAACTCCACATATCCTGGATAACTAAGGACGAGAAATTAACTTGTTTCCAGGAGAGGAGACACTCATGCCTACATTAGTATCTATTGCAATGCACCCATAGTTCCAGGAGCAAATAGTGACCTAAAGAACCTTACTAAGATGTCACCACATGGATTAGAGAAGGGCATACAGCTACCAAGAGACAACTAACTTAAGGGGAAGTGGAGCTATATAGCTTATTATACATTGCTTATTATATAAAGGAAGAAAAGCTATATAGCCTGTTAATTTACCACATGGATATTTATTGAAGATCCAGATACAGTTCTCTATGCTGTGGACATACTGGAGAATGAAAGCAATAGAAATTATTGCACTTACTGGTTCATATTCCAATAGACAATATAAAATAAAATAATAAAAAATGAATTTGACATTTTTACATGGTACTAAGGGCTAGGGTAGAATAAGTCAATGACGTTTAGCAGCATAGATGGAGAGGAATGACAATAGCCTATGACTGTGGTGGCATGTTAGTTTGTATAGGTTGTCATAGAAAATTGCAACATAGAAAATAATCACAGATTTAATGACCCATTCACTGTCTTGGACTCTAGAATCCTTCTAATGAAGTTCTGGAAAACTCAGTTTCTGGTGTGAGGAATGTCTGTCTTGCTGGTTTGTAGATGGCTGCCCCTTCCATGTGTCCTCTAATGAAAGCACACTGGTTTCTCTTCTTTTAACTCTTGTTGCTTTCACTTCCACCTCTGGTGTATCCTACGGGGGAGTGCTACCCTTTCTCTTCTTACAAAAATACCCACCCATTTTGACCTCCTTGTAGGAAGAGAAAACAATTCAACAATCCAATCCATAACAAGTAGTTTGAAAAGACATCCTTTATAAAAAGACATTTCAGTCAAATAAGACATTAAGGGAATTATTGATGTGGATATTTGTAGAAAGAAAGTTCCATGAAGAGGGAATGATGAGTAAAAATGACCTGAGTAGAAACCTGCATGCCAAACCAAAGTATTTAAGAAACAGTGAAAATGTTAGTATGACTGACATTGTACGTAAAAGTGTGGTAAGGATGAAGATGGTGGACCTCTAGAGTACTGGAAAGACTTTGCTTTTTACAGTGGGAGACACGGAAAACCAAGGTTCAGCAAAGGTTTGAGAAGGAGAGTCTTGATCCAGGTACCTATGGCTTGATAGATGAAATGGGTAATAAGAATAATATGATTAATGGTTAAAACAACAGCAATCACACCACTTTGAATACTGTTATTTGTTGTGGGGAGGGCTGTCTTGATTATTTTTGTCAACTTGATACTAGATAGAGTTATCTGAGAAGAGGGAAACTCAACTGAGAAAATATCCCTGCCAGATTGGTCTGTAGGAGAATATTTTTCATTAATCATTAATGTGTGAGAAATCAGTCTCTATGGGCCATGCCAGCCTTGGGCAGGCGGTTCTGGAATGTATAAGAAAATAAACCAAGCAAGCCATAAGGTGAAAGCCAGTGAGCAACATTTGCCCATGGACTCTGCATCAATTCCTGCTTCCAGTTCCTGCATTGAGTTCCTGTCTTCACTTGCACAGATGATGGACTAGAAACTGTAAGATGAAATAAGGTCTCTTTTAACCAAGTGGCTTTTAGTTATGCTGTTTGATCACTTTGGTAGGAACTAAGCAAGTGGGGTAGGATGGAGGGACAATAAGATGGGAGAGATTGTGACAGACAGTAAGATCATAACAGTTGCCTACCAATCCCAAGTAGCTAGTTGCAGCCTGTTCCCACAAGCTTGGGGCTAGGCAGGCAGAAACTGGGATACCTTGTTTATTCTTTGGTTATATCCTTGTTTTTATAACAGGATCCTGCATAACCAGTTGTTTCAGCAGATTTTGGTAGGCCATGCTCCCAAGTGCCCAAAAGTTATAGAAGATGGCTGGCATCTTGAATTCAAACTCACTGCCATATTATCTGACAGCACAGGCTTTCTTCTGTGAACAAGAGAACCAAAAGATTTTGGTACAGCAATCTTATCTCTCCAGAATCAAAGCTTTGTCTGAGAAACTGGAGGACTAATGAACCCACACACCTATGGTCACTTGATCTTTGACAAAGGAGCTAAAACCATCCAATGGGAAAAATCCAAAATGGTGTTTGTAAAACTTGAGGTCAGCGTGTAGAAGAATGCAAATTGACCCATTCTTATTGTCCTGTACAAAGCTTAAGTCCAAGTGGATCAAGAACCTCCACATAAAACCTGATACACTCAAACTAAAGGAAGAAATAGTGGGGAAGAGTCTTGATCACATGGGTACTGGAGAAAATTTCCTGAACAAAACATCAATGGCTTATGCTCTAAGATTAAGAATGGACACATGTGACCTCATAAAACTGAATATGGAGGCAAAGTTTGGAGCAGAGAGTGAAGGAAGGGCCATTCAGAGCCTGTCCCACATGTGGTCCATATATATACAGCCACCAAAACTAGATAAGACTGATGAAGATAAGAAGTCCATGCTGGCAGGAGGTAGATGTAGCTGTCTCCTGAGAGGCACAGCCAGAGCCTGTCAAATACAGAGGTGAATGCTAGCAGCAAACCATTGAACTGAGAATGAGATCCCTGTTAGAGGAATCAAAGAAGGATTGAAAGAGCTGAAGGGACTTATACCCCCATAAGAACAACAATGCCAGCCAACCAGAACTCCAAGGGACTAAACTTTCCAAAGACCATACCATACTATACTGACCCATGGCTCCAGCTGTATATGTAGCAGAGGATGGCCTTGTTGGGCACCAATGGAAGGAGAAGTCCTTGGTCCTGCCAAGGTTGGACCCTCCCCCCAGTGTAGGCGAATGTCAGGGGGTGTTGGGGAGTGGGATACCCTTATAGAAGAAGGTGAGGGATATGGGATATGGGGGTTTTGTGCAGGAAACTGGGAAAGGGAATAAAATTTGAAATGTAAATATCCAAAAAAAAGCCCAATAAAAGAAAAAAAGTGTTTACATATAAAACCTTACATTAAGATTGGTTGTTGGTGTGAGAGTGCCAATCCTATTGTGGGTGAAGTTACCTCTAGGCACGTGGTCCTGGCGGGTATAAGAAACCAGGCAGAGCAAACCATAGGGAGCAAGCCATTAAACAGCAGTCCTCCACATCGGAGCCAGTTCCTGGTTTCAGCCTTGGCTTCTCTCAGTGATGGATTGGGTGACCTGAGAGATGTAAGACAAAACAAATCCTTCCTCAAGTTGCTTTTAATCCCAGTGTTTTATCACAGCTATAGAAATCCTCAGTAAGACAGAGCCTGAATCCCCTGTTCCTGTGTACCAAAGTAACAAAGCAGAGACAAAGCAGAGGGAGGAGCAGCCAATCCTTGCTTCCCCTCAACAAAAACTGGAAGCAACAGTGGAGATTGCAGCCATTCTGATACTGTTCAGGAAAGATGACCAATAGACTATGGAGGAGAGATGGTCGGGAAGAGACATCGGTCAAAAAGATCAAATTATGTTATAATATATATATATATGTATATGTATGAAAATAATGGAACAAATTAGTTCATATTTAATATATACAAGAATGCTGCTGTCATTCTGGTATGAAACTTATGCAAGTCCTTTGTTAAACCACATCATGGAACTGAAATTGATTAAAATTAGCTTAAGCTCTCTATAGTTGATATTTATGGGGATCTTGTTCCCTATATGATATCATCAATATGTGTATTATGAAATTAGTATAGAGTGCCAAAGTGTATAAAAGTATCCTTTCATAAAAACCTTTTTCCTGTCTTTTTCCTTCATAATTTGATATATTGAGATAATGCTTTAAAAGGCCTTTCCATCCAAGTAGCAGCTCCTGTCAGTCCTCTTCTCAATCAGTTCACCATTTCTTTATGTCTTTTCCATCCCTACATGGATTCTACATATGAGAGAAAACATCCAATACTTGTCATTGTGTGCCCAGTTTATTTCACTTGCTATGGTGGTCTCAAGTCCACATATTTACTTGCAATCAACACTTTTTAAATCTCAATATCTAAGTAAAATTCCCACTGCATTTTACTTATCCATTCATCTGCTAATGTATCCTTAGGCTGGGTTTAGGTGTTGTGAATAGTACTACAGAATATATGAGTGAACAGGTATTCTTTTTTTTTAATTTTTTTTATTTATTCATTTATTATATATAAGTACACTGTAGCTGTCTTCAGATACACCAGAAGAGGGCATCAGATCTCTTTACAGATGGTTGTGAGCCACCATGTGGTTGCTGGGAATTGAACTCATGACCTCTGGAAGAGCAGTCGGGTGCTCTTAACCGCTGAGCCATCTCTCCAGCCCTGTATTCTTTATTATATACTAATTTTGGTTCCTTTGCCTGTATATTATATTAAGAATGGTAAAACCACAGCCATTTGGTATTTCTATTTTCAGTTTCTTTTAAATTTTAAATTATTTCTTTTATATTTTGAAATTATAATATACTTACATCCGTTCTTCATTCTCTTCTTCCCTCCAAAATTTCCCATATAACATTTCTTTTCTCTTTCAAATTAATTGCCTTTTTGATTATTGTTATATAATACATGCATAGATGCATACACTCATCCTAAATACATAAGTATAACATGGCCAAGCTGTATAATGTTACTTGTGTGTGTGTTTTCAGGGCTGACAATTTAGTATTGGATAACCAATTGATATGCTCTTTACTGAAGAAGTCCACTCCTCCCACTCTCAGAATTCCTTAGTTGCTTGAGGAATCTCTATGCTGATTTCCATACTAGCTTTATATAGTTTATAATCATACCAGCAGCATAGAAGGGTTTGTTTTTCCTAATATCCTTAACAGCATTCATTGCTTTTGTTTTTCATGGTAGTAGCCTTTCTAACTGGGATGAGGCAGACTCTCAGAATACTTTTAATTTGTTTTTCACTGATGGCTAAAGCTGTTGAACATTTTGAATGTCTCTAATGGCTATTTAAAATAGAGACATTTGACCAAAAAAGATGCCAGTTTTAAAATAGTTGTAGTGAAATACATCTGTACTCCTAGTGCTAGGGTAATCTTTGAGGCAAAATCTTTGGTTTGAGGGTAACTTGGGCCACATAACAAGGCCTATTTTCTTTTTTTTTTTTTGTTTTTTTTTGTTTTTTTTTTTTACTTTTTTTTTTATTAACTTGAGTATTTCTTATTTCTTATATACATTTCGAGTGTTATTCCCTTTCCCGGTTTCCGGGAAAACATCCCCCTCCCCCCTCCCTTTCCTTATGGGTGTTCCCCTCCCAACCCTCCCCCCATTGCCGCCCTCCCCCCATAGTCTAGTTCACTGGGGGTTCAGTCTTAGCAGGACCCAGGGCTTCCCCTTCCACTGGTGCTCTTACTAGGATATTCATTGCTACCTATGGGGTCAGAGTCCAGGGTCAGTCCATGTATAGTCTTTAGGTAGTGGCTTAGTCCCTGGAAGCTCTGGTTGCTTGACATTGTTGTACTTTTGGGGTCTCGAGCCCCTTCAAGCTCTTCCAGTTCTTTCTCTGATTCCTTCAACGGGGGCCTATTCTCAGTTCAGTGGTTTGCTGCTGGCATTCGCCTCTGTATTTGCTGTGTTCTGGCTGTGTCTCTCAGGAGCGATCTACATCCGGTTCCTGTAGGCCTGCACTTCTTTGCTTCGTCCATCTTCTCTAATTGGGTGGCTGTATATGTAAGGGTCATATGTGGGGCAGGCTCTGAATGGGTGTTCCTTCAGTCTCTGTTTTAATCTTTGCCTCTCCCTTCCCTGCCAAGGGTATTCTTTTTCCTCATTTAAAGAAGGAGTGAAGCATTCACATTTTGATCATCTGTCTTGAGTTTAGTTTGTTCTAGGGATCTAGGGTAATTCAAGCATTTGGGCTAATAGCCACTTATCAATGAGTGCATACCATGTATGTCTTTCTGTGAATGGGTTAGCTCACTCAGGATGATATTTTCCAGTTCCAACCATTTGCCTACGAATTTCATAAACTCGTTGTTTTTGATAGCTGAGTAATATTCCATTGTGTAGATGTACCACATTTTCTGAATCCATTCCTCTGTTGAAGGGCATCTGGGTTCTTTCCATTTTCTGGCTATTATTAATAAGGCTGCGATGAACATAGTGGAGCACGTGTCTCTTTTGTATGTTGAGGAATCTTTTGGGTATATGCCCAAGAGAGGTATAGCTGGATCCTCAGGCAGTTCAATGTCCAATTTTCTGAGGAACCTCCAGACTGATTTCCAGAATGGTTTTACCAGTCTGCAATCCCACCAACAATGGAGGAGTGTTCCTCTTTCTCCACATCCTCGCCAGCATCTGCTGTCACCTGAGTTTTTGATCTTAGCCATTCTCACTGGTGTGAGGTGAAATCTCAGGGTTGTTTTGATTTGCATTTCCCTTATGACTAAAGATGTTGAACATTTCTTTAGGTGTTTCTCAGCCATTCGGCATTCCTCAGCTGTGAATTCTTTGTTTAGCTCTGAACTCCATTTTTTAATAGGGTTATTTGTTTCCCTGCGGTCTAACTTCTTGAGTTCTTTGTATATTTTGGATATAAGGCCTCTATCTGTTGTAGGATTGGTAAAGATCTTTTCTCAATCTGTTGGTTGATATTTTGTCCTAACCACAGTGTCCTTTGCCTTACAGAAGCTTTGCAGTTTTATGAGATCCCATTTGTCGATTCTTGATCTTAGAGCGTAAGCCATTGGTGTTTTGTTCAGGAAATTTTTTCCAGTGCCCATGTGTTCCAGATGCTTCCCTAGTTTTTCTTCTAGTAGTTTGAGTGTGTCTGGTTTGATGTGGAGGTCCTTGATCCACTTGGACTTAAGCTTTGTACAGGGTGATAAGGATGGATCGATCTGCATTCTTCTACATGTTGCCCTCCAGTTGAACCAGCACCATTTGCTGAAAATGCTATCTTTTTTCCATTGGATGGTTTTGGCTCCTTTGTCAAAAATCAAGTGACCATAGGTGTGTGGGTTCATTTCTGGGTCTTCAATTCTATTCCATTGGTCTATCTGTCTGTCTCTGTACCAATACCATGCAGTTTTCATCACTATTGCTCTGTAATACTGCTTGAGTTCAGGGATAGTGATTCCCCCTGAAGTCCTTTTATTGTTGAGGATAGCTTTAGCTATCCTGGGTTTTTTGTTATTCCAGATGAATTTGCAAATTGTTCTGTCTAACTCTTTGAAGAATTGGATTGGTATTTTGATGGGGATTGCATTGAATCTGTAGATTGCTTTTGGTAAAATGGCCATTTTTACCATATTAATCCTGCCAATCCATGAGCATGGGAGATCTTTCCATCTTCTGAGGTCTTCGTCAATTTCTTTCCTCAGTGTCTTGAAGTTCTTATTGTACAGATCTTTTACTTGCTTGGTTAAAGTCACACCGAGGTACTTTATATTATTTGGGTCTATTATGAAGGGTGTCGTTTCCCTAATTTCTTTCTCGGCTTGTTTCTCTTTTGTATAGAGGAAGGCAACTGATTTATTTGAGTTAATTTTATACCCAGCCACTTTGCTGAAGTTGTTTATCAGCTTTAGTAGTTCTCTGGTGGATCTTTTGGGATCACTTAAATATACTATCATGTCATCTGCAAATAGTGATATTTTGACCTCTTCTTTTCCGATCTGTATCCCCTTGATCTCCTTTTGTTGTCTGATTGCTATGGCTAGAACTTCAAGAACTATATTGAATAAGTAGGGAGAGAGTGGGCAGCCTTGTCTAGTCCCGGATTTTAGTGGGATTGCTTCAAGTTTCTCTCCATTTAGTTTAATGTTAGCAACTGGTTTGCTGTATATGGCTTTTACTATGTTTAGGTATGGGCCTTGAATTCCTATTCTTTCCAGGACTTTTATCATGAAGGGGTGTTGAATTTTGTCAAATGCTTTCTCAGCATCTAATGAAATGATCATGTGGTTCTGTTCTTTCAGTTTGTTTATATAATGGATCACGTTGATGGTTTTCCGTATATTAAACCATCCCTGCATGCCTGGGATGAAGCCTACTTGATCATGGTGGATGATTGTTTTGATGTGCTCTTGAATTCGGTTTGCCAGAATTTTATTGAGTATTTTTGCGTCGATATTCATAAGGGAAATTGGTCTGAAGTTCTCTTTCTTTGTTGTGTCTTTGTGTGGTTTAGGTATAAGAGTAATTGTGGCTTCGTAGAAGGAATTCGGTAGTGTTCCATCTGTTTCAATCTTGTGGAATAGTTTGGATAATATTGGTATGAGGTCTTCTATGAAGGTTTGATAGAATTCTGCACTAAACCCGTCTGGACCTGGGCTCTTTTTGGTTGGGAGACCTTTAATGACTGCTTCTATTTCCTTAGGAGTTATGGGTTGTTTAACTAGTTTATCTGTTCCTGATTTAACTTCGATACCTGGTATCTGTCTAGGAAATTGTCCATTTCCTGAAGATTTTCAAGTTTTGTTGAATATAGGTTTTTATAGTAAGATCTGATGATTTTTTGAATTTCCTCTGAATCTGTAGATATGTCTCCCTTTTCATTTCTGATTTTGTTAATTTGGACGCACTCTCTGTGTCCTCTCGTTAGTCTGGCTAAGGGTTTATCTATCTTGTTGATTTTCTCAAAGAACCAACTTTTGGTTCTGTTGATTCTTTCTATGGTCCTTTTTGTTTCTACTTGGTTGATTTCAGCTCTGAGTTTGATTATTTCCTGCCTTCTACTCCTCCTGGGTGTATTTCCTTCTTTTTGTTCTAGAGCTTTTAGGTGTGCTGTCAAGCTGCTGTCATATGCTCTTTCCTGTTTCTTTCTGCAGGCACTCAGCGCTATGAGTTTTCCTCTTAGCGCAGCTTTCATTGTGTCCCATAAGTTTGGGTATGTTGTACCTTCATTTTCATTAAATTCTAAAAAGTTTTTAATTTCTTTCTTTATTTCTTCCTTGACCAGGTTATCATTGAGTAGAGCATTGTTCAATTTCCAAGTATATGTGGGCATTCTTCCCTTATTGTTATTGAAGACCAGTTTTAGGCCGTGGTGGTCCGATAGCACGCATGGGATTATTTCTATCTTTCTGTACCTGTTGAGGCCTGTTTTTTGACCAATTATATGGTCAATTTTGGAGAAAGTACCATGAGGAGCTGAGAAGAAGGTATATCCTTTTGCTTTAGGATAGAATGTTCTATAAATATCCGTTAAGTCCATTTGGCTCATGACTTCTCTTAGTCTGTCGACATCACTGTTTAATTTCTGTTTCCATGATCTGTCCATTGATGAGAGTGGGGTGTTGAAATCTCCCACTATTATTGTGTGAGGTGCAATGTGTGTTTTGAGCTTTAGTAAGGTTTCTTTTACGTATGTAGGTGCCCTTGTATTTGGGGCATAGATATTTAGGATTGAGAGTTCATCTTGGTGGATTTTTCCTTTGATGAATATGAAGTGTCCTTCCTTATCTTTTTTGATGACTTTTAGTTGGAAATTGATTTTATTCGATATTAGAATGGCTACTCCAGCTTTCTTCTTCTGACCATTTGCTTGGAAAGTTGTTTTCTAGCCTTTCACTCTGAGGTAGTGTCTGTCTTTGTCTCTGAGGTGTTTTTCCTGTAGGCAGCAGAATGCAGTGTCCTCGTTGCGTATCCAGTTTGTTAATCTATGTCTTTTTATTGGGGAGTTGAGGCCATTGATATTGAGAGATATTAAGGAATAGTGATTATTGCCTCCCGTTATATTCATATTTGGATGTGAGGTTATGTTTGTGTGCTTTCATTCTCTTTGTTTTGTTGCCAAGACGATTAGTTTCTTGCTTCTTCTAGGGTATAGCTTGCCTCCTTATGTTGGGCTTTACCATTTATTATCCTTTGTAGTGCTGGATTTGTAGAAAGATATTGTGTAAATTTGGTTTTGTCATGGAATATCTTGGTTTCTCCATCAATGTTAATTGAGAGTTTTGCTGGATATCGTAATCTGGGCTGGCATTTGTGTTCTCTTAGGGTCTGTATGACATCAGTCCAGGATCTTCTGGCCTTCATAGTTTCTGGCGAGAAGTCTGGTGTGATTCTGATAGGTCTGACTTTATATGTTACTTGACCTTTTTCCCTTACTGCTTTTAGTATTCTTTCTTTATTTTGTGCGTTTGGTGTTTTGACAATTATGTGACGGGAGGTGTTTCTTTTCTGGTCCAATCTATTTGGAGTTCTGTAGGCTTCTTGTATGTCTATGGGTATCTCTTTTTTTAGGTTAGGGAAGTTTTCTTCTATGATTTTGTTGAAGATATTTACTGGTCCTTTGAGCTGGGAGTCTTCACTCTCTTCTATACCTATTATCCTTAGGTTTGATCTTCTCATTGAGTCCTGGATTTCCTGTATGTTTTGGACCAGTAGCTTTTTCCGCTTTACATTATCCTTGACAGTTGAGTCAATGATCTCTATGGAATCTTCTGCTCCTGAGATTCTCTCTTCCATCTCTTGTATTCTGTTGGTGAAGCTTGTATCTACAGCTCCTTGTCTCTTCTTTTGGTTTTCTATATCCAGGGTTGTTTCCCTGTGTTCTTTCTTGATTGCTTCTATTTCCATCCTCAATTCCTTCAACTGTTTGATTGTGTTTTCCTGGAATTCTTTCAGGGATTTTTGTGTCTCCTCTCTATGGGCTTCTGCTTGTTTATTTATGTTTTCCTGGAATTCTTTCAGGCATTTTTGCGATTCCTCTCTGTAGGCTTCTACTTGTTCTCTAAGGGAGTTCTTCACGTCTTTCTTGAAGTCCTCCAGCATCATGATCAAAAATGATTTTGAAACTAGATCTTGCTTTTCTGGTGTGTTTGGATATTCCATGTTTGTTTTGATGGGAGAATTGGGCTCTGATGGTGCCATGTAGTCTTGGTTTCTGTTGCTTGGGTTCCTGTGCTTGCCTCTCGCCATTAGATTATCTCTAGTGTTACTTTGTTCTGCTATTTCTGACAGTGGCTAGAGTGTCCTATAAGCCTGTGTGTCAGGAGTGCTGTAGACCTGTTTTCCTCTCTTTCAGTCAGTTATGGGGACAGAGTGTTCTGCTTTCGGGCGTGTAGTTTTTCCTCTCTACAGGTCTTCAGCTGTTCCTGTGGGCCTGTGTCTTGAGTTCACCAGGCAGCTTTCTTGCAGCAGAAAATTTGGTCTTACCTGTGGTCCTGAGGCTCAAGTTCGCTGGTGGGGTGCTGCCCACGGGCTCTCTGCAGCGGCAGCAACCAGGAAGACCTGTGCCGCCCCTTCCGGGAGCTTCAGTGCACCAGGGTTCCAGATGGCCTTTGGCTTTTTCCTCTGGCGTCCGAGATGTGTGTGCAGGGAGCAGTCTCTTCTGATTTCCCAGGCTTGTCTGCCTCTCTGAAGGTTTAGCTCTCCCTCCCATGGGATTTGGGTGCAGAGAACTGTTTATCCGGTCTAATTCCTTCAGGTTCCGGCAGTGTCTCAGGCAGGGGTCCTGCCTCTCCTGGGCCCTCCCCCACAGGAGCCCAGAGGCCTTATACAGTTTCCTCTTGGGCCAGGGATGTGGGCAGGGGTGAGCAGTGTTGGTGGTCTCTTCCGCTCTGCAGCCTCAGGAGTGCCCACCTGACCAGGCGGTTGGGTCTCTCTCTCACCGGGTCTGGGAGCAGAGAGCTGCTGCGGGCCGGGATCCACAAGGCCTATTTTCAAAAACAGCAAGAAAAAGATAGCAATTTCCATATGCAAAATACAGTATCTATGAAAATAGAAAAAAATATATTTGCAACACTCACAACAGAGTAAAGTTTTCATATCCTTAACATTTAAAGACTTGTTATAGATCAAAAAAGAAAAACCAATAAATATAGATTAAAGTTGTGAATAATAAACTTACTAATAGAGAGGTATAAATATTAAAAATGTGAACTAAATGCATGTTAAAAGACTTGCGAGGTAGCTTTTCCTAGCAAAGAGTAAGACGTTTGCCAACACATGCTTTTGCATAAGATGTAGGAAAACAGATACTTTCCAATACACTCACTGCTAATTGTTACAGATAATTCCACTGAGACCACAGCAGCAGTAGACAGCAAATTCACATATGTATTATTTATCTAAAAATTTCTACTTCTAATCATTATCTTGATTCAATATCAATTCTATACATAGATGAAGATTCTTATGAATAATGTTTATTTCATAGTGTTTATGCAAATGAAAATATTTTAAATGTTTAAGACATGAACTAAGTAGTATCCAACCTGAAACAGGAAAAATATTAAAATTGTATGTTTCTTGATATGAACATTTTTTCATGTAATAGTGACAAGAAGGCCTAACTTAGCAATCGCTAAATATTCTGTGATCTCATGTGCTTGCATATTTATCCCAGCATAGAAAAGTGAAAAAATAATGTCATTGCTACTTTTGGGTAGTGTTATGTGTGATTTAAACCATTTTTCACTACTCTATATTTAATATACAATGAAGTTATATAACTTGAATAATAATAGTAACTTGAATAATCAGTTAAACTTGTGTGTTAAAATTGCTAAGCTTTTATATAAAAGATATTGAAAGGTTTCTGATATTTCTCAAATTAATGGTTTTTAAAATCTGGATGATTTAATCTTCAGTACAGTACATATATCAAAGTCTTATGTTTGATATAAATTTAACATTATTTTAGTTATAAATTTCATCAGTATATAACATTTTGTAATAGTGTATATGCATAATATGTTTGTAATATATATGCACATACTTGTAAACCCATCACTAAAATAAATTTTAGAACATTTTCCTCACTGCAGACAAAATCATTTAGCAGACAATCATGATTCTTTCTAGATCCTTCCAGCCCTAGGTCACCACTCTATAGATTTGACTTTTTTGAATATTTTATATGAATGGAATTTCATAATGCATAGCATTATGAGAATAGTTTCTCTAAGGTAATGTTTTCCAGTTAATCTATGTTATAGAATATATCCACATCCCATTCCTGTTTATGCTAAATCATCTCACACTGTTTATCTTTATTATACTTTATGATCACATGGACCTATAAGTTGATTCTACTTTATTTTTACTGCAAATAATACTTCTATATAAGTTGTGTTCAAGATTCTGTGTGTAAAAGATTCTATGTGGAAATTTATTCACTAATTCAGTATCTCTTTTTTGTTTTCATTCGAGGTAGGGTCTTAACCTACAGCTCGGGCTAGCTTTGTGCCCACTATGTAGCCAAGGCTGTTCTCAAACTTGTGTTATCTTCTTGTTTAAAATTTTTTCCTGCTGTTGTAACAGGAGGGAGCCATTATGCTGAGCTTCATTTCAATCTCTTTGTAAGTTGTGTCTATTCAGATATTGTATTTCCCCCTGACTCATCTTTTATAGTTTGTATCTTTCAAGGAACTTGTTTTTCTATCTAAGTTATCTAATTTATTAGAAGTCATAGCCTTGAAAAAATATTTGGAGTCTAAGAAGACCTAAGGGATAGTGAAAGATAGCATCCCTGAGATTCTTTCTGGATTCCCTAAAGTATTTACAAAATGATTGAAGTCAGAACATCATTGGCATAACTGCTCCCCCTAATAAATAGCAACAACAATTAAAAGGAGAAACAAAGTACAAACATTAAAGTAATTAAGAATTTCTGGGGGAATCACCATCCCTGACCTCAAGCTGTATTACAGAGCAATAGTGATAAGAACTGTATGGTATTGGTATAGAGACAGGCAGGTAGATGAATGGAATAAAATTGAAGTTCAAGAAATGAACCCACACACCTATGGTCACTTGATCTTTGACATAGGAGCTAAAACCATCCAATGGAAGAAAGACAGCATTTTCAACAAATGGTGCTGGTTCAACTGGAGGTCAGCATGTAAAAGAATGCAGATAGATCCATTCTTATCACCCTGTACAAAGCTTAAGTCCAAGTGGATCAAGGACCTCCACATCAAACCAGATACACTCAAACTAATAGAAGAAATAGTTCAGAAGAGTCTTGATCACATGGGCATTAGGGAAAAGTTCCTGAACAAAACACCAATGGCTTATGCTCTAAGATCAAGAATCAACAAATGAGACTTCATAAAACTGTAAAGCTTCTGTAAGGCAAAAGACACTGTCATTAAGACAAAACAGCAATCAACAAATTACGAAAAGATCTTTACCAATCCTACAACTGATAGAGGGCTAAATACAAAATATACAAAGAACTCAAGAATTTAAACTCCGAAGAGCCTGATAACCCTATTAAAAATAGGGTATAGAGCTAAACAAAGAATTCACAGCTGAGGAATGCCGAATGGCTGAGAAACACCTAAAGAAATGTTCAACATCTTTAGTCATAAGGGAAATGCAAATCAAAACAACCCTGAGATTTCACCTCACACCAGTGAGAATGGCTAAGATCAAAAACTCAGGTGACAGCAAATGCTGGAGAGGATGTGGAGAAAGAGGAACACTCCTCCATTATTGGTGGGATTGCAGACTGGTACAACCATTCTGGAAATCAGTCTGGAGGTTCCTCAGAAAATTGGATATTGAACTACCTGAGGATCCAGCTATACCTCTCTTGGGCATATACCCAAAAGATGCCCCAACATATAACAAAGGCCACTATGTTCATCGCAGCCTTATTTATAATATCCAGAAGCTGGAAAGAACCCAGATGCCCTTCAACAGAGGAATGGATACAGAAAATGTGGTATATCTACACAATGGGGCTATTAAAAACAATGACTTCATGAAATTCATAGGCAAGTGGATGAAACTAGAAAATATTAGGTATCCCAATCAAAAAAACACACATGGTATGCACTCACTGATAAGTGGATATTAGCTCAAAAGCTCAGATTACCAAGATACAATCCACAGACCACATGATGAAGCTCAATAAGGAGAACCAAAGTGCAGATGCTTCAGTCCTTCTTAAAGGGGGAACAAAAATATCCATAGGAGAGGATATGGAGGCAAAGTTTGGAGCAGAGACTTAAGAAATGGCCATTCACAGCCTGCTCCACCTGGGGATCTAGCCCATATACACACAGCCACCAAACCCAGACAATATTACTGATGCCAAGAAGTGCATGCTGACAGCAGCCTAATATAGCTGTCTCCTGAGAGGCTATGCATGACAGATACATGACAAATACAGAGGCAAATGCTAGCAGCAAACCACTGAACTGGGAATGGGATCCCTGTTGGAGGAATTAGAGAAAGGACTGAAGGAGCTGAAGGGGTTTGCAACCCCATAAGAAAAACAGTACCAATCAATCAGAGCTCCTAGGGACTAAACCACCAACCAAAGAGTATACATGGACAGACCCATGGCTCCAGCTGCAAATGAAGAAGAAGATGGCTTTGTTGGGCACCAATGGGAGAAGCCCTTTGTCCTGCCAAGGCTGGACCCCCCAGTGTAGGGGAATGTCAGGGCAGGGAGGAGGGAAGGGGTGGGTGGTTGGGGAGGGGGAATACCCTCATAGAAGAAGGGGGTATGGGATAGTGTGTTTTTGGATAGGAAACCGGGAAAGGGATTACATTTGAAATATTAATAAAAATATTCAATAAAAAAAGAAATTAAAATATAAAGCAATTAAGAAGCTTGGCCTTACCACATATTTTGGGTTCAAGCAGCTGATTCTATTTGTCTTATATGAATTGAAGTATCAATTATCTGTATCAAGAATACTGGGCTGCAATTTTCTCTTTTGTTTTGCTTTACATGATATTGGTATCATGACAATGCTGGTTTTATAGACAGGGTCTAGAATACCTCTCTCTCTTTCTCTCCTTGAAATATAAAGAGAATTGGTATTAGATACTTTTAAATGTTTGTGGGAGTCAACAGAAAAGCCTCCCTTTACTTTTATTTTTAGATGGTCTCACTAATTTGCAAGACTAGCATTAAACTGACTCTGCAGCCCACAAAGGCCTTGAGCTTGTGATTCTAATTCAGCCTCTCAAGTAGCTGGGATTACAGATATGTACCACTATGGCCAGCCTCCATGTGTCTCTTTGTTTTGATAGTTTTGTGTATCGAACAGCTGTGCTTTTGGTATCTGTTGGGGGGAAAGTTGGATATCCTATTCAGCTTCCATCGTGCCCTCCCTTTTTCATTAGGAGCCATAATTATTACCACATTGGAACACACAGAAATCCCATAGAAATACAAAACTGGAAGCCATACTACTTATGCAAAAGAAACAAAGCAAAACCAAAAAATATAAAACATAAAATCCAGTACAAAACATTATGAGACAAAGAACCTCAAAAATTACAACGTAAGAGTGGCTTCTATACCCAGTGAGACTGTATTGGAGAGAACTAATTTTTCACTTGCAAGCAGTTATCATCAATTGCTTAGATCATTTGTAAATTAGCTATGGGGGCTTGTGTTCACTTCCTCTCTGCATTGGGACCCTGTCTGTCTCAGACCTGTGCAAGCTTTGTACACATTGCCATAGACTCTATGCAGGTTGTTGGTCCTACTGTTGGTGTCTTCCATGCCCTCTGGTTCTTTTCTCCCCTTTTTTTAAAAAAATTAGGTATTTTATGTACCTACATTTCAACTGTTATCCCCTTTCCTGGTCCCCCCTCTGGATATACCCTATATTATCCCCCCTCCCCTGCCTCTATGAGGTTGTCTCCCCCCACACACACTCCTACCTCACTGCCTTAGCATTGCCCTGTGCTGGTACATTGAACCTTCATAGGACCAAGGGCCTCTCCTCCCGTTGGTGCCGGAAAAGGCAATCCTTTGCTACATATGTAGCTGGAGCTATGGGTTCTTCCCTCTCCCATGTGCATTTTTGGTTAGTCCCCGGGAGTTCTGGGAGTTCAGGTTGGTTGATATTCTTCTTCCTATGGAGTTGCAAACCCCTTCAGATCCTATAATTCTTGCTCTAACCCCTCTGTTGGGGTCCCCATGCTCAGTCCGATGGCTCTTACACTTGTTTTGCCTCATTTTCTACAGGGTACTCTGAGCCTTGAGGGAAGGGATTTGATGGAACTATCCTCATTAGAACTGAATGTTCCAAGATCTCTCACTCTCTGCACATTGTCCAGATGTGAGTCTCTGTATTTGTTTCTATCTAATACAAGTGGAGCTTCTCTGATGATGGTTGATATATGAGTATAGTAGAATGTCTTTAGGAATCATTTTTATCATATTCTTTTAGTAGAACCATAATATTTGGTTTTACCCTACATCTCGGGCTTATCTCAGGCTCTTGGCCACCCCAGCAGTGTTGGGGATGGGTCCCATCTCATAGAGTCGGCTTTAAACCCAATCAGATAGTGTTGGTTACTCCCCAAGCTTTGTGCCACTATTGCACTAGCTCATTGTGCATGCATGTCATCTTGTAGATCACAGGGTTTGGAGCTAGATTTGTGATTGATTATTTTTCTCTCATTTTGCAGTATGTAGAGTGCCTTCCAGTATTATAAACAGTAGTCAGTAGGGTTGAAGACTCTAGGAGGGTACCAGCTCAATTTCTCCAAGTTCAATGAAGTGTATAGGTATTGTATTCATCAGTAGGACTTACCATCGGTTTGTGGAGAGTAACTAATATCCTTGGCAACGGCTTGAATTGTTTGGAGGCTCCCATGGGGCCCTGTTAGCCAATAGCTCAATTAGATGTAACCTATTCCTGGAACTGGAGGCTTCATTTAGTGGCAAGAGATGTTCAACGGCTCCATCTCACTGTTATGTGTCAATTCCATTTAGATTGTCTATTTTTTAAATATTTTAAGATATTTCTGCTGTATTAGGTTTCCACATGATCTTCAAATAGCCCTTATATTTGGCTGTCTGTCTCCTTATGTCTCCACTTCCCTCCCCCTTCATTTGATTCTACACATTCCAATCTCCTCCCCATTCCCTGTGCATGTATAACTGTCATTCTATGTATTCTTCCTAGAGATATCCAACACCGACCCCTACCCCTACCAAGTCTATGGTAATGTGGGTTGTAGGTAGCTATAGTAGTCTGGGCTGGCATTTGTGGTCTGTTAGAGCTTGTAAAACATCTGTCTAGGACCTTCTAGCATCTCCATTGAGAAGTCAAATGTTATTTAATATGCCTGTCTTTATATGTTACTTGGTCTTTATCACTTGCAGCTTTTAATATTCTTTCTTTGTTATGTACATTTAGTGTTTTGATTAATATCTTGTGGGGATTTCCTTTTCTGGTCCGGTCTAATTGATGTTTTGTACACTTCTTGTAACTAGATAGGCACTTTATATCTTTGATTAAGGAAATTTTCTTCTATGATTTTGTTGAAAATATTTTTGTACCTTTGGCCTGAGTTTCTTCTCCTTCCTTTATTCCTATTATTTGTAGAATTGGTCTTCTCAAAGTGTCCCAGATTTTCTGGATGTTTTATGGCTGGGTTTTAAAAGATTTAACATTTTCTTTGAATAAGATATCCATTTCTTTTATCTTGTTTTCAGTGCCTAAGATTCTTCCATTCTGTTGCTGAGTTTTGCCTCTGAGGTTCCTGTTTGAATTCCTAAACTTTTCATTTCCAGTTTCACCCCCACTTGTGTTTACTTTCTTGATTCTGTTTCCACGTTTATGTCTTGAATAGTTTTCTTTTCATTTGATTGTGTTTTCATGTATCACTGATGGATTTATTTATGTACTCTTTAAGGTCATTGAGCATATTTATTTATTTATTTTTATTAACTTGAGTATTCCTTATTTACATTTCGCGTGTTATTCCCTTTCCCGGTTTCCGGGCAAACATCCCCCTAATCCCTCCCCCTCCCCTTCTTTATGGGTGTTCCCCTCCCCATTCTCCCCCTATTGCCCCCTCCCCCCAACAATCTAGTTCACTGGGGGTTCAGTCTTAGCAGGACCCAGGGCTTCCCCTTCCACTGGTGCTCTTACTAGGATATTCATTGCTACCTATAAGGTTGGAGCCCAGGGTCAGTCCATGTATAATCTTTAGGTAGTGGCTTAGTCCCTGGAAGCTCTGGTTGCTTGGCATTGTTGTTCATAAGGGGTCTCGAGCCCCTTCGAGCTCTTCCAGTTCTTTCTCTGATTCCTTCAACGGGGGTCCTATTCTCAGTTCAGTGGTTTGCTGCTGGCAATCACCTCTGTATTTGCTGTATTCTGGCTGTGTCTCTCAGGAGAGATCTACATCCGGCTCCTGTTGGCCTGCACTTCTTTGCTTCATCCATCTTGTCTAATTGGATGGCTGTATATGTATGGGCCACATGTGGGGCAGGCTCTGAATGGGTGTTCCTTCTGTGTCTGTTTTAATCTTTGCCTCTCTATTCCCTGCCAAGGGTATTCTTGTTCCCCTTTTAAAGAAGGAGTGAAGCATTCACATTTTGATCATCCGTCTTGAGTTTCATTTGTTCTAGGCATCTAGGGTAATTCAAGCATTTGGGCTAATAGCCACTAATCAATGAGTGCATACCATGTGTGTTTTTCTGTGATTGGGTTACCTCACTCAGGATGATATTTTCCAGTTCCGACCATTTGCCTACAAATTTCATAAAGTCATTGTTTTTGATAGCTGAGTAATATTCCATTGTGTAGATGTACCACATTTTCTGTATCCATTCCTCTGTTGAAGGGCATCTGGGTTCTTTCCAGCTTCTGGCTATTATAAATAAGGCTGCTATGAACATAGTGGAGCATGTGTATTTGTTATATGTTGGGGCATCTTTTGGGTATATGCCCAAGAGAGGTATAGCTGGATCCTCAGGTAGTGGAATGTCCAATTTTCTGAGGAACCTCCAGACTGATTTCCAGAATGGTTGTACTAGTCTGCAACCCCACCAACAATGGAGGAGTGTTCCTCTTTCTCCACATCCTCGCCAGCATTTGCTGTCACCTGAGTTTTTGATCTTAGCCATTCTCACTGGTGTGAGGTGAAATCTCAGGGTTGTTTTGATTTGCATTTCCCTTATGACTAAAGATGTTGAACATCTCTTTAGGTGTTTCTCAGCCATTCGGCATTCCTCAGCTGTGAATTCTTTGTTTAGCTCTGAACCACATTTTTTAATAGGGTTATTTGTCTCCCTGTGGTCTAACTTCTTGAGTTCTTTGTATATTTTGGATATAAGTCCTGTATCTGTTGTAGGATTGGTAAAGATCTTTTCTCAATCTGTTGGTTGACATTTTGTCCTAACCACAGTGTCCTTTGCCTTACAGAAGCTTTGCAGTTTTATGAGATCCCATTTGTTGATTCTTGATCTTAGAGCATAAGCCATTGGTGTTTTGTTCAGGAATTTTTTTCCAGTGCCCATGTGTTCCAGATGCTGCCCTAGATTTTCTTCTATTAGTTTGAGTGTATCTGGTTTGATGTGGAGGTCCTTGATCCACTTGGACTTAAGCTTTGTACAGGGTGATAAGCATGGATCAATCTGCATTCTTCTACATGTTGACCTCCAGTGAACCAGCACCATTTGCTGAAAATGCTTTCTTTTTTTCCATTTGATGGTTTTTGGCTCCTTTGTCAAAAATCAAGTGCCCATAGGTGTGTGGGTTCATTTCTGGGTCTTCAATTCTGTTCCATTTGTCTATCTGTCTGTCTCTGTACCAATACCATGCAGTTTTTATCACTATGAGCATATTTATTATGGATATTTTGAATTCTTTGTCTTGTGCTTCAACTACACTGCATTTCTCAGGGCCCACTTCAGTAGATTTCTGGGCTCTTGTGGAGACATATTGTCTTGGCTATTACTGATTTTGTTTTCAAGCTGACATCTAGACAGAATACATGATCTACGCAGAGTGAATATACATTGCCTGACTTGGGATGAGTGTAATTCTAGGTTCTGATATCTGGACTTGTCTTTCTTGGGTTTTTCCATTCCTTGTTTCTGTTGCTATCTCTAGATCTTAGGAGCATATGGTGGCTGTGTTTTGCCTGGTCAGGAGTGCTTCTGAGACTCTGCAAGCTATGACTACTGAGGATCATTTTTAGAACTTGCTTCAGTATATTGGGAGCTGCTACTAAGGAATGGGGATGAGGAGTGCTGAGAGGGTCCACAAGTTGCCATGGGAACCTGTGGAGTCTCTGGGGAATGGAGGAAGCATGGGAATACAGGCCCTTGCAGGTGGTATACTACAAGGCTAGAGATGAGAATAGGAAATTGGAATTGGAGTACAGGAAATAGAGTACAGGGAATGCTCTGCCTGTTTCTTGGCCCATGGCCTGGTCTCAGGCTTCCAAGGAGAGGGTATTTCTTGGTGTTGGAGCCTGACACAAAGGGATGGGGTGAGGAAGAAAAGCTATAGGAGAAGATTTCCTGAGAATGGGGACAGACAGGAAGGAAAAGCCCCAGTAAGTGGTCCCCTACAAAGCTGGGATAAGACAGGAATTGAAGTTGGAGGATAGAAAGGAGAATGAAGATTGCTAACATCTTTCTCCAATTACAATTCAGATGGCTGTTTTAATTTTTATACAATTTTACTATGTTTATTTTTGATGTTAGAATTTTTTATGGTATATAATGTAATTTAATATATTTTTAATATAACTGTCAATTCTACTCTAACTCCTTATAGAAAAATTCAACCTTTCTCAACTCTTTCCTCTACCTAATCATATGACAAAATATATATGTATTATAGAATTTTTCCATATCATTACTACTGTTTTGCTGCTGTGTTTATAAATCTTTGATGTATGTTTGCTTATTTCAGATATTTGAAATTTATAAATCATTTTAATATCTGGGAGAGCAAGCCCACTAATTTCTCTTCAGTACTTGTCATGGTTATATTTTCTGTCTGTTTACTGTTTTTATGAGCTTCACAAATACATCATTAGATTAAGAACCATTCTCATGAGATTATGATAGAGATTATATTATCTTTCATTTGGGAAGAATGGATACCATAATGAGATAAAATCTGCCCAAACACAAACATGGTATTCAAGTCTTCTTTAATAAAGGAATTTATCTAATTACCAAACAGTTTTCATTACAATTATTTCTAGGGTATTTCTAGGGCATGGTATTATTATATTTTCCTTAATAATTTGAGTTTCTTAGTACCTAAATTATTAATTTCAGCAAGTGCCCTACATTTGGTTACTTTTTAAAATGTGCTCATTACTTGTATTTGTTTCCATATTGATTTTTTCCTTAACTAGTATGCTACCAAAATGTGTGCAAATAAAAATTCTTCCTTCTACTTATCAATCATCATATTTTGATATGGTGCTGTATTGTATTAACGAAATATTCCAGATCAATATTAAATGGAAACGGTCTGGTTTTTCAAGCAAAAACAAACGACGTTCTGCAGACAGAAGCCCATTTCCATGTTCCAAAATTCATGCAGCAATGTGCTTTGTTTTGTCAATCGTTAGCATTATCTAGCTGTTTATGCTGGGTGAGTGAGATCTTATCATCTTACTGAGCTTATTCTGAAGAATTTATGCCAGATGTGGTGGAGCACACATTTAATTCCAGCCCTCAGGAGGTAGAGACAGGAGGATCTCTATAACGTCAAGGCTATCCTAGTCTAGATAGTGAGTTTCAGGTTAGCCAGGTCTACGTAGTGAGATCCTGTATTCAAAACCAAACCAAACTTGTAATTTATAGAAATTCTCTTTGAAAATGCCCACCAGTCAAATATCTTTTTATTTTTCTCCTCTTTGTTTGTCATTTTGAGTCTCTACTGTTTCTTTATCAAAGCTTCTAGTATTTGCAATCTTCTCTGGGAGACTTTCAAATTTTCAGCATGTCGGCTTCATATGAAATGTTGAAGGGGTTGAATCCTATCATTAATTGGAAGGCTTAATTCACAATTCCTTCTAGGTATTTCAGTGTCTTATTTCATTTCCAATGTGCTCAGCCTTTTATTTGTTATCAAGAAGTCCCTCCATGAGTCAGTTTCCTTTGAAGTTTTCAAATACTTTAACACACTTTATCTTTTTCTTTATTTTGCTTATGCTTTTCATGCTATACAAACTGGCTTCAAGTTCATAACCCAACTTGCTTCAGCTTGTAAGTAATTACAGACTTGCATCATTAATACTGGGTTGCCTTTTGTTATGTGTATGAAATTAAAGTACCATTCTCCCTAGCTCTTAGGTCCTAAATTTACATGCTTTTCTTTATTCTCACATTCCACATGCAATCCTGCAGCGATCCTGTGGGTTTGACTTCTCTATTGCAATCCCTATTTAACCGCGTACCAATCCACTTTTCCCTTTCCAGTTAAAGCTCCCATTCTTCCTTGCAAAATGGGGTTTCTACAGCCATACTTTAATGATTCTAATTGTTTTTTTGTCATTGTTTGTTCATATGTTTTATACAGCGACAAGAATGGTTTTTCAAAATTCTAAGTCAAATCACATTCTTTTCTTGTTCAAAAATTCTTCAAATGGCTTGCTCGTGTGGACTGGCAAATAGATTCTTACCATTGCTCCGAAGTTCAACTGCGAGTTATTGATGATTCTTTACAGGACTCATTTTAGAACCTAGTGGTTTAGAATAGCAAACAGAGTAAGAAAATGTGGCAGATCATGTCTCTTTGGTTCTCATCACAGTGTCAACTATGGTCATGGCTGGACTAACATGGCTGCTCTGAAGGGTCATCGAAGTTCCACCAATGTGTCTGGGTCTTTGAGCTTACCTGGGACTCTTGACTAGAACTGCAACACCACAGTTTCAAGACTTGGACTTAGATGGTATCTGTCTTCCCTCAGACTGAGCACTCTAAAACAATGATGGAAGCTTCATAAGCTTTCAATGACATAGAAGGTAAAGCAAGTCCCAGTGGTCTATAGATCAAAGTGATTAGAAGCTCACCAGAACAAAGGAGAAAGATTTTAGACCTCAAATATCCATTAAGACAAAGCCCCATTGTATCTGTAGTGCTCCTGACACTTTCTCCAGCTTCTCTCTGCCTGGTTAACCCTTCTTGAGCTGCTCAACAGCATTTTCAACTCTCTCATGCCTCAAGGTCTTTGCTTTTGCTGTGCCAGTTTCCTTAACTGCTTCTCTTTCAGCCTCTTGCACAGTTACTAGTTTACTTTATTTTAGTCTCTGCTGAGAGCATCGTGATTCTGGAATTCCCTCACCTTGCAGCATACTTGCTTATTTTCAGTTGTCTACTACAGTCTCACTCATTAACATCTTTGGCATCTTGAACAACGCAGTTGTATTTGGTAAGTGATTGGTTAAATTCACATGCACATTTCCATTCTATCATATAATCTTTCCTTTTCATTTTGTTTTGAGTACCAAAAAGATTTTTCATTTCTTTCTCTTCAGAATAACTCTTTTACCCCTAGTGGCTCTTTCTAAACTGTCAGAGATTTGGTTTTGAAATATACTTAATGCATCCACTTAACTCTTGTATAAACATTAGGTTTGAGTCGCAGGCTACATTTCTCTCTACTTTGCTGTTTTTGGTTTGTGTTTCTATTTGGGCTTGTTTGTGCTTATTTATAGTAAACTCAGACTAGACAATAGCTTCATGTTTTCTTTGTTCCAAAGCAAAAACCTGAGGTGATTGAAATTTTTCTTTAGAAATGTACTTACAAAAATAAAATCTTGCCTTGCATGAGACTTTTAGATTTTGGTAGAGTTGTTTAAGGTTATGGTATATCATGTGCTTTCTCTCACCTTAAGAATCTAAAAAAAATACATTTTATTTCAATTTGAGGCAGAGGACACAAGAGAACAAAATTAGCAAATTGGAGGAAGACAAAATTAAGTTTCCAGAGGTGAATTATTTTCTTGTCTATCAACATTTGGCACTTTGTTCTGTAAGTCTTTGTTGCGTGCCATTTAAAAACATTTGTCGGAGCAGACTGAAGGAATGGCCATCCAGGGACTGCCCCACTTGGGGATCCATCCCATATACAGACACTAAACCCAGACAGTATTGCCAATGCCAAGAAGTGCATGCTGATAGGAGCCTGATATGGATGTCTCCTGAGAGGCTCTGCCAGAGCCCTACTGATACAGATGAGGATGCTTGCAGCTAACCTTCCAACTGAGAGTGGGAAACCCAATGGAGGAGTTAAAGAAAGGACTGAAGGAACTGAAGTGGTTTGCAACACCATAGGAAGAACAAAATCAACCAAACAGACCCCAGAGCACCGAGGGACTAAACCACTACCCAAAGCATACACATGGACAGACCCATGGCTCTAGCCGCATATGTAGCAGAGGATGGCCTTGTAGGGCATCAGTGGGTGGAGAGGCTCTTTGTCCTGTGAAGGGTTGATGCCCTAGTGTAGGGGAATGTCAGGGCGGGCAGGAGGGAGGGGATGGGAGGGTGGGTGAATTAGCACCCTCACAGAAGTAGGGGGAAGGGATGAAATAGGGAATTGCCAGAGGGGAAACTGAGAAAAGGGATAACATTTGAAATGTAAATAAGAAAATATCCAATAAAAGAAAGCAAAGGAAAAAGAAAAAAGTAATAAAGTGTGTAGGGTTGCTTTGTTTGAAGTATTTCTATACAACATATATATCCTGGTGTCTGAGGTCAGAAGCCATTAGAATTCCTAGGACTGGAGTTAAGAATAGTTGTGAGTTGCCATGTGGGTGTAGGAAACTGAACTAGCGTCTTTTGGAAGAGCACTCACTACTCTTAACTACTGAGTCATTCCTCCATTCTCCAAGCTTGTTTCAAGCTTAATATTTTTCTATTGCTCTGTTTCTGGAATGAGGTGTCAGAGCAATCAATAGACTAGTGCACTCGCCGTAGCATCAGGTATGTTTTTACTATATTTCATTCCATCACTGCTTGTTGGATACTTATGATAGAGTCATTTACTCAAGGGCCACTATAGACCAGGCAAATAAGTTAAGGAAGCAGAGCAAGTATGTACAGTCAAGTTTTCTCTGTCTTTGCTGAAATAAAAATGTAAATTGATAACATGGTAGACATTTACATTGGTAAGGATTATATTTTAGCCTATATAGGAGGAAATGCAAATTTAAAACATATATAGTTAATTATTAATTGCTTTCTTTCATGTTTATTTTGATTTCAAATCAAAAAAGAGATAGTTTAGCTTCTGCAGAAATATGAAATGTCAGGCCTTATATTTCATTTATCAAGATATGGGGAAGAATGCAACCTTGAATCTTCGAACTGATTTTGATATTTAATTTAGTTTTAGTTTCATAACAGAAAAAAAGCTCTTCATAAATTGACAGCTCTTTTTGACTATGGAGAAGATTGTTGTGCAGTACTTTTTTATATAAATAACTGTCATTATCTTACTTTTCTTATTATGCTTCTCTGCAGTTCAATAGCTTCCCTATGGAGCTCCCAATTCATACCATCGACAGTAGCAAAAGAGGCTGAACTGACAAATGCCGTCTGATTTTCGTAAAGTTTCAGGCCATCAAAGTGTACTTGGAATTTGGGATTGACTTTCGCACTTTGGGGAATGTAAATTCAGCTATGGCTTTCCCTTCTTTTAACAAGAGAAAGCAGATACAATTATTTATTTTCACAAATGAAACTTTCAGAGATTCAGTCTTGAGGGATTAATGCATAAAACAAATCACCCTATTTGCTAGTGTGTTGATGAGAAATATTATAAACATTTAGAAAAGTCCTTATAATCAATCTTGTATCCACGTTTTGCTGGTAGGTTGACGTGGGACTTTTTCTTTGGGTAGTATGAACTCAAATCATCAGCTAAAGATCTGCATGAGAGTCACCAGCATGGATGGAGGAGGGGCCCATGACACCACATTCTTACCCTAGGAACTCCTGCCACTAGCAGCAGGAGAAAGAGAGAGGATAGCTGAGGGATGGGGAAGGAGAGTTAGCTCACTTACCCATCCTTCCTCCCTTGTAACTTGAGACTGACCTGGGAACGTATAAGGGAACTACACCGAGAAGCAAGAGGGAAGACCTGGGTTAGCACATGTTCTTTATTTCTATAAAATCCCTAAATAGTAATGACTTGGTTCCCGGTGATGAAATTAATATGTAATCGTGTTTCACAGCAGCTACATTGACTTTATTCCCATTGAAAAGAAATCCTATTGAGATTTTATTCTCGAAGTTTACTCCACGTTGCCTTACCCAGATTGTTGGTTATGAGCACAGGTTCAGCAATGATGATGCCTGGATGTGAGTCTTAGCTCCTTTTGCCTGCTTGCTTTGTGAGTATGGGTATGATACTCATCGTCTCAGTTTCAAACTTTCAAATCCACTTGTAGGATAAATGTTAGTATCTGCCTTGCAGGGTTGTACTTGGAATTAGATATGTAAACATATTTAAATACGTAGAACACTGGTAGTGCATCACAAACACCCTACTATCGTATAACAGTGCTTCTCCATGAGATTAAGTTCTTGGTGTTCTAAAATGGACATGGTTTTTGGTCGCTGCAACTTGTGACTTAGGAAACTATTGAGACAATATGGGAAAATTCTTTACTATATGAAACACCAGTTCTCGCTCTCTTTCCCTCTCCCTCTCCCCACACCCATCTCTGTCTCCTTCTTTCCTTGTGCCACCTGTGTGTTCCAAGGAGCTCAGTGACAGTTGCTGTTTGAATGGGAGGGAAGAAAGAGAGAGCTAATGTCTAAAAATCCTTTCAGTTGACATTTCAAATATATAAAATGTTTTTTATGTGACTGAAGAGAATTACATGAGTGCATCACAACAATCAAAACATTGTACATGAGTCAAAAGATTGGCTTGCAATAGAAAACTTGAGCACAGATGGAACCATCTTAAAGCACTCAGGGTTCTCTGCACTCAGTCCTCAGAACAGTAGCATCATTTCAAGCTTGTTAGAAAAGAAAAATCTCAGGCTCTACCTCTGGCTTGATGATCCTTAATCAACATTTTAGCAGAATCCCTGGGTATTGTATAAATAAGATAAAATTTGAGAAGTACTAGTGTATTCTATCTGTCCCTGACATACATGGTATGTGGGCCACCTTTTAACCCATCAATGGGCCTATTAATAGGCTAAAGGTAACTGAAGGAAGCATTTTAATCAATGAGAAGCTATTTCCCCCTTCCATTAAGTAATTTATATGCCATTAAGCTTATTTATAGATTTTCAAATGATCTCATTCTATGAGATGTAATCTTTTTATTAAATCAATGCTTTGATTAATGATTTGTGTTACATTAGTAATTTAAAAGTTAAGAATGAAGATTGCAAATGCTTTGAAAAGGTACCAAAGTATATTCTGCAATCTCAGTAATTTGCAGAGAAGAGTGACACTTGCTATCCACTGATGGCATTCTGTAATTCTCCCCTCCTCTTCTATTTGCATAAATCTAAATATGGTTACTCTAATCTACATATTTAGCTGAGTTCCACAGGCTGAGCCTGGAAAAAGAAGTTAGAGTAAGTTGAACCCTGTTAGAAGAGAAGGCTATGTCTGTTTAATTAAATGCATTTCCATATTAAGTAAATTGGACAATTGGACTAAGATATTGAAAACTGTGTTTCTAGCAGAACTCAAATGGGAGGAGCCAAGAGTAGGGGCTTCTTTTAGTTTCCCAGAGACTTGTAGGTTATCACTAGGGGCTTGATTTTGACTTTGCCTCCTTTCTTATTCTGTCCTCACACCATATAAGAAAGGCTACCCCATTCTTCTCCAAGGGCACCAGGGGCCAATGGATGGTATATGTAAATGATAACTTATGGGAGTGGTGTAACCCCTATTCCTTGCCGAATAACATCTCTTCCACATTCTACCAGAAAGCTCATGTTGACCCTCCCTAGACTTTCCCTCCAGTGGTCCCAGAGAGACTGATACAATAGGAAAGGTTGACGCAGATTTAGGACTCAGGCTTTCTAAGTAGAAAAACAAACAAACAAAAAACCTTATACCTTTATGAAATGGGTGATTTCCAAGGTACTTTAATGTGAGAGCCTTAGAAATGGTCGAATGTTTTGGGCTGCAAGCCACCAGTAGGAATAAATTTCAATTTTATCTACTGTTGGTGAAGGATAATGAGAATTTTCTTATGAAATTTGGGGCCTCTGTCTCCCAGTGGCTTACAGAGTTCTATAATACCAGCTTCCATATATTGTCATTATCATTATTAGAAACAACATCTAAAAATGTTCATTGAAATAAATCTTGTCTTAAATTGCCTTGCTGAATTGAATTGAGGAGAGTCTGGCATCCATAAATGTTGGGTGGAAATGGTATACTGAAGTTGACTGTGTGTTGTATCATATAAAAAACAAGAAGGAAGAGGAAGAGGAGGAGGAGGAAAAGAAGGAAGGAAGGAAGGAAGGAAGGAAGGAAGGAAGGAAGGAAAGAGGAGCACATCAAGCTTGAAGTTTCAACATGAATTTCTAGATAATTCCGCCACTCTTTCAATTTAAATAGTCTCTTATGAAACATTGGATCTCATTAGGCTTTCAGTTTGAGCCCCAGGATTCACTGTATTTAATTAACTCTCCCTGGCATAAAACTTCCCAGAAGCTCTTAGCAGTCATAGCCAAATAAAATACTCTCAAAGGTTATCTTGGAAACTCTTACATCTTTCTGTCTGCCCTTAGATTACTTATCTGACCTGTCCATTTGACATTGTAGTAGATGGATGTGGTATCCCATCTTTCTCCTTTCCTTTCCTTTCCTTTCCTTTCCTTTCCTTTCCTTTCCTTTCCTTTCCTTTCCTTTGCTTTGCTTTGCTTTGCTTTGCTTTGCTTTGCTTTTTGTTTTAGATAAGGTGTCACTCTGTATCTCTAGGTTTGTCTCAAAGTTGTGATGCTCCTGCCTCAGCATCATGAGTGCTGGGACTATAGGCATATATGCCATGATGCCTGGCTGCCGCTGTCATTTTAAATTATTTTTTAAATAAATAGTGATGATTAAGACTAAGAATAGTTAACATAATAAGTGCTAATCATTGCCCCTTGCTTTTGAACCCATTTCACAGGATGGAGAAAGAACTGCCCTTTTCAATCAGAGTCTCTAAGTAGAATTTTCAGAGGAGAAACTTAAAAATCCACACAAATTTTCTTGGCTGACCCTGCTAATCATTGTGAATAAAGGTAATATGTGTGTATTTGGGGGGAGCAAGGCATTCTAGTGACTCATGGGGAGAGTAGTGGAAAAAAGACCAAGATGCACTTTGATGGTCTGGGTAAAAGTGGTGTGTTCGGTTTTGAAACAAATGATTCTCCCATGAGCTCATTGTTAATACATGCCATTCTATGTGTTGAAGCATTAAAACAAGCAAATACATACAAAATGCCTCTTCCATAAAAGTGTAGTTTGTGAAGGTCGCCCAGGTAGAACCAGGTATTCAGAAGGTAAAGCCAT